>NW_023270387.1:14276169-14395896 GCF_011800145.1 Mirounga leonina | reverse complement strand
AGGGATAGTGGGTAATAATGCGATGAGTTTAAAGCTGGCTTTTATGGGGACTGGTTGGAAATTGTGTGTCTGGAGCAAAGGCTGATAGCAGCATGAGGTGAAGGCAAGGCTGCAGGCAGATCGTCAAGGGTCTTCCATGGCAATATTTTCGTAGTAGTAGCTACAAGGGTCAGTGTGAGTTCCCTGCTACAGGAATCTCTGGTGGAACTGCACTGTGGTTATCTTGGGTGATCACAACCGGGCCCATTCATTTCTGGTAGAAGTAAAAACTACACTACTTAGGAAACACTAAGTCTCACAGAGCTAGATATCACTTTACGAAAGATTAGGTGGGATGACATCGGATGCGACAATAAAGCTTTAGTAGCTTGGTAGTAGGGCAAAATAGGCGTGAGAATAGACAGAACATTAATATAGAAACTATGAAAATGCAATAGAGGATCTAGCATACAGTCAGGGCACAGACTACAACATGGGGTCATTACCTGGGCCCAATTTGGGGTGCCACTTATTACTCATGGGATCCTCGCCAAATCATTTAATGTTTCTTGCTGCTTAATTCCTGTTAAATGGGTCTATCATTTACACCACATACCTCAGGGGAGTCGAGGGCGAAATGAGATAGTGCAAGTGCTTTGAAGATGTGAAGTGCCATACAAATATGAAATATGAAGAAAGTAAATTGCATTGAGCTATCCTTAGAAATCAGGGCAGAAGAAACTTAGGTAAGAAAGGAGTGGAAAAGAAAGGAGAAACTGTTATCCAAGGAGTGTGGTGTATAGAATAATTAAGTGTACAATGTGGACAGTTTCACATTCAATGTGATCTTAAAATGAAAGCCTCATAAAAACTCTGAATGTTTATTTTAAAAAAGATTTTATTTATTTGAGGGAGAAAGAGCAAGCTCAACCGGGGGGATCAGCAGAGGCAGAGGGAGAAGCAGGCTCCCCGCTGAGCAGGGAGCCTGACGTGGGGCTCAATCCGAGGATCCTGGGCTCATGACCTGAGCCGAAGGCAGACGCTTAACCGACTGAGCCTCAGGTGCCCGAGTAACAGCCTTTACACAGGCTGTTCTACCTGCCCAGTGTACCATGTCCCATTCTTGGCTACCCCTTACTTTTCTGGTTTACTTTGGATATTGGTTCCTCTGACAGCCTCCCCCCTTGAACCCCCTTCTCAAGTCTGGGTTAGACTCTTTCAAGCATACCTTCCACTTCCCTCATTGTAACACTTCTCACGGTGTTTTAACTGCATGCTTAATTATGTGTCTCAGCAGACCAAACCCCGGAACAGGTAGCGTTCAGTCTGTTCACGAGTGTGTCTAATATTTAGCGTAGTGCCTGGTTTTAGGAGGCACGCAGAGTATCTGAGGGATGCTGAAGTTGTCACTGGCAGACACTTGGTACCCACAAATTCAGTGAAAGCCAGTCTCAACAGTTCTTCACTAGGAGACAAAGACATTTGGGGGTCAGGAGGGCAAAAGGTAACTGGCTAGTGAGCCAGTTGCCACTTCAAGAAGCCCACTGCTCTTTTAACCTAAGAAAATACTGTACATGCACTATGAGGCACCACACATTGGAGGTGTGCTGGATGGCCGAGAAGGAAGTTGCAGTGAAGTGAGTAGTAAATGTTTATTTTGAGGACCTTCTGGGGGTGACCAGATGGTTACAAAAAAAAAATTTACATGTCATGAATCAACTAGGCCTCATAGGTTATTAGTGCTAGCTGATCTCATACCTTTAAATTTGTTAATTTTATTTATTTTTTTAAAGATTTTATTTATTTTGACAGAGAGACAGAGAGAGGGAATACAAGCAGGGGGAGTGGGAGAGGGAGAAGCAGGCTTCGCATGGAGCAGGGAGCCCGATGCGGGGCTCGATCCCAGGACCCTGGGACCATGACCCGAGCCAAAGGCAGACGCTTAATGACTGAGCCACCCAGGCGCCCCTAAATTTAATTTTAATACTCACTGTATGAAATGGAAAAACTCCCAAAGATCACCATTACTGTAGTAGTCAGTAATTTTCAGTCTTTTTCTATGCGTATTTTAAGTTACCAAATGCCTTTTGAAGGGGTAGTTTCAGTTTTGACCACCTGTGATTACTGCGAGAAGCAGTAAGTTAGGCATGACTTCATTTCAGAAGAGCAGCAGTCTCTGTGGAGACTTTCCTGCTGATCGCGTAGGAAAACTGCCCTTGACTAAGCTAAAGCAGTGGTTTTCCAAGTGCAGTGGATAAATTTGGGACTGACCGGATAAATATTCAGTTCTACTGAAGGATTAATACTCTACTGTGAGCCATGACGCTTTTCCAATATGCAGTTAGCTTCTGGTTATCATCAGCTGGTAATGCATGTTTTGCAATAGCTGCAGGAGCTACAATGTATCTAGAAATATACCAATAAACCATTCAAAGATGGTAAAATCCCCAGAAAAGCCAACGAATGATTAAGTCTCTCCTACATCCTCAATAAAACAGCTCAAGAAGACAGACTGATCACAAGCATTTCTGTTTATTTCAGGACATAAAGGTACTATTTAGAACCACGGAGGATACTAAATTTATAACTATTTAAATATCCATAGGGTATTTTATTTTTGTAAAGATAGGCTCTAAAAATCATAAACTGAATAGATTAATAATATAACACACATCAAAATTATATTTAAAAAGGAGGTGGTGGCTCTCAGTAGCTCTGTCCTGGTGTTAAAGACAGTATAAAGATATTTACTTAGAATACCACCAAGTACTCTAACATTTGTAAATGCAGGTGTTACCAAAGTCTATCTCTGATTCTAGCAAAGAGAAACCATCCAAATTTTATTCTTTATATTACGGACATGACTTAACCGTATCATTTTGGCATGTGGTATTACTATTTTTTCCTACTGTAGCAAATCCTAGTTTTCCTAAGACCTTTCCCCTGACTATTCTGGAAATCAAATAAATTTATCATGTATTTCAAATCTTCAAATGAGAATGTTATCCTCATAAATGTATTTGCCAGGTTGGTATATTCACATATATCCTTTCCAGTTTTAGGCTAAGCAAAAAACATGCCCTTAGAGCTTTATTAATGTATTAAAGGAAGACAACCCATCTTATTATCAAGAGAAACTGTGATCCATGTAGTGTCTGATAGAGAAAACATTGATTTTGATACATTATCTTCTTTTATTCAAATACCAGTCTGATCACACATGGTCCAAGAACACTCAAATAATAAGTCACATATAAACAGATGTTAAAGATTGGTCTTCAAACATTATAGCCAATGAGGCCACGCTTGCCTATGATCTCGCCGACATAAAACCACATCCACACCTCGGTGGCCACCAAACCATTCAGCAGAGCTTCCTGAAAAAAGCAGCACAAATTTTAATGTACATTTTTTTTTCTTACATATTTAAAAGTATTCTTCTCCAGGATTAAGTAACAGAGAATATAAGGATGCTATTCATTTAGAGAGCAGTTTTAGCCAAAGTCAAGATTTACTGATGTTAACTTTGTTCAACTGCTGAGAACACTTGAACTTTCAATTATGTAAGCTAAGTAGTCCAGAGCTTATAAATTCTTTCAAAGCATTCTTTAAAGACCTGAACTGACTTAACCCTTTCATTATTAGTTTATGAGACACTTTAGGAGCCTGACAACAACCCACATCCTGGAAAGAGCTGACACATTTGGACAGGGCATTCATGTGAAAGGATAGCTATAGGAAGGTAAGTCTCTGAATAGACATTTCTGTCTGACCAAAGAGAATTTGTTGAGAGATGAAGAGCTCTGTCTTCCCCTTTATTCATTTATTATGTGGTTTAACTCTTTCCAAGTATTCAATAATGACTCAGTTTCACAGATCAATATTTTATTGCCCTGAGAGAAAAAGCACATGATTGGTTCCAAAAAAGCAATGTTGCATCCAAGTGCAACTATGGATCTTGAAACTCTAGTTGAAAACAGTACCCCTCTACAACAAAACTGGGCCTTTTCCTTTTAGCACCTGGATGTGAATTTTAATTTTCCCCTTTAAACTAGAATAACTATATTTTCCAGGGTGTAGATTCTAAAGTCAGCAACAATTTAGTTTATTTAGGCTTTTTGTATCCTGTGTTTGACTCAAGCAAGCAAACATAAAATCCAAGTTCCAATTCTTACAGTCTTTAGATTTTATCTTAATGCGATTCAGTAACCCTTCATATTACATGATATGCTTGCTAGATTTTGGTATTTTTATCTTCATGTGTTAGCCGCCTGATAGTCCAAGAGATCTTTTGGCTAAACTGGGAGTATTTCCAGGCCTACAGATGAAAAAAAGTATAGAATCAGCAAAGTAAGCCATCCTCTTTTAGTATACTAACCAAAATAGGAGAGGAAAAAAAAAAAAAGCTGCCCAGTAAAAATGCTCCTTTCTTTGTTATAAGACTAATAGGAAATGAAGACATAAAATAGCTGAATTATTTCAACCTCGATGACAAAATTAGAAAGGTAAATATTTTTCTCAGCAGTCAAGAAAGAGATGATCTCTCATTATGTAGGTTTCAGCCTCACTGGAAAATACATATATTAATCAAAACAATCAGAAAAATCCCAAGGGAAGACATTTTCTGTTATGCACATACGTTTTCATTTAGCCCATAGTTACCTTAACTGTGAGCTGTTTGAAGCTACCGGTTTGAGCACTCTTGACTATTTTTTTCAAGCTCTGAATAGCTGTAGGGATCTCAGCAGGGGTTGGCGGAACCAGCTCAACCTTGGCATAGTGCCAAAATGTGGCCAGTCGAGGCTTTGAGTAAGTCACAGCAGCTGGAAAACAAAACAAAACAAAACAAAACAAAAAACCAGGATGAACTCACTAGAGACCGAAAGAAGCAGATGTGTGGGCTGGACACAAATATTTATTCATGCATCACATTCATTCACTGCTTGTACCAAATGTGCACCCGGTGTGAAAAGTCAAAGCTGCTCCCTGGTAACAAGAGGCTTTTAAAGATGCAGAACACCTGTGTCACAGGGCGGTTCAATCAGGCAGGAAGCTATAAGCACATTCAATTATGTCAGGACTTCACTAGTGGCCAGCTAGTACTGTTACTTCATTTATGAATGGCAAATCTAGTTAACTGCTAAAGTTGCGAGAAGTTGGATTCAGAAGCAAGAAAACAGCAGCAATGTAACCAAATTTTCTTGGTACAGAGAGCAGAAAATTTGGAGGCAAAGAGTGCAGAAGGGGAGGGAAGGAGCTACATAGAAAGGCATCCTAAGAATAAGATTAAAACTTGTCACATTGTTGGCTACAAATCCAGATGGAATTATACCAATTAAGGGCCCATTTTTGGTATCCTCATCAATATGTGAATTAAATCTTTCTTTAACAAAAGCCCAGCTGCTCCTCCTTCAAAACAACACAAATAATAATAATAAAACCTACATGTATTGTTCAGAGCAGCCAAACTCAAATCTATTCCTATGCTGAAATTCCTCAACGTAGTTACTATTTCAGAGAAAAAAAAAATTCTTAATAACCAGGGTAGATGTAAGATTATGGTAGTGATTTCAGCAAGAGAAAAGCATTTTATTTTTTTTAATTTTTAAAAAAGATTTTATTTATTTATTTGACAGAGAGCAAGAGAGCACAAGCAGGGGGAGCAGCAGAGGGAGAGGGAGAAGCAGATTCCCTGCTGAGCAAGGAGCCAGATGTGGGACTTGATCCCAGGACCCTGGGATCATGACCTGAGCTGAAGGCAGATGGCTTAACCGACTGAGCCACCCAGGCATCCTGAGAAAGGCATTTTATAAAAAAAGCTACAAGACAAACATAATAAAAACAGCACACTTGCATGAACATCCATAAACCGCCTACTATTCGAAGATGGGGGGTACCTGGGTGGCTCATGCGGCTAAGCGTCTGCCTCCGGCTCAGGTGGTTCTGGGATCCTGCATTGGGCTCCCTGCTCAGCGGGGAGTCTGCTTCTCCCTCTGCCCCTCCCCCCTGCTCATGCTTGTGCCCGCTCTCTCTGACTACTCTTAGAATTACTATCTGCATCATCCTTTGTGCTTAGGGCCATGGGTAAATCTTTAAGCAGACACAAGGCTTTCACAGATAGTTCTACATAGAACTGACAGTGCCTGTAAGATGGGGCTATCACAGAGTACAAAATCTTGTGTAACTGTCTTTACAATTATCTTCAACACAGATATTTCATCCTTTTTTTAAAAAAAAATCAGTACACTGTACACAAACACTATACTTTAGTTGGCAAATTTGTTTTCCAGGGAGTACAGGCTAAAAAGTTTGAAACTGCTTTACATATATACAAGGGATGAATAAAACATAAGTAAATGAATGGTGGATGATGGGAGCCAGGTTTCTCACTGTAGGAGAGGGAAGTTACAAACAGGCAAGAAAAGAAGCAAAAATAAATCCCATGGTACTGGATTAGAGTTGGAGACATTCATATGAACTCATGTGTAGTTTACTATATATACAGATGGATAAAAAACCCACCATGTATATGCATATATACACAAGGGTTACTATATACACACCCCCCCCTTTTTTTTAAAGATTTTATTTATTTATTTGAGAGAGAGAGAGAGAGCACATGAGGGGGGGGGAGGGTCAGAGGGAGAAGCAGACTCCCTGCCGAGCAGGGAGCCCGATGCTGGACTCGATCCCAGGACTCCAGGATCATGACCTGAGCCGAAGGCAGTCGCTTAACCAACTGAGCCACCCAGGCGCCCCAACACGCACACCCTTTTTAAAAAAAGATTTTATTTATTTACTTCAGAGACAAAGTGAGGGAGAGAGAGTACAGGAGCAGGGGCAGAGGGAGAGGGAGAAGCAGACTCCACTGCTGAGCAGGGAGCCTGATGCGGGGCTTGACCTCCGGACCCTGGGATCATGACCTGAGCCGAGGGCAAATGCCCAACCAACTGAGCCACCCAGGTGCCCCCACCCCCACCCTTAAGAGAGCCTAGAAGCAATGATATTCTAGCAGTCTAGTAGCAGGAAAGATATTCAATGCCTAGATCTTAGTTTCAAAGTACCACTGTCCACCAAAAGAAACTAGGGCTCCTTGGAGAAATGGCTGATTCTAAGGCTGGGGCAGGGAAAATGTAACATGAGTTTGAAGATTTTGTAGTACAAGAAAGGGGGTAGGTCAATGGACAGAGGCGCCAACCTGAAAGAGTTCTCAATGGCCAAGGCTGCAACGATCTGAACAAAATAAGTAACATACTATTGGAGGTAAGAAGTAGGAAATAAATGTCCATGAATCCATACAATACATGACTGAATAAACAAACAGGGAAGAACTAATCTTTCTCATAGAATCCCATTTAATTATATGTAAATACTCCTTCCTACAGGAGATGGAATCCCTGCTGTGGGCAGCTGCTCCCCGCCCCCTCAACACACAGGGCAGACTAGACTTAGGTACTTGCGTCTGGAGAACAGATGATGCGAAGGGACAAACAGTAACTTTACAGTGAGCAACCTACCAACACTACCATAACCAAATGATGAAAGCTAATTTCACCAGTGATGTTATATGGGTATCATGTACATCCTGATATGTAATTATAGCACTTCACTTTTGTGGTATTCTTTCTCAAATCCCATAGCTCCAGACTAATCTTGAGAAAAACACCAGACAAATCCAGACTGGAGAACATCTTTATAGGATACCTAGAGAGGTACCTACATAGATACTTTAAAAACTGACAAAGTCGTGGAAAGTAAGAAAAACTGCCACTGAAGTGTTACACATCAGAGGAAACTAGGGAGATTAACAACTCAATACAATGTGGAACCTGGATGGGCTCCTGGAACAGAAAGAGATTAATGGAAAGACTGGTAAAATCCCAATAATGTCTCAAGTTTAGTAAACAGGAAAAAAATTAGACTCTGTGACTTCTCTGGGGAAATCTAATGATAAAGTTACTTATTTCTTTAACCTTCTTTGTGCCCCCAGGGGAATGAACAGACACAGTAATTTTTGTTTAAAGTAAACTCTATATTAAAAAAAAACAAAACAAAAAACCTCTATGCCGAACATGGGGCTCGAAATCACGACCCAGAGATCAAGAGTCATGCTCTACAGACTGAGCCAGCCAGGTGCTCCTATAGCCAGTTTTTAAGAGATTTATTTATTTGACACAGAGAGAGAGAGAGAGAGAGCACACGAGCACACAGGCAGGGGGAGCAGCAGGGAGAGGGAGAAGCCAGCTTCCCGCGGAGCAGGGAGCCCGATACGGGCCTCATCGATCCCAGGACCCTGAGATCGTGACCTGAGCCGAAGGCAGATGCTTAACTGACTGAGCCACCCAGGTGCCCCATTAGTAATTTTTTAAAAAAGAATTTATTTTTAAGTAATCTCTACACCCAATGTGGGGCTTAAACCCACAACCCAAGATCAAGAGTTGCATGTTCCATTGACTGAGCTAGCCAGGTGTCCCAATTTTTATTAGATACTTAACATTCACATTTAATACACTGAATTATGTTACAAAGCAAAATATATTTCACATTTAACAGTCTGGCCCTAGCTGAGATCTTTTTTGAGTAGTTTTGGAAGAATAACAACTGTTATGTTTTAATAACTCAAAATAATATAGGAAAGAGTTTGTTTCTTAATAAAATTTTCTTTTAGTATTACTCTTCTTTTTGGATTTTATTACTAAAATTGGTTTGCAATCCCACCACCTGAAAGATGTGAAAGCCATGCTCAGGGCAAAAAAAAATCCACCTCTAACTTAGAAAGTTGCTTCGAGTCACCCACAAAGTCCAAAGGATGAAGCCACGATTCCGTCTCTTTTTATTCATGTAAAATTGTAGAGCTTTACCACAACAGGTACCGTGATGCTCTTACTAACACTGCAAACTTAAGCTCTTTGGGAAAATGTGTAAATTAGTTGACTGTGGGGTTGTATAGGAGAGACTCAAGCATTACTGTATTTATTGTAACTCACTGGCTGCTGATGGGAGCAAAGGAAGGAGATGAATAAACCAATCACAGTAAAACAGGTTCAAAAATATTACACGTATTTAGCAAATTCTTTGCATCCCCATTTCAGAATCAAACCTGGGTGAAAGCTATCTAGAGATCTGTGCTTCAACCGCTCACGAGAATATCGCACATCCAGTGAAGCCGCTTCCCTCACTTTATTTCATCTCACTCGGGAAACAAAATGGAATAGCTTGCTACCTAGCAGACAACCGCAATATTTCCTGACAGAAGAGGCCACTACTCAGGGCTGTGACTATTCAGGGTTGTTCTGAGGTACAGCGGTCTGCCAGTAAGACTTCGGTTTTTTCAAACTGAAAAGCTCCACGAATATTAAGCTAGAATGATAAAGCTCAGTTTACATACATCCCTTTCTATGTTTGTGGGAGCAGGCATACTCGTCCACAAAGTCCAATTCCACCGGGCGCCTGGGTGGCTCAGTCGGTTAAGCGACTGCCTTCGGCTCAGGTCATGATCCTGGAGTCCCGGGATCGAGTCCCGCATCGGGCTCCCTGCTCGGCGGGGAGTCTGCTTCTCCCTCTGCCCTTCCCCCCTCGCATGCTCTCTCTCTAATAAATAAATAAATAAATCTTAAAAAAAAAAAGGTCCAATTCCACCTAAAACTTCCATTAGATAATCTGGCCAGGCCAGAAGGCAAAGTCAACGTTCAAAAGCACACCCCCCCCCCCCCAAAATGCATGTAGACTTCCAGATACCCCGTTTGCGACCCAGACAACCTGATGCGGCCGAATTGACGGTACTTTCACTCGCCTCTGCCCTCCCTTTCCCTCGCTCGGCCGCAAGGCCATACCCTCCACATCCCCACTCCTCGACATCTGAGGGGGCGTCATGGCGGGCGACCGCAGCCTTCCCGCACATCCCTCCCTTCCTTCGCTGTCGCGGTCCGAATTCCGAGCTTCTAGGGTGTACAGAGAAGCCAAGCTGCAGGCCAGGCGGGCGGAACGGCTAGCGAACAGTCGCAGACCGGCCCCTCCTCCCCCTAACCCCCCACCGGCCGTCCCGCCCCGGCTCCCGCGGGGCCCTCGAGGTGCCACCGCCCGCGTCCTCCTCTCAGGCCCTCCCGCCCCGGCAGTCCGCCGCCGCACTCACCGTTCACCAGCGCCGGGGCCCTCTCCGCGAGGTTACGGACAAACTGGGCCATGGTTCCAAGCTGCCAGGTCCGCCGCCCCGGACGGCCGCTGAATGTCACCCCCCGGAAGGACCCGCCGCAGGACCCCGTTCCCCGCCCAAGGTCAGGCCTCCTCTTTCCGCGCCGGTCCAAGGTATTTAGGTGTCCTGTTATCTTTCCGGAATCTAGCAGGCCGAATTATTCTCTTCAGTCGCAGAGGAGAAAGTGGAGATGAAAAGGTGAGGTCAGAGAACACGCGGAGAGCGGTGGGCTTCGGCGGAGGCACAGGCATCTCTTGGGGCAGCCGCTCACGGAGGTCCGGAAGGCCGACGGGCGGTGGATGGGCGCATGCGCTCTGGGCCTCCCGTGCTTGCAGCGGCGCGGACCCGCTGTTCTGCGACAGGTGTTGGCGATTTTCTGAGAGAACGTGGGAAGTTAGGACTGGAAGGCATCTCTAAGGTGTTATAGACATACTCTGTAGATACTTAACATTAGGCCAGGACGATCGTCTTATAAAGGCAGACAGGAGCCTAGGCTAAACATGAAAAGTTATGGGCAGAGCAGGCGCCACATAACCTGTCATGTGATCCAGTCCTTTGCCTCTCTTTAGCTGATCTTTCCTAATTCCGATCTCCCCCGCATCTTGTAGCGGGATCGGAGTCCAGTTCCCCTAATACCCTGTGAGTCGCAAGGAATTACGCAGATGGGAGCAACAAATAATTTACGGAGGGCCTCCAGTATGCCAGGCATTTTGGAATTTAAAGAAAGCCTGTGTTAGGCAGTGTCCCCCATTTAAGAATGGGATTGATAAATGGTCTCATAGCTAGTGAGTGGCAGAGTTGGGATCTGAAGATGTTGCAGTGTAAACAGGGAAGGGGCCTATGGGATTAGGAGTGGTGGTGATCTGGAAAGATTTCTAGAGAAGATGTGTAACAGAACACCTCTGTACTACAGGGTTGAAACTTTAATATGACTGGAAGAAAAGATTTATCGAGGGAAGTGGCATTTGATGTGAAAAACATAATTACAAGTAATGTACCCTGGAGAAGCCTGAGCAAATCTGATGGGATAGTCAGGTGGAAAGAAAAATTAGGGGTGATATCAAGGATCCAAGAGCATCGTTTCAGTGCAGTGATTCAGCTGCCAAGTACTCCAGAGAAGTCAAATTAAGGCTGGGAAAGTTAACTTACCAATATGGAAATATTAGCTACAGCAGTTTCAGAAAATTAGGATAGAAGCCAGAGTAAGTGAGTATGTCTATAAAGGAATGTGTCAGAAAACCAAATAAGGGGGCGCTCGTGTGGCTCAGTCCTTAGGCATTTGACTTGATTTCACCCCAGGTTATGATCTCAGGGTTGTGAAATGAGCCCAGCATTGGGCTCCACCTGGGTGGAGCCTGCTTAAGATTCTTTCCTTCTCCCTCTGCGCGCCCCCTTGCCCCCCATAAAATAAAACCAAATAAGGGTGTGGAACTTAAGGTAGACACTGAAGATAGAGAAGGGGGATTGATAAAATATCTGAAGAGACAGGAAAGAAGATTGGGGGGATTAGCCTTGGAACCTTGGGGCCTTTTCACGGATGGGATGATGGGAGAGAAGTTTCAAAGTGGAAATTCTGAAGTCTCTATTATCTTTCCAGTAAAGTGGAAGGCAAGATCTTCAGTGAAGGTTAAGTGGGAGGGTCAGAAAGATTGGTGGAAAAAGGATAAAGTTTGGATTGGTGTTGAATTTCTGGACACACAGAAAGGTTGTTGGGCACTGTTAGCAACCACTGATTTGTGGTCACAGCACTCTAAAGTTTGTGTCATTTTTCTCCAGCAGTGTTCTGTAGCTTGGATACTGGAACAGAGAGGAATGACTGGGTCAGTCTACACTGAGGTCTTACAGGGCAGGGGTATAGAAACTAGGGGCAAGACAGGAATGTGACAGTGAATGATTAAAATGAAAGATCTGGGGTTTAGGCCAGATAAAGAAAAGTGAAGTCGGAAGTGAACTGATGAGGAAAAAACATGCCCTAAGACTCCTCTGGATGACTCCAGGGTCCAGAAGTCTGGTAAGGGGGTTAGCTTAGCCAGGTGACCCACATCTGATACCATCTTAAAGAGAAGTGAAGGTCAGAGTCCTCTAAAATTTCAGAGGGATTTCTAAACTGCCACTAGCTTTTCATACTGTAATGAAGGAAGTGATAACAAAGGTTGTAACTCAGGTGTTCATTTATTAAATACAAGCTTTGAACAAACACCCCCAGGCAAGTTTGACAAGAAGTAACCTTCCTGGAATGTTTCAAAATACAGTTATGTAGATCAAATTTTATTTCAATCAATCTTTTTGTTGTTTTATTTTTTACTTTTTATTTATTTACTTTGTCTAGGTTTTCCTGTGTAGCAGTTAGAGCATGTGCATTATTTCCTCACATGACATCAAGAGTGCAGCATCAGCCTCTCTGGCTTGTAAAGGCACCCAGTAGACTTATGCTCTGGGCATCGGCTGCTTAGCAACCAGCATCAAATAAAGTAATGAAGCTTTTGTAGACTGTGATACCAAATAGCAACTGGCACCTTCACCTGCACCATTAAAAAACCTTTAATGTTTCTTTGTTTTTACATATCCATTACAAACTATATTAAAAAAAAAAAACATCAAACCAAGATTGCTTGATAAACCCTACTTAAATAATTTTCCAAGTTTAGTTATTACCCTCTTGGTAAGCAATACTAGAGCTGATAAAGAGTCTTCATTTTCCTATCATACTCCAGCAAAGCCAACACACAAAACTAGGTGTATCAGAAAGTCTGCTCTAATAGATTTAGAGCTGTTTCTGAGTTCCAGATAACAAAACACCTCTTTAAGCTTCCAAGCACATATACACACCATGGTGTACACCAAGATGATAATTTTTTAGTCTCATTTTTGGGATGTTATTAAATTACTTCAAGGAAAGAAAAAAAGGCACAGAGGACACTTGGTTTCCTTACCAACAGTGGCCTTAAGCTATACACTTGCCTTTGTGATGAGTTTAAAGATACTCAGCAGCATTAATGGTGCCGTAGCTGTTCATAAAAAGTTTCAGGAAAAGAAAAAAAAAAAAAAAGCTTGCCAGAAGAGGCTCACAATCTGAAGACCACAGAAGTAGAATACAGACACAGATACAAGAGGCAGCATAGAGGTTGTTAACTAGAAAGCTGCTGGGAACAGCTGCCTTCTGAGGTTTTGTGCCCATTTTTCCTCCAATTTTCTCCTATAAAACTCTGGTCTTTTCCCCACTTTTAAAAAAAATGAAAACATCCCATTAGATTGGGTTTGGAAGATAACTGCGAGTAGATAGCTTATTTTATACACAGTTCATTCTCAGAGAAGTAAAGGAGGATAATAAATATGAAATGAAGCTCATTTTAAGAAAATAAACAAATCCTGTTAACCCAAGCCTTAAAGGCCCAGGTTGCACACTGAATTAATATCTTACATTCTGGCATTTCTAAGAGTCCTAGACTCCTTTTTTCATTTATAAGCACAGCAGTAGGCAACATCTACTTTATACCTAGTGTGGGATGCCCTCTGATGTGAGGTTTTCCAAGTGATGTCATCAAAAGCACATTAAGGACTGCTTATAGCAACTCGTGCTGGAATACGCTAAAACTACCATCTTACTTGAAAGAGGCCATGGTTAAAAATGAAACAGCAACGCCTGTTTCTAGATCATATCACTTGTCACTTACGGTATCTTCAGGCTCACCTAGTGACATAATCCATAGGAGAATGTACCTCACTTAGCATGTTAAGCTGCGCAACTGAGTAGGGAGCACAAGCTCAACTTGCAAAAGTGGGGCTCGTCCGCCTACTAACTACATGGGGCTATGTGGATATTTAAAATGGCTGTGGACAAGGTTGTGCTCAAATTCCTACTCTGTTAATTGATGACCTAAGGCTGAATTAGAAGCAGCTCTTGGAGGTTAGGTCACAAGCCCAAACAAACATTAACTATATACATGTTATAGTCTCAGAATTTTGTCTAGAGTGTCAGTAAACATGGCCACACACTGCATACATCTTACCGTGGAAGAGACAATATAAAGTGGACTCAGTTTACACTAGACCAATATAAAAATGCACATGGTGTCTATATATACTGAAATATACTGTTGATAATAGTGTCTTAAAATGGCATCTTTTATGGTTATAATATTTGTTCCCTAACTTTTCCTCTCAAGCCTAGTCCTTGTAGCAACAGATTTCCATAAGATAAAGAGGGCCTAACAGCCTCCTTTTTTCTTTCACCTCAGAATTTTCTAAATAAAGTTTAAAAATTCACGTTTGTCCTACCAATCCTCCTAACAAAATATTATGAGGCTGTTTTTTGTGGTGATGATAGCCCCAGGGGAGAGTGTCCTCCATCAGATCTCTGAGTGACAAGATAATGCAAAATTAAGAACTACCAACAGAAACTGCACAAGATTCCTTTTTGAAAATCTCATCTATTCTATTCAAAAGCCCACTCAAACATCAAGGTATCTGTTTTTGTGTGAAAGGTTATTCTGTAGTATAGCAGAACTGTAACAAGAAAAGGGCTGACATCTGCGTCATGAAGACCAGTAAATACCTCAATGACACAGGACTTTCTGATGGTGTCAGCTGTCACTTAAATATGTGACATCATATACTTAAAAGCTGGGCTCACCAAAGGTATTTGAGCAGTTCTTGACAGAGCAACAGTAAGGTGGCAGGAAGTTTTAGTAGTTGAAGTTAATATAACTTAAGGTAGGAAAAGGATGAAGTGTAGGAAAAGAGAACAAAGGGTACAAATGAATGATCATTTCTAAACTTGGTGCTGCTATAATAGGCATAATTTCCTGCAAGCCAAGAGAGCATTGTAAAATTCTTAGGAATAAATCTAAATTGTCATAATTTCAGCAAGAATAGTTCTCTAATTTAGTGAAAGAAAGAAAGAAAGA
The DNA here is from genome assembly GCF_011800145.1 of Mirounga leonina. Taxonomy (NCBI): domain Eukaryota; kingdom Metazoa; phylum Chordata; class Mammalia; order Carnivora; family Phocidae; genus Mirounga; species Mirounga leonina. Next base: position 14,380,818 of record NW_023270387.1, on the reverse strand, counting down.
AAGAGAAAGAAAGAGGAACAGAATCAAAAAGAGAAACCACAAACAATTGTTTATCTACATTCTGGAGTTGGTTGTTTTTGGTTTGTTTAGTTCACAGTATTTATTCAAGTTGCTCCTTTTGTTGTTGTTTCCTCTCTGCGAGCCACCGTTGGATTTTTTCTTTTAGTTCTGTGTTTGGCCGGATCTGGTCCATGGTGAGGGGACTACGGTTAAAGGGATCGGTTTGGTCACTGGGACAAAGAGAGAAAGGGAAAGTGGTTATTTCTGTAAGTTCTAACAGCCAAAGCCCAAGCTAGAAAAGCGGGCCCATCTCCCTCTGAGAGTGAAGCCAGACACACTGTAAGTCTGAGTCAGGCGCTGACGTGAGGTTAGAAAGGAGGAGATGAGAGAAAGAGTGATTCAGGAGGTTTCTGGGTTTTCTGCAGATTATTTAGCTACTTGGTCTCTCTGCTCCTTAATAAACCTTATTTCCACATTTCTATTCAGATGATACTTGATTTGATTTTCCTAAGGCAGATAGCCTGCACACTCACGTCAGCATACAGAGCTGCTGGTCGTTTTAGTGACAGGCTCTCGAAATAGTCTAAGGTGTTAGGGGATAAAGCCTTGTAGATTGACACCTGATTTAGTTAGCTGTGTGCTACATAAGTGAACGCAGATTATGGATTCCTGACAGGTAAGAAGGTTTATAATATACTTTAAGGGCTGATATACCTTCTGTCTGTATCCTGAGGCCACAATAAAATATAAATTTTCACTGACACTTTGGAAAAGACAGACTGCCTACTACAGCATTATATGTATAGTGAATGCTTAATACCAGATAGCACAAAGTAGAAAATCCCCTTTTGCAGTGTTTAATAAATAGTATTCCCTTAAATCTGGGTCAACTTATAGAACTTCATTTTAAACAGGAAGAGTTACTCAGTACCCATTTCTGACTAATGCAGCAGGTCCTGCCTGCAGGTTCGGCGGGACCCGTGGCCACCGTGGCCAAGTACGACAGCAGGAGCGGACGGTGGCTGAACCTATATGCGATGGCTACAGCGTCAAACCAGACTTAAACAAACAAAACAAACTTGTCATTTATGTTTTTACAACTTAATACAATTAGAACACGTTCAAGTCTTCAGGTTGACATTATTTATAACATCTGGTAGAAATGATTTCCTCAAGGAAGGAACAGGTAAGGGGTTAGAGCCAGCATTTCTCAACGGAGTGTTTTGTTTTGGATGTTTAAATCCTTAACAATCAAGTGATACACCTCTCTTGAAATGCCTCCCCAACTTATTCATAAACCAACAATATAGAGCACCTACTGGGTGCATAGTACTGTATTAGGAAACTGGGGGAAAAGGACAGCAAACACACACACATCTGTTGTTTGGCTGCTCTCTGGGGCTAGCATACCTGAGCAAATGTCTGGCAATGGTGGATCTATCCACAGTGACTCTGGAGGATGGCAGCACCACAGGGTCAGACATGAGTGTGCTCATGATGGGATCCAGGAACTCATCACAGGCATCTGCATAGGTCTCTTCCTCCTGTTGTTGGAGGTCTGCTAGAGACTAAGCACAAACACCTGGTTGTTAAGGTGAATTCACAGAGCAGCTGAATCCCAAATATTCAGTGACTATAATCTTAAAAGGTCACTGAGGACCCTTTAGAGCGACAGTGACAATCTCAGCTTTATTTTCTAAACGAGCCAAGAAGGATCTTATAAAAGTGAGTTTAGCATTCAACCCCAACTCCCAAACTTCAGTGTGGCTCAGCTGCCGGCAGTCATGACTAAAGATGGGCTTAAGTGTTAACAAAAAAAGAAACGCATCACATATAAGATCCTCCTGGCAGCAGTCCTACTGTAAATGTCATCACTGAAAAGGGGACGGTGGTAGGAGAGTTATTTGCAGAGTCACTCATGTAGTCAGTGTATGAAAAGCAGTTTCTGATTTTATGTACAAACAGGTATAGGAGGAGTTTAAAAGTAGCTTCAACATTTGATCCCTAACTATGACTCTAGTTCCTCAGGAACCTATCTGGCTAAGCTCTAGGCAAGATGGAGCCCAACTCAATAAAAAAAGTAGTTCAATGAAGGGAACATGCATGTCAACAAGGAAGGTTTTCTTTTCTTTTTTTAAATGGGGAAGGTTTTCTATTAGAGTCTGTGCCATGATTTTTCCTTCTTTGTAACTAATGGAGCTCTGTCAAACTCCAACCAAAGGGATTAGCTAAATATAAGATAGTATTTTCATCTACAAATATAGGACTATGCCCATATAAGCCAACTACTAACTACAAATATAATGAACAGAGAAAATCTATACAAATCAAATGACTAAAAACAACTGATCTTGAATCCTATTTGAAAAAGTTCTGCGTTAACAATGTAGGTTTTCAAGTCTATTGGTAACACTGTGCAGGAAAGATTTCATAGAAAGTCTACAGAAGTCTGTGCATTCTTCTCTTCCAGTAGAAGCTTCTTCCTTCCTTCCTTCCTTCCTTCCTTCTTTGAGAGAGAGAGACAGCGAGAGAGGGAACACAAGCAGAGGGAGTGGGAGAGGGAGAAGCAGGCTTCCCACAGAGCAGGGAGCCTGATGCAGGGCTAGATCCCAGAACCCTGGGATCATGACCTGAGCTGAAGGCAGATGCTTAACGACGGAGCCACCCAGGCACCCCTAGTAGAAGCTGTTTTTTTTTTTTTTTTAAAGATTTTATTTATTTGAGAGAGAGAGTGAGAGACAGCACAAGAGGGAAGAGGGTCAGAGGGAGAAGCAGACCCCCTGCTGAGCAGGGAGCCCGATGCGGGACTCCAGGATCATGACCTGAGCCGAAGGCAGTCGCTTAACCAACTGAGCCACCCAGGCGCCCCCTAGTAGAAGCTTCTTAAATCAATTTTCTGTTCTTCCCTCTTATGTTGAAAAGAGAATTAAGGATATGGTAGTGATGATAAGATGATATGATATGGTGCTGTATGGAATTCTTTACTGTATTGTATACCCGAAACTAACACTGTATGTTAGCTAATTGGAATAAAAATAAAAACTTAAAAACAAAAACACCCAAAAAAGGCAGTTCTAGTTATTCACTGACCAGGAAGAATCATCTGTTTATATTTTCTCAAGGCAATACCCTTGAAATTAGGGTAACCAGCAGAACAGTTGAGTCAACACAGTGACTTCTATTGAATATGTTAATAAACAAGTCCTCCTCCCCCTCACCTTGATTCTCTCTGCTAAGTTGCTGAAAGCCACAATCATATTCCCGGGCTTATTTATTTTCTTCAGGACTCGGACTGTCTGTGCAAAGAGAGTTGGGGAATAGGAACGTCCATCCTTCGGCACCGTGGCACAGAAGTTCTCCTCGTCCCTGGAAGGTCAGCATCAGAAAGAAACTGAGCATCAGAGGGCAGGTCAGTGAGGGAGAGAACAGCTGGGTTGAGGAACAAGGTTCCCCATCACTTACATGCCATCAATGTTCTTTGGATATAGAAAGATTTCTTCTAATTTTTAGGGAGAAGATCTATCAAGTATCCTGTAACCTTAAAAAGAATACTGCTTTTCTAAACATTGGTTACAACTAGTAAAGTTTATCTTTGCACAGATGAAGGCAGAATGTTGAAAATTTTAAACAGTGTCCCGAAGGTCGGACAAAATTTCATGATTAAAACTACGTAAAATTCCTTCATCAACCAATAGAAATGAACCATTTCTTTTCTATTTCCACGTAATTACCAGTCATTCCATTATCAAAACCCCAAATTAAAACATCAGCATTCCCTCTGGCTTGCCCAATTAAATCTCAGGTACCCAAGATTTAAGTAGATTGTGCAGATATCTGATACGAGTTGCTGGGGTTTGAAGTCAAATTCACTGAAGTCCTTGACTTTTAAGGCCCCCATCTTGGGGCCAACCAGGTGCTGCAGGAAGTAGTTCAACATGGAGATGATGCGCTCAGCCAGGAAAGGATGCACAAAGAGTGATTTGATCTCTAGAAGAAAAGGCAGTCTGTGAAAACTCAACCCGTAAGCCATCTTTTACTTATTATGTCTTAAGAGTTTCACTTGGAGACCTCTGGGGAGTATTTTAAAAATTATATAAGTAATACATTTTCATTGCAGGAATGTTAGAAAACACTGGTAAGCAAAACAAAATATAAAACTACCACCCAGAAATAAACACTGTTAACATTTTGAAATACATCCTTCTAGCTTTTCTGTCCATATTTACAAACATACACATTTTTAAAACGAAATGATGATCATGTGTACCTATTCTGTAACTTACTTTTTCAGTAACTATATCATAACTATCTCACCATTTTGGTAAATATATGTCCCTGTGTTGTCCAACATGGTAGCCACTGGCTGGCCTGATGTGTCTATTTAAATTAGTTTAAAAATTCAGTTCCTCAGTCACACTGACCTCACATCTCAAGTGTTCAATAGCCACACGTGGCTAGTATCTATAGTACGAGTCCAGATTTATAGAGCATTTCCATCAGAGAAAGTTCTGTAGGATAGTGATGATTTGCACTCTTTTTAATGGCCACATAATTTTCCAGTGTGTGACTGTACCTGAAGTTATTTATCCTTATTGCTAGACATTATTTTTACTGCTAGACATTCTATTACAAACATTTCGTATCTATCTATTTAAAAAAAAAAGACTTTAGGGGCGCCTGGGTGGCTAGTTGGTTAAGCGACTGCCTTCGGCTCAGGTCATGATCCTGTGAGTCCTGGGATCGAGTCCCGCATCGGGCTCCCTGCTTGGCAGGGAGCCTGCTTCTGCCTCTGACCCTCCCCCCTCTCATTCTCTCTGTCTCAAATAAATAAATAAAATCTTTAAAAAAAAAAAAAAAAGACTTTAAGTAATCTCCACACCCAGCATGGGGCTCAAACTCACAACCCTGAGGCCAAGAATCGCATGTTTCACTGACTGAGCCAGCCAGGTGCCCCACCATTTCACTTATTAACTTCACTGTGTACATATTTTGTAGACTTACTACTTCCTTACAATGAATTTATAAGGAATTGCTAGGACACAGGACATAAACTCCCAAAATTAAAAAAATACATTAACACATGCCGGGTTTCAGTAAGTTATATTTTTAGTCAGTCTATTGACTCCACGACTGATGAGAGTTTAGCTCTTACTTCCTATCCTTCTCTTCCAAATACAAATCCCAGTATATAATCAAATCTTTATGTCACGAAGATTGTAAAAATCATTCACAGCAGAGCCATATAGTGTCCTAATGATTACATACATAAAGTAATATATATACTTAAAAAAAAAGGTATATCTATTTGAAAGAGAGAGAGCGGGTGCGTGAGTGGGGGGAGGGACAGAGGCAGAGACTCTTCAAGCCGGCTCCCCACTGAGCACTGAACCCAATGTGGGGCTCGATCCCACAACCCTGAGATCATGACTTGAGCCGAAACCAGAGTTGGACACTCAACCGATTGAGCCATCCAGGTGTCCCAGTGATATATAGTTTTTAATATAAGTTTGTAAAAATTAGTTTGCTTATTTTCAGAGTACCAATCACTAAATCTTTCTAAACTCTCCACCAGAAATGTAAAACTCTCGATAGGATCATTTCTAGCAGTTCTGTATTTTTTGGAAATGCTCCTTCTGGAAGCTCCCATCTGTCACTCCAATCTGGACTCCTTGCTCTATAAGCCTGCTGCGTGGTGGTCACACAAGCTCCTTTTACCACAATCCTGGACACTTCCTTTGTCTCCCTCTTATGGGATTCCACCTTCCTCCTCTGGATTTACTCTTTCACTTTGATGGAGTAAATCTTTTTGTAGCTTCTCAAGAAACGGTACACTGGAAGTAAATCTGATACCTTCACCCTCAAACAGAAATGACAGTGTGGCTGGCTATAGCATTCTGGGCTGAAAAGCTATTTTCCACGAGGAGTGTGCTCCAGCTTCCAATGTCACTGTTGTGAAAATCAAAGACATTTTATACTTAAACCACTGTAGATCACCTGACTTTCCTCTGGGACCTTTGAGGGTCTTCTCTTTACCTTGATCTCCTGAAATGTCACAATGTCACCTAGTGTGAGAATTTAAAAGGTCCTTGCGCTGGGCACATTGTGGCCCTTTCAAGTTAGAGGCTTTTAGTCTTTGAGAATTTTTGGTATTATTTCTCTGATAATTTCCTCTACTCCATTTTTCTCTTCTGAGACTTTTTGGATTGATCCTTTGTTTTCTTATCCTTTTCATTCTAATTTCCATCTCTTTTTCTTTCTGTTCTACTTTCATGGAAGAGCTCCTTAATGTGATCTTCTAACCCTTCTGACAAGTAAAAATTACTTGTATTTTCAATATCCAAGTGCTCTTTCTTGTTCTTTGAATAATACTTATTGCCTCTTTGTTCTTGTTTTATGGATGCTATCTTCTCTTATTCCTCTGAGATTATAAAGATTTTTTAAAAAGTTTTCATCCAATATCTCTGTTTCATGTTGGAGGATTTCCTCAAATGTTTGGTGATCCTTGGTTATCGTTTCGTATGTAATCAGTATAAAATTATTAATAAAATATTTTACTTTAAAAAAAATACTAAGTTTTGAGATGTGTATTTTATAGTTCTAGCACATCTCAATTCAGACTAGTCACATTTAAAATGCCTGATAGCTATTATGTGGCAAATGGCTACTGAATTGGACACTTAGCTTGAGAGGGAGTGGAGATAAGTGTCTTTGATCTACCACATTTAACCAGAGTTCAAAAATGGTTTTCAGGTTAACATATACACAAACTCGGGGCGCCTGGGTGGCTCAGTTGGTTAAGCGACTGCCTTCGGCTCAGGTCATGATCCTGGAGTCCCGGGATCGAGTCCCGCATCGGGCTCCCTGCTCAGCAGGGAGTCTGCTTCTCCCTCTAACCCTCCTCCCTCTCATGCTCTCTCTCATTCTCTCTCTCAAATAAATAAATAAAATCTTTAAAAAAAAAACAACAAAAAACATATACACAAACTCCCCAGATACATTTATATGGCTAACTTGTTCTCCAGAAAAATTATACCAACTTACGTTTTCTGGCAGCCGTGTGAGGGTGAATGTTTCCCACATCAACAATAGGCATCATCTTTTTTTTAAGGAGGTTCCATGCCCAGTGTGGAGCCCAACGCGGCACCTAACACGGGGCTTGAACTCCCGACCCTGAGATCAAGACCTGAGCTGTGTGATCAAGAGTTGGATGCCTAACTGACTGAGCCACCTAGGTGCCCTGGGCATCATCCTTCTTGAAGCTTCTCTAGTAATTCATTTCCCTCCCAGACTGTGGAGGGTACTATTGCCAGAGTCTGAGTTCATAGTTTCAACTGGGCTGACCCCTCAAATGAAGCAGATCTTGACCACTGGAATTTTTGGGAATATGGTGCTTTGTGTCCTTACCTGATGTCAGAAAGGCAAGGGTACCAATTGTTTCATTGGACATGATGTTATGGAAACGTGCTAGCTGTCCAAACATCTGTAGGCCAGCCTCCTTCTCTCGGCGGGCTTCTGGAGTCAGACTATCCCATTCACCTCGGTCTTTCTCAATCTGTTGAATCTTTATCTTGCTCAAATACTACAGAAACCAGAGGTGAAATGTATCAGAGAAGAAAGTGCAGTTGAAGGGAAGATGATAATTAAGCGGTTCTATTTATTTTTAAAATTTATTTATTTGAGAGAGCGTGAGAACAGGTGGAGGGACAGAGGCAGAGGGAGAAAGGATCTCAAAGATTCTGTGCTGAATGCAGAGCCTGATGCGGGGCTTGATCCTACCACCTTGAGATCACAACCTGAGACGAAATCAAGAGTTGGATGCTCAACCAACTAAGTCACCTAGGTGCCCCTTAAGCGGTTCTATTTAAAATCTAGTTTGTTTTTATTTTATTTTTCTAAAAAAGATTTTATTTGTCAGAGAGAGAGAGAGAGAGCGCGCGCGCAAGCATGCACAAACAGGGGAGCGGCAGGCAGAGGGAGAGGCAAGCTCCCTGCTGAGCAAGGAGCCCGATGTGGGACTCCATCCCAGGACCCTGGGATCATGACTTGAGCTGAAGGCAGATGCTAAACCAACTGAACCACCCAAGCGTCCCTAAAATCTAGTTTAGTAACCCGGGAAAACCAGGGACTATGTAAGAAACGTGAGCCTTTATTTCTCAGCATAGGGCTGAAGCTCCATAGATTTGTTTTAGCCTGGGAGGACTTGTGGGTAGTTCCCATATGTGTATTATAGTCTCTGAAATAGAAAGGAGAATAAGTAGTATCATGTTTGAAACCTAGGCAAAAATAAATAGGCTAAAGTGAAAAAAGGGACAAATCCTTCTTAAAAAATGAAAACAAAACAAAAACAAAAACAAAACCCCAAAAAACAAAAAACAAAACCAAACCCAAAACTGCCTATCAAAAAACAAAGCTCTATCAAATATGCAAGATGTCTGGAAGGAGAAGCATAAATATTAAAAACCGTCTACTTCTCATCATTCTTGCAGTCCTATGACAATGCCATCTGGTGTCATTCTTTGTATCACAGAGCTCTTGCATAGAAGGGTCTGTTTATTACAGGACTTGTTCTTGTTTTCTACGAAAACCTATCTAAAATCTAAAAGTACGGGATTATGAAAAAAGCAGGAACTCTCCTCACAGATCAAATACAAGTTACTGGGGGACTGCTAATCAATATGAGGAGCGTGTGGCTGTCTAACAGGCCGCCTTCACGACTTACCTGCCTCATCTCCCCTTGGGCCCCAGCCTTAGCTTTCTTACACTTGTCACAGATAAGGGAAGGTTGTTTTTTTTTTTTTTAAGATTTTATTTCTTTATTTGACAGAGACACACAGCGAGAGAGGGAACACAAGCAAGGGGAGAGGGAGAGGGAGAAGCAGGCTTCCCGCTGAGCAGGGAGCCCGATGTGGGGCTCAATCCCAGGACTCTGGGACCCTGACCTGAGCCGAAGGCAGACGCTTAACGACTGAGCCACCCAGGTGCCCCGATAACGGAAGTTTTTAATAGGAGCAAGAAGCAGCTCCATGAAGGATGAGTAAGGACATGATGATGCACTGAAGTTGCTGACAAGCACCCGGTGTAGACTTTGGGACACTCGTGTTTCAAATGTAAAGATTTGGGAGGCTGCGGATAGGTGGCGAGTACTGGTAACTTGCAGCGTTTATATGAAAAAATAACCCAAACCAGAGATTTTTTTCTTCAAGGAGTGGTGCAAAAATCAGACTCTTTCAGGAAGGGGATAAGAATCATTGCCTTAGTGAGTCACTGTTATTGATGCGTTGGGATGGAAAATGGTTGAAAGTCATTGACCAAATGCGAGGTCCTCGGATTTCTTTCTGTGCTGCTGGCCTGATTAATCCTGCCAGTGTATCTTAGTTTAGCTTCATCACCCTTTCTTTACCACTCTCTGCCAAAATATCATCCTAGTTTATGAGGCTTCAATGACCCTTATCTTGGTCTCTAATGGAATAATACCTATTAAGCTCTGTAATGGCAAGGCTCATGGTATACTATTACTCATAAATTTTTGGTGTCCCAATTGGTACTATGGGCATAAAGACTGCTCTACTGTAATTTGAAGGTAAAAAGTATGTACTTATCATTATTTGATAAGGGCAGTTAAATCTGTTTTTTTTTGAAGATTTTATTTATTTATTTGACAGAGAGAAATACAGTGAGAGCAGGAACACAAGCAGGGGGAGTGGGAGAGGGAGAAGCAGACTTCCCGCCGAGTAGGGAGCCCGATGCGGGGCTCGATCCCAGGACCCTGGGATCATGACCTGAGCCAAAGGCTGACACTTAACGACTGAGCCACCCAGGAGCCCCAGTTAAATCTGTTCTAAAAAATTTTTATTTAAAGATTTTTGAGAGAGAGAGAGAGCGCGCGCACGCACAAGCAGGGGGACTGGCAGGCAGAGGGAAAAAGCAGGCTCCTTGCTGAGCAGGGAGCCCGACGTAGGACTTGATCCCAGGACCTGATCCCAGGACCCTGGGATCATGACCTGAGCTGAAGGCAGACGCTTAACCAACTGAACCACCCAGGCGTCCCCCAAAAATTTTTATATACTTATTCTTACCTGTATGGCTTCATCCAGGAGGAAGATGGCATCGTTCATTAGCAGGTTAAGAAAGCGGAGGAAAAGTGGGGGATTCATGGCTTCTAAATTCTTAGAGGCATAGTCAGCCAAATCCTGTAAGTCCCAGCCCAAGACAAAACCATTTTAGTCCTGAACCACAACTCACTGGGGCTTATCTGAAGTAAAACTCAAGAGAATTCAGCTTTGGCTTCACCAAAAACTCGCTCACCTTAATGCTCTCTCGATAGGTATCTGTTCCCCACATGTACCTTAGGATGGGATACATGGGACGTCGGTAATTAAACTTCTGTTCAAATTGATGCGGGTCTCCTGGAATAGGGTAAGAGCAAAAACCCAGCAAAGGTGGTGCTACTAGAGGAAGAGTAAGAGCTTCTGCCTGTGGAGCCATTTTCTTGGATTCTGAATGTTGTCAAGACTACTGGCAAGATCTGCCCTGGGAGTTTACAAAGGCCCAGAGTGACAGCCGAGTGTTTACTTATTTTCTTACGGACAGAACAAGAGGGAGACAGACATGAAAGATACTGCCTGCAGAAAAGGACAAGGACCAAGCTGTACCCTAAAAGCCAGGGGAGACAAATGCTTCCATATCCAAACGTAGAGTACTTATCAGACTTTGAATGAGGCCTCTGAACTGGCCATTGTGGCAGTGACAGCCGTGTGCTGAACGGGATACTAAGTAACCTCCATATTCTTCATAGATAACATCCCCGCTGCGAAACGAACTGGTTCTTAGTTACTCTGAAAAATCAGGTCAGGGTCTAAAAACCTGAGGCTTATACTGTTTTGACCCATCAAAGGAACGAACCACAACATCTCTGTAGCTTGGGTCATACAATGAAAGAAGATCATGGGATCTGGAGTCAGAAGATCTAGGTTTTCCTTTTGGCTCCACCTAATTCAAGTCTCTTAACATTTTTTAACTTCTACTTCCTCAGAAATAAAACAGGAATTATAATACATCCTCTACCGCTGCATGTAAAGGGTTGAAATGGTCATATAATAACTGCAGTGACTTATTGTGACTATGTATGTATTATGAAGATGTACATGCACTATCTCATTAGTCGTCACTTCAACCCATTTTATAGATGAGGACACTAAGGCTCAGAGGTATGTGACAAAACCAAAATCCAAATGGGAAAGGCACTCAGTACAATGTTAAATGTCTCTTTGAATATTAACTGTATTTATCACTGGATGGTAGGACAACTTTTATTTTATTTATTTAGAACATCTCTTTTAAAAGGGGTCTTAAATAAGTGCCTAACATATATTGTTTACTGGTTGAGATGGGGTACAGTTTTGATCTCAGGGTGGTGAGTTTGAGCCCCATGTTGGGGATAGAGTTTACTTAAAAAAAAAAAAGAAAAGAAAAAAGACCTGTCCCACTATTCTGCAGATAAAAATAAATACCTGGGGTTGGGGCGGCTGCGTGACTCAATTGGTTAAGCATCCGACTCTTGATATCGGCTCAGGTCACGATCTCAGGGTTGTGAGCCTGAGCTCTGCATTGGGCTCCACACTGGGCATGGAGCCTGCTTATGATTCACCCTCTACCTCTTCCCCTGCCCCTTCCCCCCACTAAAAAAAAAAAAAAAGACCTGGGTTGTAATCGAACAGGCTACTTAGCTGGAGCTTAATTAAATCAAGCATATAATAAGAATGTGTGTGTGTGTGTGTGTGTGTTTTAAGATTTTATTTATTTATTTATTTGGGAGAGGGAGAGAGAAGGAGAGCGCACGAGTGGAGGGAGGGGCAGAAGGAGAGGGAGAAGCTGACATGGGCCTCCATCCCAGGACCCTGAGCCAAAGTCAGCCGCTTAACCAAATGAGCCACCCAGGCGCACCCCCTTGTTTTTCTTTTTGAGGTGAGATAGAATTGACCTGATTCTACCACTTAGTTGTATGACACAGACAAATTATCTTTTCGAGCATTCATGTCCTTATATGTATGACAGGGATAATACAGTAAAACTTGCCAGATGGTGACAAATTAATGAAACAATGTTAGAAAAGCACTTGGCATCAAGGCTGGCACATAGCAGATACTCAATAAATGATGGCTGCTGGTATTTTTCTGACATTAAATACTGATCAAGCTAGGAGACTCCACTAGTATCTGCTTCTCAGTTCTGGACTGCTTTACCTGTAAATTCAATGTCCACAAAGACCTTGATTAGAGCTTCTGCAAGGTGGGGTGCATGGGGAAAGTTGCAGAACACACGTTTCCGGTGGAACACACTGGATACCAAGGGATTTGGAGTCTGGTCCAGGTGGGGCATCACTGCTTCCAACACCTCAGCCAGTTTGGCCCTTAGGTGGGGATTCTTCATCCTGCAAAAAGTGCAGAAAGCAAGCTGAGCAGGTAGAAAACTCAACTCTCAAATTCATGACTATTTTCTCCACAGGAGGAGCCAAAACACCCTATACCACTGTTGGGAGGAGAAAACAGAATTCTGTAGTGTCAAGGCTGTCAATTTCTGGGGGATGATGCAGGGTACAACCTCACTCAACTTTTGAGATCACAGGCTACCAAGTATGAGGATGAATACTCAAGTTTCTATTTAACGCTTAGCCACTCTGTTTACTTCTCTACAATAATCCATTGTTTATTGCTTACATTCCCTGACCGTTTCATTGAGGATAAACTTGCCTTTCTAAGTTTCCTGAGGGCCAGGGTTAGGACGCAGTTCTTCCACGTTACTTACGCTGCACACCACGTGTGCCTAATAAATACCAGTTGACTCATGATTTCCCACTGGGTCTGCTTAGCTCAGTGAAGGATTGGCTTCTACCTACTTCTCACTGACATGGCTCAGGGAATTGTACATCATTCTCTTTGTGCAGCAAATCTTCACTCATGCACACATGGTTTCCTTTGGCCTAGACACCAAAAACACCAGAGAAGGAACTCCAAAGGTCAGTGGGCGTCTTTCTCTGAGAAAGGGAGTAGAAGCTATGAATGACAAGATGAGATTAGAAAGCATTTACCTGTGTTTACTGCTCATGCAACTCAGAACATTAAGGGTAAACTTTGTGACCCTACAACTGTTAGATCATCAGAACTGGCTGCCACTGGTAAGGCTTCTGGCATTAAGGTAACTATTTTAACCAGCCCCTAGCAGTGGAATTCCCATCGGGTCTCTTACGCAGGTTCAAATTGTTTGTGGGCAAAGTCCTTGGCTTATTATGCCTCTGAAGAGGGGGATTTCTGGCTATCCTTAAGGGTGGTCAGGTGATTCATTAGTGTTAACACAACTTCTGAAGGCAAGCCCTTATGAGTCAGGCTTGGTTTAGAAGTCTTCTGAATGCTCTGCACCTCTAAATGGTGTCAGAGCCAAGCTTTCAACACCTCACCTTTCTATGCTTCCAGTGAAAATTGTGATAAAGTGAAGAACATGTTCTAGGGAGTCTGCTGATGTCTCCAAGATGTCATCGGCAAAGCGGCGGAGAAAAATGAGGAAATCACCCAAGTTATCTGCAAAAAATTCTGGAAGACAGACAGACAAACCCATTCACTGCAATTAGTGAAACATCTGACTTTCTGTACTAAGCAATATTGAAATTCCTCCCTTTTGCTCTACCTAATAAAGATTAAAAAATCTGAAATGTCTTGTAGGTACTAGGAATGGTGACAAGTTCATAAATGTAGACTCTCCTTTAAAGGTAAGTCAATTTTTATTTCTATCCAAGTCAATATGAAAACAGCAGACACAAAATACTGTTCACACACTAGTGCAACTTAAGAAGGTACACTGATACACATTCTTTTCACACTCAAGGTTAACTATGCATTAAATAACCCTTTAGACGGATAAAGAATCTTCAACAAAGATGAATACGTTAGATGACTCTGGTCATCAGTCTCCAGGATGGTCCTCCAATTGTCTTTGCTTCCTGGTATTCATGCCCTTGTGTGTCCCTTCCTGCACTCTTCCAGCGTAGAGGCATTCAGAAGCAATGGTATATCATTTCCATGGTGAAGTTATAGAAGCCTATAGCTTCCATTTTGGTTGCTTGCTCTCAAGGAAGCCAGATGCCATACCATGAATAGTACTAAGGTGAGACCTGTGTAGCCTGGGAAAGAGGCCAGTAAGCAACTGAGGTCGACCAACAACCACATGACCTGGCTTGTAAGCAGATCCTCCAGTTCTGGTCAAGTCCTCAGATTCCTGTGGTCCTGACTGACAGCTCGCCTGCAACCGCATGAAAGACCCAGAGGCAGAACCATGCAGCCAAGCCACTCCTGGATTCCTGACCCACAGAAACCGTGTGAGATGACGTTTGTTTTAAGGTGCTACGTTTTAGGATGATCTGTTACTTAACAATAGATGACCAATACAGTGATCAAGAACATATAACCTGATTTTGATGGACAGTATCTGCCAGCTCCTCACTGCCAAACCTACATACACGACCTCCTCAACCAACAGGGGATGATAATTTTTTTCTCCCTAAAGAATAGCACACGGAGAGTTGGACAGATAAATTTAGAAGATGAACAATGAAGACAACATTAATGCAAAACTAACAGCTCTGAAAACCCTGGCTGCACTTACTCCTTTGAAGACTATTTTCTGATACACACAGAAGTGGGGACACAAGGCTGAGGAAAAAGCTGTTGGTTCCCCCATACTCTGAGCGGTAGATACTATCTATAAATTTGAGTTGTTTCTCCAAAAACAGTTGAATGATAACTTAAGGAAGGGTACTCTGAGGATTAAACTTCCAAAGTGACCCAGTTAAACTTAGATAGCTATAAATAGGCAGTTCCCAAGGAAGAGCCTGCTTACCTGGCACGTAAGCCAAAGAGCTGTAGCCGTCTGGCAGAGGAAAAGTTAGCTCAATTGGCTGTGAGCCCTCATTGCCCAAGGCCAGCTGAACGAGTAGAACAGCCATGGACACCTGCAAGTTGAGACAGTTCTGTAGCATCTGGGGCTCCGTCATGGCAGTCTTGGTGGAAAGATAGATGGTCATCAGTCGTTCAAACTGCTCCCGGAGGTTGTCAGCAGCAGGGCTAGAGCTTTGCTGAGCATCCCGCCAAGCAACCTGCAGCCGATGCAGATTTTGGTTGATTTTGACCATCTGATCATGCAACCTGCCCCCAAGAAAGCACAAGAGACTGGGTCAGGAGGCTCCTATAGGGCAGTTGAGTACAGATCGTTCCGGAAAAACAAATCTTCATTTATTTATTCTAGTATTCTCTTTTAGGATATAGGGGGCTGCTATTGCTATTGTGGTGACACAGAAGGCACTCACACAACTTATGGACAGGACTGGGGCAGGGGTCAGAGCACTGGGCAAATGTTACCAAGTATTTGACATAAATGACGCTCACTACAAATAGCAGCCTTCAGCTGAAACGCACCATCCAAAGAACAGTAGCTTGGTTAAGCAGGGTGTAGACTGGGCTGTTACCATGTAAAATAAATAACGATTAGACAAATTACAAAAAGAGCCCAGCAGGATAGTTTGACACTGCACAGCTGCAATGTTTGTGCTTGGATGTGGTTATATGGACAGTCTTTCTACTGTTAGTTAAGAACAAAAGCTGGAGAAAAAGGACTCTAGATCAGTAATGACCACATATAAACTGGTAGCCACCTGGGCCACAACCTAAGAAACAGCTTCCAGTCCTCTGTTGTTCAATATAAAATTACATTATTCTTCACAAAGGGCCAGCCAAATGTTCTCTAATGAAAGGAAGCCCTGTAATTCAATGTTATGGATAGTTGTCTCTATGGATACAGTCCAAAGTCATCTTCTTTGGCCCTGTAGACAATGTCTAGGGTTAGCTAGCCAGTATGGGGAGAATAGATGACATTCATTTCTATGTCTGAATGTCAGTGGTTGAACAGGTTAAACATATGCTGCATTATCTATTGTCTCATTTAAAATGTCAATGACCGGGATAGAAAAACTCTCTAATAAAGATATAATTTCATTTTTCTAGAAATTTGCCGAGTTTTAAAAAATGCTCTGTGCCAATGTAAGTATGCTGAGAAGACATTAAAAACTGCTATCCTCAGTACCTCTTCCTAAGGACTGTAACGACTTTATTTATACATGCAGTCATAATCAACTAAACCAGAGGAGGGAAAAATCACAGAATGGTGTGTGACCAGGCAGAACCAGAACCGCTTTTGAAAGTCATACACTCTAGTTCTTAAATGTTCACACTTCCAGAGTCCTTTGGTCCTACTGATCTTACCGGAATCCCTGATAAACACTTCTTTTCTTCTTTTTTTTTAATTTATTCTTTAAAGAGAGAGTGAGAGTGCGTGCACGTGTGTCTCGAGCCCCAAACATTTCTTTAATTTTGTCTCTATACCATAAAGTAGAGGGTCATCTTTTTTTCATCAGGAGTAGTAAGTAATGAAAATTCAAGAGCGGAAAGTGAAAAGTTAAAACAATTCCCCTTTCACAGATCACAACAGGAAGATAGTGATTTAAAAATTTTCAAGTTTAGGGGTGCCTGGCTAGCTTAGTTGGTTAAGTGTCTGCCTTTGGCTCAGGTCATAATCCCAGGGTCCTGGGATTGAGCCCCTCATCAGGCTCCCTACTCAGCGGGGAGCCTGCCTCTCCCTCTCCCACTCCCCCGCTTGTGCTCTCTCTCCCTCTGTCAAGTAAATAAATAAAATCTTCAAAAAAAAATTTTTTTTTTGCAAGTTTAGGGGTGCCTGGGTGGCTCAGTTGGTTAAGAGTCTGACTCTTGATTTTGGCTCCAGTCATGCATGGCTATGGGATCGAGTCCCGAGTCAGGCTCTGTGCTCAGAGGGGAGTCTGCTTGAGGATTCTCTCTCTCTCCCCCTCTGCCCCTCCCCCTGCACGTGTGCGTGCTCTCTCTCTAAAATAAAGAAATCTTCAAAAAAATCTGTGTGTTTAGAGAACAATACTAGTGTGTTTAATTTTAAGAAGTGTAGCAGGTCAAAAATGAAAAGTAAATTCAGTTATCTGTACAAAGGCAATTCACGTAAACATGATTAAGTGCATACAAAACTCCATTCCCATTAGATCCTAATGGGAGCCTTCAGAATAAAGTGAGACTCACTTTCAACCTTCTGGTTCTTAACCCCACAGAACAGTTCTTTTTGAATGACATCAGAGCAGTTACCTGTGAAATCCCAAGTATAAGGTATACTCGGTCAGGACAAGGTTCTCCGTCACAAGGTTGTAGTTCTGGGGGAACTTTGGCTCCTGCACAGCTGGGATCAAACAAGTCTCTTTGTCCAAACCTCAAAGAAAGTAAAAGGAACAGTAAATGACTCACCACAGACTTCTGTCCTGGGTCTCCAGTGTCCCCTTACTCTAGCTTCACGTCCATACTGCTACCAGTGAGAGGTTTTTTTTTTTTTTTTTTTAGTAATTTTCTTTTAAAAACAAATGTAGAAAACACTGTGGATGTTGCCAAGTGATAGACAGTGGATCATCTGTATCTATTCGTGCTTTTCCAGATTTACTTCCTTTTGACCATGTATTGCTTTTAGGATTAAAGAGTCATAAAACGGAGAGGAAATACACCAAAATTAAGAGGGATTCATTTTTTTTTTTTGAAGAGTGATTCATTTTGAATGACTTATTTTCTTCTTTTCACTTCTCTGCATTGTTTGAGTTTTCTCCAAACTGGCCCCAATATTCTTCCTCCCTAGACTCATTTCCTGCCAATTCCCATACCCCTTTCCCACCTAGCTCTCCCCCTCAATTTCCCACTGTTCTCCAATCAAGCCTTCCACAGCTTTGTACCTTTATACTTTAAACCCAACTCATCTCTCAAGACTCGGCCGCAAAGACTTCCAACTTCTGTAGAATTTATTGTTCACTCTCTCCTCTGTGCTCCCATAGTTTGGCCCTACACCATATTATGATTCTCTGTTAACATATCTGCTTTCTTCTGGAGGCTTTGAGTTAAAAGACAAAGCAGGGACTGTGCTTTATTTTTAGAAAGAATGAATCAATCAATACCTAAAGGCGGCTAAATTCAGAAAGAAGATCTCATGAAAGCACATCTAAAAGCTACCAGTTTTTTTTAGACGTCTGTCTTTTTAAAATTTATACTAGCTTTTCTTTTTGCCTCGTCTTCTTTTGAGAAAGAGGCACCTTTGTGAAAAAGGATAAAAGTGAATGCCTCTGATGTTACACACACACATGCAAGCGCGCGCACACACACACCATCTTGAGAAGGCCAGTTCCCCCCTACCTCTCATGTGCACATTTTTAATTTTTCGTTCTTCATCATTCAACTCCTTCAGGGCACAGTAAGTGGGGTTAAAGGTGAGGAGCCGAGAGGATCTGGGTTTGCAAAACGGCTGGCATAGCTTCAGGAGAGCAGCACCCAGATTCAGAAAGAAGGCATCCGAGGCATACATTTGGAAGAAGATTTCTGGCATCTGATTGGCCCAAATCTTGGTGCGGCCTGCGTTTGCATGCAAACAGTTTCCAAGCCAGGACAAGATACAGTGTTTGGTTTCTGGAGAAAGCTGGAGTAAGTTCTTCAGCATCTGGTAGATCTTTTCATGGAACTGAGCCATGAACTGTTTAACCAGAAAACACAACCACAGAACATTCCAGTTTCACAATCCTCATATTTGTTACTCCCAAACCTTAGCCACTGGCAATTTCCAAAAATATTCTCATCCTAATTTTATACCCCAGTTCTGAATAAAAAAAAAAATTTCTGGGCACTTATGAGAGATTCCCTGATGAGCTGCCAAACTACAGATAGCATTTACATAGCTTTAGAGCAGGGGTCAATAAACTGTCTGCAAAGGGCCAGACGATAAATATTTTCAGCTTTGCAAGCTATACGCTGACTGTGGCAACTATTCAACTCTACCACCGCGGCATGAAACCAAGCCAAAAACAACGTGTATGAATGGGCATGGCTGTGTTCAATAGAACTATTTACCAAAATAGGGGGCAGGCCGGATCTGGCCACTGCAGTAATTTGCCAATCCCTGCCTTAAGAGTTGTGATGGTGGGAGATTTAGACCGTCCCCAATTCAACCACTTACTGCCTCACGTGTTGGCCAGACCTCTGCTAGAATTTACACTAAGAAGTCCAAATGGAGGGGACGTTGGTGGAAGGAAGGAAAGGAAAAAAAATTCGGTTTATCAGCTGGAGTTCAGCTGGAAGATTTTAGGAGCCCAGGTTATAAGAAACGGCTTGGTGACGACAGTGAGGACTGAGGGGAAGTGGCTGGCCCAGAGCACAGGGCAGAGAGGAGCAGCAGCTTACTCTGAAACCGTGCACCAGCTTCTCCTCTGCCCTGGGCCTGTGCTGAAAAGAGGACAATTTCTTTACGTGATTATGGTAGAAAGCCAAGCAGATCGATATGCTTCCCCAAAGAGGCTCAAGCAGCCTTATCTGCATCTGCTTCCCGAGGAAACGCGACTTCATCTAAGATTAGGGGGCTGGGAGACAGTTCCACCTGATGGATGTTGGCCTCTTGCACTTTGATCTCCTGGGGACTGGAACGAGATGGATTCAGGAAGTAGCCATGATTTTCTACTACACCTGGAGTTTTTAATAAGCAGGAGATATTCAGGATTACTCCCAGCAAGGTCTTCTGGTACATCTGCCCATTGCTAGGGTCCTTGGGCTGAATGTACTCTACAAAAACCTATAGGAGAAAACAAGTCCTACTTACTCGTCTGTATGAGGAGGGAAAGGTGGTGAGGTGAACGGATTTCAAAGAGTTAAGTCTATACAACAACTAATGTATCTTTCTTTTACTCAACAGGTAATATTAGAGCACCCTCAGGACAGGATATTAAATCACCAGCTCAAATGAATACGTACCACCTTTCAAACCTACCTTTGCCATATCCTTCTGCCTAGTGAAATAGAGAAGAATATCCAGATATGCATAAAACAGGATCTGACAGAGTTCTAGATCTTTTATTCGGCCCAATAAAATATCAAACACTGGAATCATAACTTCTGGAAATGTGCGAACTTCCTCATCCAATATCAAGGCTTCAATGACCTCTTCCAGAAACTCAGTTACATCTTCAAAATCTAACAAATGACAAATGAGAGGAAAAGAAGCCCACAGCAATTTTTTTTTAAATCTTTTTTTTTTTTAATTTGACAGAGAGAGACACAGTGAGAGAGGGAACACAAGCAGGGAGAGTGGGAGAGGGAGAAGCAGGCTTCCCGTGGAGCAGGGAGCCCGATGTGAGGCTCGATCCCAGGACCTGGGATCATGCCCTGAGCCGAAGGCAGACGCTTAATGACTGAGCCACCCAGGAGCCCCGCCCATAGCAATTTTTATATGCTTTTACATACAGGCTACTCTTCTCACATTCTGATAATTCTACTGGTATTCAACCCCAAAGGTCAAGATATGAGCTCTCTTCCTTAATTTTTTTTTTTTTTTTAAAGATTTTATTTATTTGACAGAGACACAGCGAGAGAGGAAACACAAGCAGGGGGAGTGGGAGAGGGAGAAGCAGGCTTCCCGCGGAGCAGGGAGCCCGATGCGGGGCTCGATCCCAGGACCTCGGGATCATGACCTGAGCTGAAGGCAAACGCTTAACGACTGAGCCACCCAGGCGCCCCGCTCTCTTCCTTAATTTATACTTCTGGAACCATAGTGGCTCTGAGGTTTCTAATGCAATTAAAGGAATTTTAAATTTAGAAATCAAGATGTAGAAACTCAGAGATCTTGCTTATGTACTCACGGGCTCCTTGGATGGCTTCCAACATCAAATCTACCAGTTGCTCATGGATGTTCTGGTCAATATAGATCTCTGGCGTGAGGAGTACTGTTCGGGTATTGGACACAGTGAGGTTCCTGCATTGAACCGCAAAGGGGAGCAGGTTCTCTGGAACTTTGGTAATCTGGGAACAGAATGAAGAAGAGAGGAGAGAGCCTAGCTCTATGACCTGAACAAGGGTGAACACAGCAAACAGAATGAAAAAGACAATGTACCCCAAAACAGTACTGCTGTCCTGTGGATGCTTAAAAATTCGTAAGAGTTCATTCTTTGGTGTAAGGAGTCACCCACCTGCTAGAATTCTAATCCTGGAAGTGACCAAGCTTAGCTCACTCTTACTTATACTTCAGTGGAAATGAGTTTATCGCACTTTTTTTTCCCCTCCCCTGACCTTTTCTAAGAGTATGACTTTTTAAGGTTTGTAGAACAGGAGGCCCTGGTTAAATGGGGAAAGGAATAGACCCAAGCCACAGAAAGAACAGACGAAAATTTCTGACAACTCATAGTGCCTCTCATATCTAGTTTCTGATGTATTATGATGTATATAAACTGATTTAAAAGACACTCATCCAACTCTCTGGCTTACATGTTAAAGTCAAACCCAAGAGTACTACACAGTTCTCAATGGGGATTAGTCCTTTACCTCTTCCTTAGCTCTTTGGAAGCAGGAATAAAGGTAACAAAAAATGTGCCTCTCCCCTGCATCTCGATCAGCAGAGAGATTCAACGTTGAAGAAGAAGTCATGTTAATCAAGTGGTTGCCTGGGTCCTGAAGTAGTAAGCGAGCGAAGACAGCCTTTAAGAAAAGCAAACAAAACACTAAACCACTGCAAAGTTAATCTTAGGATACCAAGATGTAGAAGGTCATTTTGACACAGGTTACTGCGATAGGCACAGGATGTAGAGTGAAGGGGTAATATAAGACCCCCCCCCTTACTACTTTAGAAAATATTAGGTACATAAATATAACTGTATATGCATTGATTCTTGAACAATATGGGTTTGACGTGGATTTTTTTCAGTAAATACAGAACAGCACTGTAAATGTATTTTCTCTTGCTTCTAATTTTCTTTATAACATTTTCTTTACCCTAGCTGACTTTATTGTTATCCATAAGGCTTCCTGTCAACAGTAGGCTATTAGTTAAGTTTTTGGAGAGTCACAAGGTATGTGTGGATTTTCAACTGCCCCTACCCCCCAAATTGTTCAAGGGTCACCTGTATAGTTATCCCAAATAGAGCTCAAGCCTCTGGTATAGCCCTAGCATAGAGTAAGCATTAAAACAGTATTTACTGAATGGTGTGGAGAATCAGCGATTGAACTTACACATGAAATTTACTCCTCTGTGTGACTGCTGGCCTTACTCAGACTTATAGAATTTACACATAGAGTTAAACTACAAGTTGTCAAGTGTCTGTCCTACCAAAGTTTTATTCCTTTAATGTTAATTAGGCACTTATAAGGTAAAACACACGGTTTTGATTTTGGGGAAAGGTACAAAGACATGGCCTTGCAGAACTTAAGGGTCTGATAGGGGAGATAGGACAGGTATAAAAAAAAGCCAGTACATGTGACAGAAGGTGACAACTGCCATCCGAGAGGCACAGATAGATCACTCCAGGAATTCAGATATGTGGCCATGGTAAATGAGAAGATCTCCAAGGAGGAACACCAAAGACAATGTTAAGAGATGGAATTACATAAGCAAAGTCATGGTTGGAGAAATGTGAGAAGAGTTCAGCTGTATGGCTAGTTTGTGCTGAAGGCACCTGAAAGGAACATCAGAAATGGTACCTGCTCAACATTGTTCATATCAAGCCAGTCTTGATCTTCCAGGTCTACTGCCATTTCTTCCAAATACACACAACGACTGGGGATGCCATTCCCACTTTTCAAGCTGGGGTCACCTGGGAAATGGTTTTAATCTGGTAGGTTAAGGATAATGCTTCTGTCTTATATAGACAACGGATCTTGACAGCATTTCTCTTGAACTCCAAGTCTGACTCAGGTAGTATCAGGATAGTCTTGACATACAAAGCAGTATCTAAAGACTTAAATCTTTTCAAAGAGTCCAAGAGCATGTCAGGTTTTGTTATAAACATAACATCATGAATCCCAGGCATCAGCATCTATTTTTTTTAACTACAGATAGGACACAGAGGGAAAACACTATCTGACACCTCATGGGGCTTCTGTCTAAATGTTTAGGTCACCTCTGAGAAGAAAAAGGATTTGGCTACCACTCGCATTTCCCTTTTAAGGTGGTAAAGGCAAGGAGCTATATGGTCTAGTGTGTACCAAAATGATAATGAAAGCTGCACCTTGTCTAATTATTTTTAGGTCACATCAAAAGCTTCACTAAACTATCAAACCTGTGTTTTAGGGAGGACAGTGGGTTTGTTTAACCATGAGATATAATAAGTTTCTAAGAACAAGTTCCTAGCCCAAGCAGGAAGGGAAGAGTAATGAATAGACTGGCTCCAAGTCTGTAACTCACTGTTGTCCAGAGTAATGAGGAAGATCCTTTGGATCATGTGATTGATGTTGAGTTGTTCACATACTTCCTGCTGTGAACGGAAGGAGCGGCTAATCTCAGCCACAGAGTAATCAAATTCATCCAGGCTTTCAGACACACTATTATCCGAGTCATCTGGGCTAGCTGGGAGTTCATCTGCCAGAAAATGTAAGCCATTAACAGTTAAACTCCTCTCTTTAAGAGAAAACCAAGTATACTATCAAAAATGATAAATGTGGGGCGCCTGGGTGGCTCAGTCATTAAGTGTCTGCCTTCGGCTCAGGTCATGATCCCAGGGTCGTGGGATCGAGCCCTGCATCGGGCTCCCTGCTCAGCGGGAAGCCTGCTCCTCCCTCTCCCACTCCCCCTGCTTGTGTTCCCTCTCTCACTGTGTCTCTGTCAAATAAATAAAATCTTTAAAAAAAAAATGATAAATGTTATCAAGAGAAAGATAATTCTGGATGGGAAACAAGTTAATCATCTAATTAGTGAACATCTCAAGTCAGGCAACATCTTTTTTTTTTTAATTGAGGTAAAAATTGAGGTATAACATTTAAAAAATGACGTATAACATCATATTCATTTCAGGTATACAAAATAATGATTTGATATTTATATATATTGCAAAATGGTCAACACAATAATTCTGCTTAACATCTATCACCATACAGTTATATTTTCTCTTGTGAAGAGAACTTTTAAGATCTACTCTCTTAGTAACTTTCAAATATGCAATACAGTATTATTAACTACAGTCACCATGCTATTCATTATAACCCTATGGCTTATTTATTTTATAACTCAAGTTTGATCCTTGTGATCCCCTGTACCTACCCTACTCCAGGCAACCACCAATCTGTTCTCTGTATCTATGAGCTTTCTTTCTTTTTCAGGTATCACCTATAACTGAGAACATTTGTTTGTATTTGTCTTTTTCTGTCTGACCTATTTCATTTCACACAGGTCCGTCCCTGTTGTTGCAAATGGCAGTAATATTCCATTGTGTGTGTGTGTGTGTGTGTGTATGTGTATATCATATTTTCTTCATCCATTCATCCATCAATGGACACAGGTTGTTTCCATGTCTTGGCTATTATAAACAATGCTACAACAAACACAGGGGTGCATAGATCTTTTCAAGTTAGTGTTTTTGTTTTCTTTGTATAAATACCCAGAAGTGGAATTGCTGGATTATATGGTAGTTCTGTTTTTAAATTTTTGAAGAACCTCTATAATGTTTTCCATAGTGGCTGCACCAATTTATATTCTCACCAACAGTGCACCAGGGTTCCCTTTTTTCCACATCCTTGCCAACACTTGTTATTTCTTGTCTTTTTGATAGTAGTCATTCTAACAGGTATGAGGTGATATCTCATCGTGGTTTTGATTTGCATTTATTTGATGATGAGTGATACTGAGCACCTTTTAGTGTACCCGTTAGTCATCTGTATGTCTTCTTTGGAGAAACGTCTATGTAGATCCTTTGCCCATTTCTAAACTGGATAATTTGTGTTTTTTTGCTATTGAATTGTATTAGGCAACATCTTAGTACAGGATTCTGAAATCCCTGGCTGAAAATCCTACCAAATTTTACAAATCAAAAGTTTTATTCTGTCTACTCATAATTAACTGCACCCCATATTACCAAAAATAGCAACATTATGTTCCCTATAGAATCTTAGTGAACAGAGAATTACCTACAACAGATCAATATGCCTCTAATTATTTTAAATATATGGCTCTTTCCTGATTTTAAAGAATACATATATTTGAATAATCCCAAACTGTATAGGAAAACATTATGTGAAAAGTCTCCTCTGAACCAATTCCTTATGGACAAGCATGTCAGCTAGCAAACTGTTCCAGATTTTTTTTTCCTATTGTGGTGCGAATGCTTATTGCTAGGATTTTAAGTTAAAAAAAAAAAAAAAGAGAGGGAGAGGGATCATACTATATATACTGCTTTTCAGCTTGCTTTTTAAACTTAATCAGCACCAACATCCTTCTCTGTTAGGTCATTTGTAGGCCTACCTCATTCTTTGTAATAGCTGCACTGTACTGCATTTGTATGCACACACTCTGACTTGTGTAGCTACTTCTCAATTGATGAACATTTGGGCTGTTTCCAATTTTTCATGATTTCAAACACTACTGCACCGAATAGTACTCTTTTTGTACACCTGTACGAGATTTCTGTAAGGTAAATTTGTAGAAGCAGAATTGCTGAGTTAAAGAGCTTGCACATTTAAAAGTTAACATATATTACCAAATTATCCTCAGAAAGACTCCTCTCATTTACAAGCCCCTCAGCAGTCTATGAGAGAGTACCTGTTTAAATCATCACAAATTTCATAAGTAAAAATCTAATTGTTGTTTTAATGGGCAGTGCTCCAACTATTATTGAGACAAGATTTTTAAAATCATTTGATTATTGTATATAAATTGTTCATCTGAATCTTTTCCCCTCTAATTTGTTACTATTTTCTTTATTGATTGAATCCCTTTACTTTTTAAAAAAGCAACCTTGCCTTAGGAGATTGTAGGAGGAAAAGGGGAGTGAGGAATAGGAATTATAAGGAAATGGGAAAATATGATTTATGAGTATGTGGTTGGGGGAAATTTTGCTACATAGGTTCTTAGCTCCTATCGCTCTTGGGGTTCAGAGGAGAACTTAACCATATAGGAGTAGAGTGACAGATGCTTGTCCTTCTGGCTGTCAGCAGACAGAGCTGCCTCTCCGAATGGAATTCAGGCTGAAGGAGTACAAGCGTGGTGTTCACTAGAAGCCACGTGAGTCTGCATCTGCTTCTCTCTATCTACAGTGATTATTCTGAAAGGCCAGGCAAAACTCTCCGAAGTTAAGAGTTGCTTTAGTGTGGTGAGTTTAGTCAATGTGAAGCTCAATATAGGAGGCCGAAAGTTTTGGCAGATTTCTAACTGCTGGTGGAAAACAGGTTAGACCTGGTGGCACGCTAAACTCAGCGTAAACAAACTAAAACGAGGAGAAGCCAAAATAGTAACAGGAGCGCATGTACCTGATTTGTCCCACGGCTTGGTGCCTGCAACGCTCCCAACTCTAGCCAGCCTGAGGTCTGCTGACAGCCAGAAGGACAAACATCTGTCACTCTACTCGTATAAGGTTAAGTTCTCCTCTGAACCCTGAGAGCGATAGGAGCTAAGAACCTATGTAGCAAAATTTCCCCCAACCACATACTCATAAATCATGTTTCCCCATTTTCTTATATTCGTATTCCTCACTCTCCCTTTCCTCCTACAATCTCCTAATGCAAGAATCTGGAAGAGATTTCAGAGACTGAGACCCAGAGCCGCCTCCTTCGATCATGGTAAAGTCAGTGTTACATATACTCCCCCCTTGCTTCATCATCACCCTGTCCACTACTCATCTGTCTTGCCCTTACCTCCTTTTTATTCAGTCCTGAACAGAGAGCAAGGCTACAACTCAGCTATGTATACCGACACTTTTGAAATAAACAAAAAGGTAAAATATAAACATTTCTCCTTTCCAAAAAATACTATTATTCTCTTTGCAGGGAGAAGGGGAGTGATTTCTGGCTTGAAAGATTGTGACTACCCTCAGAAGACTAATAAATTTGAGAAACAGCATCCTAATTCTCCTAGGCTATATGTCTTCTCAAAGGAGGAAGTTAGACCCGATCTTAATTTTGGTCCTAGACGAGGAAAACCATTTTTCTGATTAGTGAGATATTCTGATTTTTTTTTCACATTAAGGCAAAGGATCAGATTTTCTTACAAGTCTGTTCTAACAGCATTATGCTATGAAAGAGGCCACTCTATGGAATGGAAGAAGTATTTTGCTTGGGATTGACTCTGAAGCACCAGGCTTAAGAACAAATTTCATTTATTTGTCTATCAAAAAGCCAAAAAACTTTTATAATTCTTCCTTTTACACATCTGCTTTCTACAGCTGCACGTAACCTGCTTTCTCCACCTATGTCTGCAATCTCAGTTTCCTATGTTAAAAAGATTTATTTAAGTATCTTCTGCTGGGTGATTTTTAAAATAAATAGCTCGACAGCACTGGGATCACGACTAACATCTGTTACTACAGAACCACCTGCTATCTGGTCTCTCTTTATGCAGCAGGGAGGAGAGGACCCGAAAACAAAACGAAGGAAAATGAACAAAAACCCCAATTTATGCCCTAAATGAACAACAAAATTGACCCCCAGGTCGATTCCAACTGCAATTATGGACCCTAAGAAGACTTCACTTGGGAAGACCCCATTCTAGGTCATCTCCTCCGCTGCTACTGGGTCCCCTACTTACCAGACTGCTGCTTCAGCTGCTCTTTTTGGATTGCTGCAAACTGCTTGGCATCAGCCAGGGAGCCAAAAAGAGCAGCAAAGGGGTTACTTGAGATGTTGTTGTTATTCTCCTGGTCTGTCATTTCACTTTAAAGTATCCTCCATCCAGACCTGGGGGGGGAGGGGCTGCAGAGAGGACAGGTATCAGACACGGAGGGGCAGATAACACAACAGCTGGGATTAGACCCACAGTCGTCGGTTCCTTTCCCATTTCTCGAACACAATACATGTAAAAAGGCTTTGGGTAAGACCTTCCAATTCCTGTTCCAAGATTCAAGGCATTTTTGGCAAAATGGTTATGAACCCACCAACTGGGTAAGTTGGCTTGATTTGGGGGCGGCTAAAACCAAAAAGCTTTAAAAATATTCAAGCTGGAATGCATTTATCTGTTGACACGTTTCTATTTGCCACACCTTTAAAAAATAGGTTAAGCAGAAGGAATTACTGATGAGGAAACTCATCTACTCATCGTAATAACAATGTGGCACTGACTGAAAAATATGACAACAGCTACACATTTTCCATAAATCTGGTTCTCATTCACCATGAACATAAGATGGCGCTTGCTCAGCCTTCCAGGACTTAAAGCTGCAGCCGGGAATTCCTCAGCTACATATAAACTAACTGTAAGCCTGTATCGGACATGGAATGGCAAATAAGGACAGGAACCTGACCAACAGCGTGTTGTGGGTTTCAAATATGTATTAGGCAATTTATCTCTACTCCGAGGCTTAAAACAATTGAGATTTCTTCCACTAAAAACTAAATGGTCTTTGCTTAATTCTATATTTAATTTCCACTACTTATTTGATTTTTTATAATACTGCCAACACACACCAATTCCTAACGTGGAACATGACATCATAGATATATACCTCAAAGGTATTTAGTGGAGCTAACTGAGTCTGCATTTGCACTCTTCTGATTATATTTCCTCATTCAAGCACCAAGGGGACTCAGAGGCACAATGTGATGAGCGGAGCACCCTGAAAGGCTTTCTTCCCTTCCTGAAATTTTAAGGCCACAGCACAGAAGTACAACCCTGAGAAGGGTGGGGAAGAGACAAAGGGTATGAATATTCAGCTCTCAAAGATACTGAGCTGCTAAAAGGACAGAGGCCTTACTTAAAAAGAGTGGGGATGGGGTATGAGGGAAGGAGAAAAAAAATTTGGGGGGTCTACCTTTAATCTCCTGAAGTAAGACTCCTTACAGAAACATATTAACAAAAACTAATATAAGTCGGAAAAGTTACCCTTATTTTCTGGAGGAGGAGAGACTCTAACACTTCTTGACAATTCTGAGACATCTCCACCAATTGCTTCACCCTCTCTGTCAAGTGTTTTCTGCATAAGAGCTAATGGCTAATTATCTGTAATGACTTAGGCACACAGTCTAGTCTCCTCTTAGCATGGTTCTGGGCTTTACTGCTCAAGGAAATGTAGATGTTGCTCTATAAATTTATTTTTTGCAATGTATAGTTTAGTTAAGCTTAATAATCCAAAAATAAAGATAGCACATTTAGTGCTGGAATTCATGATCCTTGAGAGGACTTCCCCCTCATTTAACCACTGCATAAGCTTAATTGTTGCTCCTCATTCATGTAGAGACACTAACAGTTGTCTCATTGTTAGCTGACCACCACCCTACCTCTATCCTAAGGTACCCTCAAGTCCAGAGGCATGCAAAAAGTATAGTGAGCTCTTGTCATTTTCTGTCTTTGAAACATCATCCTCTTTTTTCAACATGACACCCTACATTTTTCCTTTGGGGATCCATCCCATTCTCAGTCCATGTGTTCAGAAGAGGATGGCCTCACCCACTAGCTCCAGGAAGGAGCATATGAATCTGGCTTGGCCAAAAAGAATGCAGCATACTCTGGCCAAAGTGACTGATTGAGGAGTAGGCACAAGACCCTAACAAGGCCTATCAGAATCAATGAACACCCAGCTTCAGGCCTTTGGCTGAATCTACAGAAAAGGGAACTCTTTTTTCCTGCTTGGGTTGTTAGCAGGATAAGAAATAAACCTGGAATTGCCATCTTTCCATCATCTAGAAGAGGCCTACCCCCAAACTAAGGCAAGATATAGGAAAACAGAGTTGAGAGATGCAAAGAGTCTTTCTGTTATAAAAAAGCCAATAGATTTCCCTATATTGTGTAAGCCAGTTTGAATCGGCTTTTAAAAACACAACAGAGGGGCGCCTGGCTGGCTCAGTCAGTACAGCATGCAACTCTTGATGTCAGGGTTCTAAGTTTGAGCTCCACGTTGGGTGTAGAGAATACTTGAAAATAAAATCTTAGGGACGCCTGGGTGGCTCAGTCGGTTAAGTGACTGCCTTCACCTCAGGTCATGATCCCAGGGTCCTGGGATGGAGCCCCGCATCGGGCTCCCTGCTTAGTGGGGGGCCTGCATACCCTGTGCTTGCTGCTCCCCCTGCTTGTGCTCTCTGACAAATAAATAAATAATCTTAAAAAAATTTAAAAAAAAACTTAAAAAACACAACTGAAAAGAGTTTAAATTAATACAAAGGAGAGGGGGACGCCTGGGTGGCTCAGTCAGTTAAGCGTCTGCCTTTGGCTCAGGTCATGATCCCAGGGTCCTGGGATCGAGCCCCGCATCGGGTTCCTTGCTCGGTGGGGAGCCTGCTTCTCCCTCTGCCTGCAGCTCCCCCTGCTTGTGCTTTCTCTCTCTCTGACAAATAAATAAAATCTTTAAAAAAAAAAAAAATACAAAGGAGATGCATCATCTGTACCTCTATAAGAGGTAGAAAGGAAGCAAGATGAAAGTGAGGAACACAGAACATATGAAAAGATAGGCTCCTTAGACTATCGAGACAAATAAACAGAATTTATGATAATAAATGGCATTATTTCCTCCTTTCCCAATATTATACTGTCACATTACAAAAAGAAGCTAGGAGCGCCTGGGCGGCACAGTCCGTTAAGTGTCCGATGCTTGGTTTCAGCTCAGGTCATGATCACAGAGTCGTGAGACTGAGTTCCATGTCAGGCTCCACACTCAACTGTAGTCTGCTTAAGACTCCGCCTCTGCCCCTCCCTGCCGCGTGTGCGTGCATTAAGATAAATAAATAAATCTTTTTAAAAAAATATTTCTTTTCTTTTTTCTTTTTAAAGATTTTATTTATTTGACAGAGAGACACAGCCAGAGAGGGAACATAAGCAGGGGGAGTGGGAGAGGGAGAAGCAGGCTTCCCGCAGAGCAGGGAGTGTGATGTGGGGCTCGATCCCAGGACCTCAGGATCATGACCTGAGCCGAAGGTAGACGCTTAACGACTGAGCCACGCAGGTGCCCCTAAATAAATAAATCTTAAAAAAAAAAGAAGCTAGCTTCCCATTACATTTTATCTATATTAATAAGATGTATAACTTTCTACATTGTATTCCTAATGCAGACCTTCTACCTTGCTAGACAGTAAGCAATCTGAGTACAATTTCATATCTGATTAGTTTTTCTTCTGTGTCCAGCATTGTACATTACAATCACAGAATCCCAAATAAATATTTACTGAATGATTCAATCTTACATGTCATTACTCCTGACCTCCTTGTAAGCACCCATGATCTTCCTTCAAGGTAAGGGCTTTACTATGTGTCTTGGGTTGCAGTAGCAGGTCAAGCTTCTGGGCCAGACACTTGTGGCTCTTTGGTATCTCAGGATGTGTAGAATAGAGAACGGAAATAAATCTCTTGTCATCTCTGCTATACGTCTTTTTGAAAAACAAAAAAGTTTCTGCCTACCTCACTAAGTTCATCTTTCTCATATGAACTTCAAATCTGTGCACAAACTACTTTCATAGTCCAATATTGTGTAACCACTTTTAAAAAGTTTCACGGGAAACGGGAAGAATGATCACTTGATGGGAACCTTTGTGGAGATGTCAGTATAGATACGTTCAATGGTCTCACAAATATAACAGTACCTAGATATTACCTACTCCCAACAGGTCTGGTAAAATAACCCTGATATTTTGTTTTAATATTCAATGTCACCAATTACTTATAATCTCCTATTTTCAACTGCCATACAGAGATACAGCACCATCCTGTTGTCAGCTTTTGGGATGGTGCCACCATCAATCCTTAGGAGCTTTTGGATTTGATTACTTTTTTTAAAAAGATTTTATTTATTTGAGAGAGAGAGATTGCACATGAGCAGGAGCGGGGGGTGGGGCATAGGAAGAGGGAGAAGCAGACTCCCCTGAGTAGGGAGCCCGAATTGGGGCTCGATTCCAGGACCCAGGGATCATGACCTGAGCCCGTCTGATGCCTAACCAACTAAGCCACCCAGGCAACCCAGATTTGATTCCATTTTAATATGTCCTACTTACTCGCTGCAAGGGTCTACATCTACAACAGCTATTTACTTCCAGTACTACAATCACCCTCCCCACCCCATTCAATCTTTTGTTTATGAACAGTACTGTTAATCCCTAAGGACCATTGTCAGCCCTTAAAGAGGTGAGCACGCAAATGTTTTAACATCAGACTTGTTATTGCTTTTAGGAAAATATGTAGAATACTTCGTAAAATTGGACTGGCAAAAATCAAGCTCTGTTGAACCATACTTTTTAAGGTCTCTGTCCTGGTGAGACATTAAACTAAAAATGAATTAAAATGTTTTCAGTATTAGATGTTCCACCCCAAAATTCTTTCAAGTCCCGCTAAAGTGGCAACAGATCCTAACAACACATCGACAAGCTAGAAGGATCTCCTCAAGTCAAAAAGCCAACAGCATTCTTTCCTGGGTCCCATTTTATCTCAGGAGGGTTCCCATAGGAGACCAAAACAGTGAGACTAAACGAGTCCTTACTCTGGGAGCGAAAAACTGATCCCAAAGAGAAGACCCATCAAATATAAGCTCCAGAACTGCGGTTACTCAATCTTATTAGTGTCTTCTACGCCCTATATTCGTGAGGGAGCACGAAGCAGAGCGCCAGGAGAGTTTTGAGTAGTGAACTGATCACCTGCCTTAAGAAATGTCAATTATCTTGCCGTGTGTATTCAACTGGTTTGACTGCTGCGACTCGTGCTTAATTTCCCCTTCTTTGGCATCTGGCTATTTGTTGTCTACGCTTTGCATTTCATCTCTCCAGGTTCCGTAAGGGATTCGCCGCGAGGAGGGAGACCCACCCACTCGGCGCTCCTTTCAGAGAAAGGAAGTCAAAGATAATGCAAGGCCAGTATTCTGGCCTTTTCCTGGAGGGGAATGGCAAAAAAGGGTAGAGGTGCCAGAAGCTTGGGCACTATAAAGGGGTCCCAAATCAGACAGGGTCGAAGTTCACGAAGGAGAGGGTCAAGGGTCAGGAAAACACAGGAGAAGGAATTTGGAGGCAAGAGTGCAGAGACCTGCAGTGGCATTCAACTAGGAGAAGAAAATCCCATCGCAGACTCAACGATCCCCTCCCGTCAAGCTATTTCCTCTCTTACCAGAGCCTGAAGGGCCAGCAGCGACGACACGACAAGTCTTAGTGGCCGAAGGATTCCCACTTCCGACTCAGCACAGCAACCGGAACTTACATCATGACCAGGCGCCGGGCCTTGTGGAATCTTATCCCGGCGCCGGAAACAGGGTGTGCCGCTCTGCGCGGGGAACTGGCGCGCAAACAGCTTCACGGCGCACGCGCTAGCGAGCTGGGCGGGGCGGAAGCGGCCGGAAATGGCCTTGGGCTCCGGCCGGGGCGGGTCCGGGGCGGGTCCGGGGCGGGTCCCGGGAGGGTTGGTGGGGCGGGAGCATGGGGATGGTTTGGAGCTTGGTGAAAAACGAGGCGGGTTTTGAAATCTGGTGTATAGCCGGAGGCTATGACTTGGTGATCCTTGGCGCCGCTGGCAACCTCTGTGGGCTTTTGCTTTCTATTTTTCCCGCCAGTGTCATGCCGTTTTAAAGCAGCTTCTGTTACTCTTCATAGATTATTATATGAGGCAACAACAAGAGCAATAACAGCAATAACGATAACAAAGTTTTGAGCTCTTATTAGGTGTCAGGCAGTGTGCTAAGATATGCTAGTGTTGGATTTCAGTTTTATCTGTAAAGTGGTGACAACATGCGTGCTACAAGGTTACTTTGAGGTATACAAAGGCAGTGAAAGCAGCATTCTTTTCCAGAGTGCAAGTGAAGGGGCGCCTGGGTGGCTCAGTCGTTAAGCGTCTGCCCTCGGGCTCAGGTCATGATCCCAGGGTCCTGGGGTGGAGCCCCGCGTGGAGCCCTTTGTGTTCCCTCTCTCGCTGTGTCTCTCTGTCAAATAGATATATATAATCTTTAAAAAAAAAAAAGTGCAAGTGAAAAGACAATTCATAGAATGAGACAAAATATTTGTAAGTCATATGTCTGATAAAGGATTAATGTCCAAAATATATAAAGAACTGTAACACAACAACAACAAAAACACAGTGATTCAAAAATGGGCAATGGACTTGAATAGACATTCCTCCAAGGAAGATATACAAATGGCCAATAAGCACATGAAAAGATGCTCAATGACACTAATCATTACAGAAATGCAAATCGAAACTGCAATGAAATAATACCTCACATCCTTTAGGAAGTCTATTATCAAAAAAATGGAAAAGAAGTGTTGGCGAGGAGGAGAGATAAGGAACCCTTGGGCATTGCTGATGGGATTGTAAAATAGTGCAGCACTTTGGGAAAATTTTGGTGGTTCCTCATATAGTTAAACATAGAATTACCGTATGATACAGCAATTCCGCTTCTGGGTGTACACCACAAAGAATTGAAGGCAGGGACTCAAACAGATACTTGTACACCAATGTTCATAACAATATTATTCAAAATAGGCAAAAAGGGGAAACAACCCAAAATGTGCACTGACAAATGAATGGATAAAGAAAATGTGGTATATACATACAATTGACTATTATTTAGCCTTAAAAAGGCTGAAATGCTAATACATGCTACAACATGGATAAACCTTGAAAACATTATGTTATGTGAAAAAAGCCAGACACAAAAGGACAAATACTGTATGATTCCACTTATATGTGGTACCTAGAATAGGCAGATTCATAGGGATAGAAAAGTAGAATAGAGGTTACCAGGGGCTGGGGGAAAGGAAGAATGGGGAATTATTGTTTAATGAGTACAGAGGTTAAGGTGATGAAAAAAGTTCTTGAAATGGTTGGTGGTGATGGTTGCACAGCATTGTGAATGTACTTAATGCCACTGAATAGTACACTTAAAATGTTTAAAATGGTAAATTTCATGTTATGTATACTTCACCACACATACATATACACACACAGAGCTCTGTGCAATCTTTGAATGCCTGTCTTGTTCCAGCATTATACTAGTTTCTGAAGATACATTAGTAAAAAATACACAAGTCTTTTCCTTCCTGGAGCTTACAGTCTGGTGACCGTGTAACACCATTTAAAATCAATGGGAACAAAATGGATCATTCAAAAAATAGTTCTGGAATGGTTGGGTAGCTATGTGGTGTGAAAGTTAGTCAATATGTTAGGCCTTTACATTAAAATTAATCAAGATGGATCATTCATTTAAGTGTATAATATGAAACCATAAAAATGTCAGAGGAATTCATAGGAAAACTTTCTTTTTTTTTTTTTTAAAGATTTTATTTATTTACTGCACAGAGAGACACAGCGAGAGAGGGAACACAAGCTGGGGGAGTGGGAGAGGGAGAAGCAGGCTTCCCGCCGAGCAGGGAGCCCGATGTGGGGCTCGATCCCAAGACCCCGGGATCATGACCTGAGCCAAAGGCAGATGCTCAACGACTGAGCCACCCAGGTGCCCCCATAGGAAAACTTTTTTAAAAGAATAATCTTTTTTAAAGAAGATTTTATTTCTTTATTTGAGAGAGAGAACAAGCAGTCAGGAGTGGCACTCCCCACTGGGCAGGGAGCCCATTGTGGGGCTCAATCCCAGGACCCTGGGATCATGACCTGAGCCAAAGAGAGATGTTTAACTGACTGAGCCACCCAGGCGCCCCTAAAAGGATAATCTTAACTTGGGGAAGACCTTTCTAAATAGGAAACAACCTAGAAGCCATAAAAGACCAGTGAATTCTACTATATGCAGATAAATAAAATGTACATAGAAAACCAATCATCATCGTCAAAGAACAAATACCAAAATTGGAATAATATCTGCAACTAATATCACAAACAAAAGATCTAATTTCCCACATATGTAAAGGGCTGTTGCAAGTCAATAAGAAAAAGATAAAAGGATATGAGCCTATATATCATGAGAAGGAAAAACACATGGTTCACTTCCATTTTTAATAAGGAAAATGTAAATTAAAACGACACTGAGATGCCATTTTTAACTTATCAGATTGGCAAAGTTCAAAAAGTAGGGAGTAAAAGGCACTCTCAATTATTGTTACTGGGTGTAAACACTGGTCCAACCTCCATGAAGTGCAATTTGGCAATATTTAATAAAATTACAAGTGCAAATACATTATGGCTTCCAAATCTCATTTATTGGTATTTGTTATGAATTGTCGTAAGTATGTTCAAAATGACATTTGACAGAAGTAAACCCATGGAACATTAAAAACTACAAAAAGAAGACATAGGAGAAATCATCATGACCTTGAGTTTGTCAAAGATTTCTTAGGCATGACATCAAAAGCACAATCCATAAAAAAAAAAAAAAAGGGTAAAATGCACTTCATCAAAATTAAAAATTTTTGTGCTTCAAAAGTCACCATGAAGAGAATGAAAAGACAAACCACAGACTGGCCGATGTATTTGTAAATCACATATGTAATAAAGGACTTGTATTCAAAATATAGAAGAACTCCTTCAATTCAACAGTAAGACAAAGAAACAACCCAAATTTAAAAAAAAGATTTGAAATAGACGTTTCACTAAAGATATGGCAGACAAGCCCATGGAAAGATGTTCAACAACATTAATCATTAGGGAAATGCAAATTAAAGGTACAATAAGATGGTACAAAAGGTACAAAAGAATGGCAGACAAGCCCATGGAAAGATGTTCAACAACATTAATCATTAGGGAAATGCAAATTAAAGGTACAATAAGATGCCATTTTATACCTAGAAGAATCGGCTATACTAAAAAAACAAAGTAACAAATATTGGTGAGGATAATAGAGAAACAGAAACCCTCATCCATTGCTAGTGGGAACGTAAAAAGGTACAGGGAATTTCTTAAAAAGTTAAACATAAATTTGCCATACAACACAGCAATTCTTCACTCCCAGGTGTCAGTCCCGGAGAAATGTAGACATGGGGTGCACACAAAGATTAGCGTGATCTTTTTTTTTTTTTTTTAAAGATTTTATTTATTTATATGACAGAGAGAGACAGCGAGAACAGGAACACAAGCAGGGGGAGTGGGAGAGGGAGAAGCAGGCTTCCCGCCGAGCAGGGAGCCCGATGCGGGGCTCGATCCCAGGACCCTGGGATCATGACCTGAGTCGAAGGCAGACGCTTAACGACTGAGCCACCCAGGCGCCCACGATTAGCGTGATCTTTGACATGAGATTGTCCAGCACATTTTATAATTAACAGCATATTGTATAATTCCATTTATATGAAATGTGTAGAAAAGGCAACTCTGACAGAAAAGAGATTCAAAAGTCTCTTTTGTGGTTGCCTGGGGCTGAGAGTGGGAACAGGGAATGACTGCAAACAGCAGAAGAAATCTTAAGAGGGTAATGGAAATGTTCTAATGATTGTGTTGATTGCACAGCTGGGTAAATTTTGTAAAACTTACTGAGAACAGGAGAAATTGCTTAAAATGAGTGAATTTTCTAGCATATAATTTATACCTCAATACAATTATTTTTAAAATGACATTTATACAGTGTTAGTCATTGCAGTATTTTAAGAGCAAAATATTGGCAGTAATATTTTGTCCATTAATAGAGGACTGATTAAATAAATCATAGTGAGTCTGTGCAATGTGGTTGCATTTAAAAAAAAAAAGGCGCTCCTTTACTTGCTGGTATGAAATAATCTTAAATTTTATTAGGTGAAAAGTGCAAGATGTATAGTATGGTACCATTTGTGTGAAAAATAGGGAAGGGAAGAATAATGTGTACTTAAGAGTTTGCTTATGAAAAAAAAAAAGAGAGTTTGCTTACGTATGCCTAGAATACCTCTGATTTATAATACCTTATAGACCTAATAAAGATATATAAGAAACTAGTATATTGTTTGTCTCTGGAAAGGACAGCTGAATGGCTGGGGATGGAGGTGGAGGGAGACCTTCATTATATATTTGAACCATGTAAATTATGACTTATACAGAAGGTAAATCAAAATTAGAACTTTAAAAAAGTAACATTCAAATAGAGGGGGTTATTTGACCTTTTCAGTTTTCTTTTACAGAAAAATTACCTCCCAATAGGTGGCGCTCCTGCAACACCATACATATTTTTACTTTACTTTTAGTTTATTTTGAGAAAAATCCAAATTTGCCCTGATGGGCTTTTTTTCTCCATTTGTCACCTTTGGGAGACTTGAATCTAGATTTAGGGCTGACCGTCTCTTTGCTAGGAGTGCTGCAAACCGTATTGCCATGTTTCTGAGAACTATTCAAAGGGAGAACACCTGGATCAAAAAAAGACAAAATTGGAATTGGTTCAGAAAACCAAATAATGCTTGGGTCCTGTTTTCCTGGGTGAAACTTGATTGATGGAATCAGAACTTCTGATTGATTGACTGGTTGATCAAAAGGTTAATATAGGTCAGTGGTTCGTAACGAATGCTGATTTTGCCCCAGAGGATACACTGGAAATATCTGGAGATATTTTTGATTGTTACAACTGGGGATACTACTGGGATTTGGTGGACTGAGGCCAGGGATGCTGCTAAAAACCCTACAATGCACAGGACAGTCCCCTCATGACAAGGGATTATCAGTCACCCACCCTCTCCTAAGCTTATAGCTGTTTGGAAAAAGGAGATAGACTTGGCAATAGATGGGAAGGCAGGTAAAGGAAAGGTGTTTTTTTTTTTTTTCTTCTTCTAGAGAGTGAGAGAGAGTGAGCGAGCACTGTGGGGGAGAGGGAGAGGGTGAGAGAGAATCTTAAGCAGGTTCTGTGCTGAGCACAGAGCTCAGTGCGGGGCTCGAGCTCACAACCCTGAGATCATGACCTGAGCTGAAATCAAGAATCAGACACTTACCCTACTGAGCCACCCAGGCGCCCCAGGAAAGGTAATTTCTTAGAATTGGTGTAGAAGGACACACCTACTTTGGGTCCTGAGTTCAGTTTTTCCTCAATCGCTTTCCTTCAAGGTGGCCGTATTGGTCATTTTCCCGATCTCTGAGGGGCTAGAAAGGACAGCACGGTCATAAACTCATTTTCCCTCCTCCTCTGTGAATTAATTTGATGCATATTTATTGAATGCTTTTCATGTGCAAGGCTTTGGAGTGGGTGCTTCACTGTCCTGGGGGTGGAAAGAGGACAAGGAGGGTGGAGGCTCTGTATACAGTTTCTTTGTGTGTCCCTCTCTCTGTGTTCTTCAGCTTTTTCTCCCTGGGTCTTGACCTCAATCTCTCTCAACCTTTCTCTTCAATTCATCCATTCTACCCAAAGTGTAACTATGTAATCATCTGGTATGCCTTAAGCAGTTCCTTATCTGTATAGTATCCTCTGAATAACTTGTCCCCCATCCCCCAATTGTACTTCTAACTGTAGCAATGTCTCTTTCATTCCCCCTTCCCTTACCTGGTAAAGCTGGTCATTGGACAACAGAGTCTGCTTGTCTGAAGCTACAAAAAATAAAAATAAAATACGCAAGGTAGAATGGTGAAGAAATTGGGTTATATTCACAGCACTAAATAGCAGTAAGAGTGAAATACATCTATATACAACAAGGCGGAAAGATCTCACAGGCATGTTTTTTTGAGTAACAGAGGCACACACACAAGAGCACTTCTGGAGTCCATTGACATAAGGAGTGAAAACAGGCAAAATTAATCAACATTCTTAGAAGTCAGGCTAGTACTCGCTTTGGGGGATAGGTACAGGCTGGAACTGACCACAAGGGGGACGTGTAGGGTGTGGGTAATATTCTCTTTCTTAAACTGGGTGTTGGATTCATGGGTGTGTTTGCTTGTTTAGCAGTATGCTTGTCATTCATGCATGTTTCTCTCTGTAGGTTTTGGTTCAGTTAAAGAGTTTTTTTTAAAAATCAGAGGAATCGGAGGAAAATCAGAGGGAGGTGGATCTCGAGACAGGTAATTATGCTGTGGACACACCAGTGTCCTTTACACCCAATTGGGCTAGATGGCAATACATGCCCACCTCATCTCTTCTATTGGGTCTATCTGGTAGGAAGGAAACTCAGGGTCCCAGGGGGTCTCATCCCTTACTGAGGAACATTCTTTTACCTCTTGACTGGCGAACTCCATCCTGTCCAGCAATGAAGTAAACCCCGACAGCAAGGAAGGAAATGCTGATGATTTCAGCGAAGACAAAGCCAGATACAGTGCCTGCATTCAGGTCAATGCAGTTCTGACACACTGTGGGGAAAGGGAGGGACAATACTCCGTCAGGGTGTGAAAGTGGTTCTTCTGAATCTTTTACTCTTGCCTACAGTGCTAATGCCTCCATTTGGGGTAGCAGATTCCTCTCTCTGTGCAAGCTATGGTAAGGGAATTGCCTGGGAAGATCTCTGGACTAAGAATGCAATACACTTGATATCCCTCTGTCCCCCAGGCACCCTAGGGAAGCCTATATAGTCTGACCACCAGGAACTATGTGAAATAGAAGGAAGATCAGATCCCTTTCTCCGTGGTCAACTGCCTTCTACATTTCGTTGCTGCTCCCCTTATAATCCCCTCTGTCTCCCTGGGCTACCCCAACTCAGTTTATATAAATAGCTGACTGCTCCAATCCATGAAGGCCTATCCAAAATTAAACCAGGCTTTACAGGACTGGTTATGCTTTTCCAAGAAGATGGGGGAACTGTCTTGTTATATTCAAAAAGAGGCACGCTGAGATTAAGAGAACGAGAACCACTGAGTGTCTCTTCCCACACTCACCAGGGATAGGAAGCCCACCAGAACAGCAGTACTGCTTAATTGGACAACAAACAAACCGAAGGGGATTACATACTTCTGTAATATACTTGGAGTGGTTTTGAAATGTTCTTTGATCCTTGACACTGATATATCCCTTGAGGGTCCTTGATACTGCTTCCCAGATCAAACTTGTTTTTATTTTTATGCGACGAAGTTGTTGCCTTCCCGTCTTTAAACCATGTGACATTTGTGTCTTGTGAGTCACAAATCAGAAATACCAAACCATCTTCTCGTTTGTCATCCACTTTTACCACAGGAACTTCTGAAAAGGGAAAAGCCACTGTCCGTTAAGGATCTTTCCTCTGAAATTTTCCCTGCCCCAAGATATCACAACAAGACCATTTGTAGTGGTGGTTCTCAAACTTTAATGTGCACATGGACCACATGGGGAATCTGGTGAGAATTTCAGATTCTATTTAGTAGTTCTGGGAAGGAGATGAAATGGGGCATTTCTAACATGATGCCAATGGTGTTGGTTCATGGGTCCCACTTTGAATAATGCCTAGCTGCTGGGGTCCTGTTTCTACTTGAAGAACTAGAGAGTTAATTGTTTGGCTACAGGAAAGGTGCCCAGAAAGGTCATGACTGGCCACTCATTTGGTTGACAATGAGAGGTTTGCTATTATCACTTATCATCCCATCCCCTCTGTCACTCAGTCCTATAGGACTATTAGCATAGGAACCATATTTCTGTGAATTTTCTCAGCGTTTGAGGATGTAAAGCAGCCATTCAGCCTACCTTGTTTCTTCTGGGCTATAGTACCTGTAGAGACAGAAGAGAGACAGAGGATCAGCTGGGCATAGAGTTGTCCAGATGCCCTGAGGTATCATTTCCTTGGTCATTCGAGGCCAAGATAGATTAGATATCCTAATCTCGGAGAGTGGGTAGTATCTAGACTTACTTCCCTGGGTTGTAGCCTACATCACCAAATTGAATTCAGGGTGTTGTATAATAAAGAATTTGTCTGGTCTTTGTCATGGATTCCTAGGAGGGAGTTTCTAAACCCTTGGAATTTCATGAGTGATAGGGGTGTCTTTTTTATTCTTGGCGGGCTTTTTTTTTTTTTTTTTTTAAGATTTGTTTATTTGAGAGAAAGCACGAGAGAGCACATGAGGGGGAGAGGGCTTGAGGGAGAGGGAGAGAGAGAGAAGCAGACTCCCTGCTGAGTACGGAGCCCCACTCACCCTGAGATCATGATACGAGCCAAAATCAAAAGTTGGACGCTCAATGGACTGAGCCACTCAGATGCCCCTTGGTGGGCTTTTGGACCATACATGAATTTGTTTTACGAGATGACTCAGGATGGGGCTGGTCAAGACCGGTGTAATCTGGGAATTTGAGCCCTGGGAGGGGAAGGGAGCTGGAGATCGAGTCCAGTCACATGGCCAATAATTCAATTATACCTGTGTCATGAAACCCCAATAAAAACTCAGTGGAGGGGCGCATGGGTGGCTCAGTTGGTTAAGTGTCTGCCTTCAACTCAGGTCATGATCCCAGGGTCCTGGGATCAAGCGTGCATTGGGCCCCCTTCTCAGTGGGGACTCTGCTTCTCCCTCTCCCTCTGCCTGCCACTCCCCCTGCTTGTTCTCTCTCTCTCTCTGTCAAATAAATAAATAAAATCTTAAAAACAAAACAAAACAAAACAAAACAAAACAAAACTCAGTGGCGGGGTCCCTGGGTGGCTCAGCTGGTTGAATATCTAACTCTTGGTTTTGGCTCAGGTCATGATCTCTGGGTGGTGAGATCAAACCCCGTATTGGACTTTGTGCTGGGCGCAGAGCCTGCTTGAGATTCTCACCCTCTCTCTCTACCCCTCCCCCTGCTCCCTCTTTCTCTTAAAAAAAAAAAAGTCAAGAAAAAAAAAAACCCCACCTTAGTGGAGCTTCCTGGTTGGTGAATGCATCAATGTACCAGGAGGGTAATATATTCTGATTCCACAGGGAGAGAGCACAGGAGCTCTGTGTTCAGGGCCCTCTCAGACCTCACCTATGTGTCTCTTCATTTGGAAAATCCTGATTTTATTTTTTATAATTAAACTGCAATAATAAAGGGGTGCCTGGATGGCTC
Organism: Mirounga leonina; assembly: GCF_011800145.1. Taxonomy (NCBI): domain Eukaryota; kingdom Metazoa; phylum Chordata; class Mammalia; order Carnivora; family Phocidae; genus Mirounga; species Mirounga leonina. Next base: position 14,338,013 of record NW_023270387.1, on the reverse strand, counting down.
AGTCATTAAGCATCTGCCTTCAGCTCAGGTCGTGGTCCTGAAGTTCTGGGATTGAGCCCCGCGTTGGGCTCCCTGCTCAGCAAAGAGCTTGCCTCTCCTTCTGCCCCTCACCCTGCTCGTGCTCTCTCTCTCTCTCTCTCTCAAATAAATAAATAAATAAATAAATAAATAAATAAATCTTTAAAAAAAATCTGAACTGTAATAGTAAATATGGTGCTTTCCCGAGTTTTGTGAGTTGTTCTAACAAATTGTCAAATCTGGGAACCCTCCAGATTTGTACCCAGTTTGTCAGAAGTGTAGGTGGTATAGGAAGCCCTGAACTTGTACCTGGAACTTAAAGTGAGGGCATTCTTGTTGGGCACAGTGCCCTTGACCTGTGGGGTCTGATGTTAACTCCGGATGGTTAGCATTAGAACTATACTGCAATATACATAAAGGTATTGCCTGTTACAGTCTAGAATGCTCTGTTTTTTTTTAGCAGCTAAAGCTCTGGCAAAAAGTGGGGTTACACTAACTAAAGACTTCTAAAATCCTCAGCCTTGGTGATCCATTTTTTGTAGGAACCTTGGACATCCTAGGGGAGGTAGCTATTCAGTAGCCCTCAGATCTGTGTCAAAACTCAGAGTAGTAGAGTTGCACTGGTAGATGTACTACAGAGAACTAGCACCGGAATTCAGTTCAATTGGATCGAATGCAAACATTTACCATGCACTATGATGTACCTGGCATGATTAAGCAATGTGAAAAGACAAATGTGGTGATACAAAGAACTAACTCGCTGCTTCCAAAGAGTTTACAATGAAGTAGGAAAAATAAATACACATGTAATTAATATAATAGAACTTAGAAATTACCTTTAGTACTCATGTGAATGCATTTGAAAGGGGCTAGAAGCTATTGATTTTGCCCCAGAGTCAGGGACAGGGAAAACTTAACAGAGAAGGTGACATTTGGTTGGGCCTTGAATGATTAGGTATTCACCGGACAGAGAAAGGCATCCTGGGGAGAAGGAATAGCTGAGCAAAGACACAGGTTGGAAAAGGACAGAGAGGTAGCGTGTCTAGAGGTGGAGTGCGTGATGGGGACAGATGAAGCATGAATCAAAGTACGAAGGGAAAAAAAGTATGATGGAAACAGTTGGAAGGAGTCAGTTGTTTTAGAATCTCTTGCAGGACTGAACTGATTATTAATAGTACCTAGCATAGTGTTTGGAACATGGTAGGAGCTTTATATTTGTTGAATGAGTGCATGAATGAATGAATGAGTGAATAAAAGAAAAAAAAGGCAAGGCAAACAGTTATGCAGATTTCTCACCAGCGGTTCTCCCTGACCACCTGATCATCATGGGAGGAACAAAGAGGCCCCTCGTTCTAACTCCGATTCTATAGGAGAGAGGGTCCAACTGATTGCTGACATCCTTTAATTTTGTTTCTCTGAGTCTTCTTTCTTTTTAGGATTTGAGAGCTCTTGTATCCAAATTTCCTAGGTTGACTTGTAAGAGGACAGAGCCCATAGGAAGGAGGCATCCTCCAAGTTCACACAGCTCATAGGTGACTGAGCTGGACCCAGAGCTCAGGTTTCTGTTGCTCTTTCTGCTATATCTATCTGCCTCACACAGGCTTTCAGCCCTGCCCCTCTACCTGTGTGATCTTTTGTGGCTCTTTTCCCATTTCCTGCAGAAATCATTCTAAACTCTCACTATCCTCCTCAAGTCCCTCACTCAGCGATCACCCAGCTCAGTTTCAGCAAGCAACATCGTCTGCCACTTAGGTCGTTGAGAACGTAGATGCTGTAATGATCCTCTCCAGCTTCCTGACCATCTACACACCTACCCATGGCCAAAGCCATTTGCACTTCATTTCTCCTCATCTCAGAGGGTAAGTTTGCCTTCTCCTCTGTGTCCTCGACCCCACTCTTGACTCCATCCTTTCAACATCAACTCCAGGAACTTACTCTCTATGTTTTCCTTTAGCCTAGAAATGTGCTCACATTTCTCTCACTCAAAAATATTTCATCTTAGATCCTATTTCCTTTTCTACTTACCCTCAAACTCTCTTCTCTTCTCATCCAAACGTCTTTAAAAATAGTCTGTACTTGGTGTACCAAGTATTAATCACCCGCCCTCACCTTCTACACATTTCTATTCGGTTTCCACTCATACTACCCCATTGAAAGTGTTATAAATCATCCATGGCCTTTATTTTGCCAAATCCCACAGGCTTAAACTTTTAAACATATTCTTCTATCAGCAGGACATCTCTATAATATTTCATTATTGGTGATTCTTTCCTTCTGGAAGCTCTCTACTCCCTTGGTTTCTATGGTATTGCACTCATCTGATTATCCCAGCTCTTTGATCGTCTCTTATCTCTTTTCTGAGATGTTTTCCTCTAACTACCCTTTAAAGGTTAATATCCTCTCAGTTCCATCCTCAGCCCCTCTTCCTCACATCTCACGTAGTACTTGTATGATTTCAACAACTTTCGTAGTTTTAGCTTCCCCCAGTGTGTGGAGAACCATCTCTAGTCCAGATTCCGGGCATCGACACGGTTCATCCACTTCCTGTTGCTTATTTCCAACAGAATATTCATATAGGCGTCCTATATTGCACCTTTTACTCAGTCTGGTGACACTGAAGCTTATTTCTCCAATTAGACTATAAGCTCACTAGGGCAGAAGCTTTTTATTCATCCTTATATCTTCCTAGCCTATCATGTAATAGGATCTCATTCATATTTGTTGATCAGTTGACCAACTGACCAACTGAGTGAGTGAATGCCTTATAGGTCTCCTCCTAACTCCAGCTCTGAGTTAAGGAACACATATTTTCTCTTTTCAGGTTCCTGGCCTGTGTCCCTTTGGGCTACAAGCAACCTAAGATGGCGGCATCCGGGTCCTCCCTCTAGCCAGTAAAGTCCTTTGATTTCATTTCTTAAAAGACAAGGACCCCAGCTGTCCCATGGGACACTGCTTCTCTCTAAGAGAAAACAATAAGAGGCTTCATTTTTGCCCTTCCTTCTCAGAATTCTAGTGCGACAGCTGAGGTAGGCTTGAGGTTAGAGACCCCAGTAGCCTTCCTCTCCCTGTAATGATCTCTTCTCCTGAGCCTTTCTCCGGACTGCCAGAACCCCGTACCTTGAAGAAGAGTGACAGCCAAGATGAGGCCAGCCAGATACTTCCCCAGCTCCATGTCAGTCTCTGCCTTTCCTCCCGAAGAAGCACTAAGCAACTCCCAGCAGCCAGCCTGCCTTAGAGCAGCTAGTCTGGCCCCGCCCAGCATCATTCAGGCTGGGGCCCCTGAGAGAAGGCACGAATCCGGAGCCACCACCCTCTACTTCAAATGTGGGCAGCGAGGGGCCTCAGCGAGGCTGCAGGTGCATATGTATCTTGCTTTCTGTGAAGGAGTAGAGAACGGAAGGTGGTGGGAGGGAAAGGCAGAGAGTGATGGATCCCCATCTCAGAGACAGCTTGCACAGAAAAACCCCTTGGGTTCTGGGTAGGAGATGGCTTGGGCCCATTTCCTCATGAGAGGGGTAAACATCTCTGCCACCGCTGGTTGCTAGGACGTCAGCTGGTTGTTGCTTCTTGCTAGAACTAATGAATTTAAGTGAGAACACTCATGTGTGCAAGGCTGGAGCTCTGAGCAGAAAACCACCACGGTCCAGGCCCTTGTTCAGGAATTTTTCACTGCTCTTTTGAGACAAGATCATCAAAAAGGTGCCTGCCTGGACAAGAATAGGCAGGACAATTGCAATGAGATAAGCCCTACATTTCCAGGGGCCAGAACCTGAGCTGAGTTTCCAGGATCTTAGGCCCCTGTCTTCCTCAGCCGGTCCATCAGTGAGTCAACAAAAATCTGCAGACCTCTCGTTACGTGCCAGGCACAAGCCAGGTGGTGGAGCTACAGAAGGCAGCAAGACATATGCTATCTCTGGACTGAGCCCCACTTGAAAGTCCTTCTCAATGCTAGCTTTACTTCACCAGGCAGAGTTGTCAAGGAGGGCAGGGTTGGGATGTAGCACAGGGTTTGGGCTTGGGAAACAGGCTCTTGGCTTTGACTGAGTCCAGCTAGGTGAACATGTTGGCCTTGAATGTCTCTCTAAAGGCCTTAGGCCAGAGATCTGCAGGAAATGTGCAGTCTGCGGGGGCCTGAGCCTAGGGCTGGTAAGGGAGCACTATTCAGGTAAATTACAGTCCAACTCCAGGGGTGTACAGAGTTTGGATCCCCATAGGCCACAGGGGAGAAAAGTCCACTTGTCTCCTGGGGAGGCTCAATCATACTCTGCCTGTGAGTCAATCATACTGTTATTAATAACTATCTCTTATTGAGCAAATGTGATATATCTCACGCACCAGGCAAACTTTTTGTCCGAATCCTTATTGGGGTACTGAGGAAATTAGGCTCTGAAAAATTCCATAATGGGCCCAGGGCCAGTGGGTAGGCAGTATTGGAGCTGGGATTCAAATGTCTGGTTTGGAAGGCTCTAAAGCCCAACCTCTCACTGGTAAGAAGCTACTTAGTCTGGTGTCCAGGCTGCCCAAGGAGGACCTTGGGCAGGGTCCCAAGAAAGACCAGAACTGGGAGGAACCTTGCTGGTATGGCTTATGGGATGGGGCTCACACTTTCTCTCAAGGGTTTTGAGCTGGCAGTTTTCAGGGGGTGACTAAATGTAGTTACACTGTTGACAAAAACTCTGAAATTACTGGTTTTCATCCGTGACTCGGGAAAGAACATCCTAAATCTTCTTTTACTTCCTAGAGGTCTAGGCAATCTTTTCCACATTCTCTGCTCTCTCTTCCACCTCATCCCCAAGCTCAGTGCTCGGAGAAAGAGCAATTTGCACCTGCTTCCTTCCTACCCCACCCCCAGTCTACCCCTACCCTGACAGTCTCCCATGATCAACGGCAGAGAGCAGAGAAATAGGCGTCTTCTGGTTCCTCCCCGCCCCTTTACTTTTTCCGGGTACCCGTGAGTCCGTTGGGGGAGGGCATCTCTCACCCTGGCTGATAGTTCTGTGACCTGGGTCTACCTACTGAAGGAATTCTGCTGGAAAATGGAACACTGTAGGTTTCTGGCTGGCGTGATACTGGCTGTCCTTCTCTCCCAAGGTAAGGCTTCTCCAGGTGGTGGGGGCATCTTGGAGAAGGGACCTGAGAGGGACATTAGCACCTGGACTGAGCCCCACTTGAAAGTCCTTCTCAATGGTAGCTTTACTTCACCAGGCAGAGTTGTCAAGGAGGGCAGGGTTGGGATGTAGCACAGGGTTTGGGCTTGGGAAACAGGCTCTTGGCTTTGACTGAGTCCAGCTAGGTGAACATGTTGGCCTTGAATGTCTCTCTAAAGGCCTTAGGCCAGAGATCTGCAGGAAATGTGCAGTCTGTGGGGGCCTGAGCCTAGGGCTGGTAAGGGAGCACTATTTCTTCTAAGACAGAGAGTCTCTGGGATCTAGGACTCTTAGTCATTTGGCCATCATTTGTCACCACCAGGAGCCATGGCCCAGTACTCAGGGGGATGTCTTAAGAGAAAGTTAACTTTAGGTGGAGAAGGAAGGAGGGTAGATCTGGAGTGGTAGGATGATCAACTCATCTTGATTTGCCTGGTGTTAAAACTGATAGTGCTTTGTCCCAGAAACCCCTCAATCTCAGGCAAACTGGGATGAATGCTTTGGGATATTCAGGATTTCCAATGGAAAGAGATCCCCATGGAAAGCGTGGCTGTAGGATGTGAAGCATCTGATGTACATGTATCTTCCTGAGATATACTCATATAATCTTGGCCTGCTTGAGACACATGAGAAACAGCTCTTTTGGGGATTTTTCAGAGGATGTTCTTGTATTCAAATTGGTAACTGAATATGAATTCAGGGAAAATCTGGATTCCACTTTTCCCTGGGATTGGAGACACAGATCCCCTCTGTGGGCTATGGAGATGCTCTCAGTCAAAAAAATCCAGTGGATCTAGAGAGGTGCTGTGCATACGTCCAGCCCTTAAGCTCCCTATAAGTCTTGACTTGTATGGAGCCCCAAGAATGAATTTGATAAAAAAATTTTTTCTACCTCCCTTCCCTTAAGCAAGGGTAGAACAACTAAAAATCTTTACATGAGATTTGCCCTGGGTCTCCTTTTGGAATAATTCATACCAGCTTCTCTCCTACTCCAACCATCACCGGTCCCGGGAAAGACTTTAGTAGTGAGAGTCCCATTCTCTTGGTAGTTGGGGCAGGGGCAAAGAGGGAGGGAAAAGGGTGAGAAGTTGAAGTGGGAGGGTTGTAGATGGCTGGGAGGTAGAATTAGAAGTTTTGTTGGAGGGGCACCTGGGTGGCTTAGTCAGTTCAACGTCTGCCTTCGGCTCAGGTCATGATCTCAGGGTAAAGGGATTGAGCTCCTCGTGGAACCCCTCGTCGAGCCCCTCCTTGGGCTCCCTGCTCAGCAGGGAGGCTGCTTCTCCCTCTGCCCCTCCCCCTCCCCCCCTGCTCCTTTTCTCTCTGTCTCAAATAAATAAATAAAATCTTAAAAAAAAATAGTTTTGTTGGAGAACAAATGTGGCCATCTCCAACCAAGGAACGTTCTTCTGCCTTTCCGTATCTCTTGGGTGCTTCAGCAGTCTACACTCCCCTTCTACTTCTAATCAGTGGTCTGAACTCATTTCCAGGAAGGTTCTTGGATCCGCCCGGCTCTACGATTTCCTCTTTTGCTCCATGTCCATCAGGGTCTGTGCTCTGCTCGGACTGAATCCTTGCATCCTTCCTGGCCCCGGCATTTCATGGGGAGCCTCCCAAAGCCTTTTTCTTGTGACTTCTGTCTCTCTCACTAAACCATAAATTGTCCTAGACTTAGAAAGTGGTCCTTTTTAAGTATAAACCTCAGCAGCATAAGGCATCTGCTGCAGACCAAACAGCTGGCTGCAATCATGGTTGGGTTTTGTTGTTGTTGTTGTTTGCCCTGTAGTGAGCCCCTACAACATAATCGTGGAGGAACTTGAGGACAAGGTGTTCCTGAATTGCAATACCAGTATCATTCTGGTAGAGGGAACGAGGGGAACACCATTCCCACATGATAAAATGTGGAACTTGGGAAAACGCATCCTGGACCCACGAGGAGTGTATCGGTGCAAGGGGACAGATGAACAAGACGACAAAACACCTTATATGCAAGTATATTATCGAAGTATGTGCCTTCTGGACCCTTTGGGTTGAAATGAATGGGACCTCTGGATATGAGAACCTTATAGCCAGAGGGGACTGTGGTGGACCAACCTGTTCTCTAAACAAAGTGGGGGTCACTCTTGTAATGGGAGGAGCCAGACTTTGGAGCTTAACTAATGGAAAAAACAGCAGGGGCCTTATGACTCAAGCAGTAGAGCCTTGGTTGGGAGAGTGGCTTGGCCTTGCTGCCTTGTCTACATTCTTACAAAGCTGATACTGCTTCTTGACCCTTCTCAGGGATTCCTTGGGATTAAGGGCAGAGGGGGATGTAGCCAGGGCATCAGCAGGCCTTTCTCCAGGTATCTTACTGCAGTTTAGGTCTTGGTGTGAGGTCCTAGGGTTGCCCTAGGAGACAGAAATGGTTGCTGGTCTTGAAGGCTCTCCAGCTCTCCTCTGGCCCCTCTTCCCCTCAGTGTGTCAGAACTGTGTGGAGCTGGACTCAGCCACCCTGGCTGGTATCATCATCACTGACATAATCGCCACTCTGCTCTTTGCTTTGGGAGCTTATTGCTTTGCTGGACATGAGACTGGAAGGCTCTCTAAGGGTAAGTGGACGGGACAGAGTGTGTGTGCGTGTGTGCATGCACATGTATGTTGTGGGTGTGGGTATGAGTGTGCACCTGCTAAGACCGGGGCTGGCAGTGGGTTGTGTCTCATGTGGGAGTCACTCTCGCATCTCCTAATGACTCCTAAAACTGGTGATTGGAAGACTTGTGCCCATATTGCCCATGCAGACTTCTGAGGGTACAACAAGCTGTAGTCCTCCTGCAGTGGTCATGGGGTCTCAATGTCCTATCCTCCTAGGCCCTTGATGACTCTTTCCCCCTGTTTCTTCTAGCTGCTGACTCTCAAGTTCTGTTGGAAAATGACCAGCTCTATCAGGTGAGCCCTAAAGGGAAAGAGACATGAATGGGAGGGGGTGAAGAGCCTGACGTTAGGTGTTATGTGTACGGATGAAGGGTCCTAGTGGGGAACTCATCACTGGCGGGGCTGGAAAACTCAGGCATGGGCTCTCATCTCTGGGGCCTACTGGGGTCTTCCCTGGAGAAACTGACCCTACCTCACTGTTCCCTCTCACCTCCTAGCCCCTTCGAGATCGGAATGATGCTCAGTACAGTCATCTTGGTGAAAACTGGCCTCGGAAGAAGTGAACCTGAGACCGGTGGTTTATGGGAGTATCGACTGTACCTTCTTCCCTTGTTCAGCCAATAAAGATGTCTTCTTCCACTCAGCAGGTGCCTGGACTTTTCAAGGCTCTTGGGCAAGGCATGGGAGTTGTTCTGCCTTGGCTGGACCCTTGCCTTCCCTGTCCACCTGTGTCCTTCCTTCATTGCTTCCATTCCTCTGCCCCAGATGGACAGTGTGATGGGCAGTCTCTCACCCCATTCTGGCCCACTGGTGTTTCTGGCCCGGTGGGCTCCCTGGGGATGGGGTCTGCTCCACCACTCTCCCTCAGATACTTGTTGCCTCCAGCCCCCTATTACAGCCCCTGAAGGGCTTTGGTTTCCTTACCACAGTTGAGGGCGGGCTGCTATGTTTACAGACCCAGCCACACAGAAGTTTCCATGACATCATGAGCAGAGGAGGTGGAAACATCAAGGGCCCAGGAGATCACTCCTTTTTTTTTTTTTTTAAGATTTTATTTATTTATTTGACAGAGAGAGACACAGCGAGAGAGGAAACATAAGCAGGGAGAGTGGGAGAGGGAGAAGCAGGCTTCCCGCCAAGCAGGGAGCCCGATGTGGGGCTCGATCCCAGGACCCTGGGATCATGACCTGAGCTGAAGGCAGACACTTAACGACTGAGACACCCAGGCGCCCCCCAGGAGGTCACTTCTTATCAAGACTTGGAGAGCATGTGTGACAAAGTCCCACTTCTGCTAAGGGGCTGGCCTTGGCTTTATGACCCCCATGGAGTGGTAGCCACTAGCTGTGAGGAGGTTTCAATGTAGAGGCCCGTTCAGGAACCTTTACTCCTGTAGAGAAGGTACCATTCACCTTTCTCTCCTCGGAATCTGCCCTGTCCCGCCCCTGTCTTCTGCATGGTAAACTAATACCAGAAACTCATTACCCTTCCTCACCCACTTAGAAAGCTGGAATTGGGGAGTGGACAGGGGCTTGGGATATTTTCAATGGATGTCATCTTCAGCTAGTGGGTTGGTGGTGGTTCTGAAACCTTGGGAGCCTGAAGGATTTATTAAAAACATAGACACTTGGGCTCCACTCTAGGCATGTAGCCCCCAGGTGATTCTGAAGCAGCCCCAATATAGAGAGTCTCCGGTTTAGAGGAAGAACTGAGGCCATTGAAGCTTTCGTGTCCTTTATGCTCGTTCCTGTCTACCACAGGGGCAACCCCTCCTTTTGTTCTCTGAGTTATGGTAACTGAAAGAACTTCGGGACAGTTTTGTGTTTTTTTTTAAATTTATTTTTTTTTAAAGATTTTATTTATTTATTTGACAGAGAGAGAGAGAGCGACAGCAGGAACACAAGCAGGGGGAGTGCGAGAGGGAGAAGCAGGCTTCCTGCCGAGCAGGGAGCCCGATGTGGGACTCGATCCCAGGACCCTGGGATCATGACCTGAGCCGAAGGCAGACGCTTAACGACTGAGCCACCCAGGCGCCCTTTGGGACAGTTTAATAAGAGTGGGAATTTCCAAGACCAAGGTTCCCAAAGTGGGAAAGAAAGAATGAACAACCACACAGCCAGAGATCTGGATGATTCTGCCCACTATTTTCCTGAGCTATACACAGATGCTGATTTTGTTAGAGACAGAATGAACTTCCAATGTACACAGGCTTCATTCGTGGTTATGGCTTTATACCGTTTACATCCCTAGGACTGTAGTCCTTTGCAGCCTGCCTCCCACTTTCCACATTGGATCCCTCCGCCTTGGGGAACTTTCCGGTGACTTCTACTGCACCCAGTACTTGTCTCCTTCCAACACCCTGCACACTTCCCTTCACCTTGTAGTCCTTGTAGGCTCTTATATCCCCCCATACCTCTCACTAGTTCTCAACATTGCATGCACTTGGGAATCTCCAGAGCTTCTGATTATCTTGGGCAAAGGCATCAGGACTTTCAAAATGGCTTAAGGTGATTCCATGGTGAAGCCAAGGTTGAGAAAACTGCCCTCCACCTAAGCCCTTCTGGAAACTTGTGTCCTTTGGTTCTCTTTTTTGTTTTTAAAGTTATTTATTTATTTATTTATTTATTTATTTATTTATTTATCAGAGAGAGAAAGAGAGAGCAAGAGAGCACAAGCAGGGGGAGTGGCAAAGGAAGAAGCAGGCTCCCCGCTGAGCAAGGAGCCCATTGCAGGACTCGATCCCAGGACCCTGCAATGATGACCTGAGCCGAAGGCAGACGCTTAACTGACTGAGCCACCCGGGTGTCCCTCTTTTTCTGTGCTTTTAATAAACAGCTTTACTGGGGCGCATGGGTGGCTCTGACATTTGAGTGTGCGACTCTTAATTTTGGCTCAGGTCATGATCTCAGGGTTGTGAGATCAAGACCCGTGTTGGGCTCTGCACTCAGTGGGGAGTCTGCTTGAGATTCTCTCTCTTCCTCTCCCTCTGCCTCTCTCCCTACACACACACTCTCTCTCTCAAATAAATAAATCAATCTTAAAAAAAAAAAAGCTTTACTGAGGTAAATTGACAGGAATAAATACATATATTTAAAGTATAAAATGTGATGTTTTGTCATATGTATACACTCGTGAGACATCACCACAATAAAGGTAATGAAGATATCCAACACCCTGAACAGTTTCCTTGTGCCCCTTTGCCTGCAATCCCTCCCTTATCCCTCTACCCTCCAGGCAACCACTGATCTGCTCTGTCATTATAGATTAGTTTTTGTTTTTCTAGATTTTTATATACATAAGTATACTAATGTAACATGTACCCTTTTTTGGTCTGGCTTCTTACACCTCAGCATAATTATTTTGAGATTCATACATCTTGGTACATCTACAATATTTTATTCCTTTATACTGTCCAGTAGTATTCCATTGTATATACCACAGGATATTTATCTATTCACTTGTTGATATTCTTTTGGATTATTTCCTGGTTTGGGCTATTATAAATAAAGCTGTCATGAACATTCACATGTAAGTTATTGTGTGGACATATGCTTTTATTTCTGTTGGATAAATACTCAGGAGTGGATAGGCTGAGATGCAACTTCAAAAGAAAGTAGTTTGGCTGTTCTAGGTCTTTTGTAATTCCATGTGAATTAGCTTCTCAGTTACTACAAAATGCCTGCTGGGATTTTGATCAGGACTGTGTTGAATTTATAGATCTGCTTGGGGAGACTCAACATCTTAATGATACTGACTCTGCCAATCCACAAACACATCTTTTGTCAGATTTATCCCTTAAGTATTTTATATTTTTTTATGCTCTTTTATATGGTATTTCTAAACTTTCAATCTCCAATTGTTCATTGATAGTATCTAGAAATATAGTTGTTTTGTATATTGATCCTGTACCCTGAAAACTTCCTAAATTCACATATTAATTATAGTACCACTTTTTTTTTTTTTTTTTGTAAAGCCCATCAGAATTTCTACATAATGATCATGTTGCTTGCGAATAAAGACAGTTTAACTTTTCCATTTCCAATCTGGATGTATTTTACTTCTGTTCTTTGGCTTATTGCAGTGGCTAGAAACCTCCAGTACAATGTTGAATAGAAGAGAAGTGAGGATGTTTTTGCCTTATTTGTGATCTTAGGGGGAAACATTGTCTTTCATCATTAAGGATGATATTCGCCATAGGTTTTTCTTAGATGCTCTTTAACAGATTGAGGATATTCCGTTCTCTTTCTAGTTTGCTGGGGATTTTTAGTAAAAATAGTTGAGTATTGTCAAATGCTTTTTCTGCATCCGCTGAGATGATTATATGGTTTTACTTCTTTAGTCGGTTAATATGATAAATTACGTTGGGGGCATGATTTGTTGCACCGAACCTACATTCCTGAAATAAACTGTTCTTGGTCATTATGTATTATTCTTTATTATATATATATATATTTTTTTTTTTAAAAGATTTATTTATTTATTTATTTGACAGAGAGAGAGAATGAGAGAGGGAACACAAGGAGGGGGAGTGGGAGACGGAGAAGCAGGCTACCTGCTGAGCAGGGAGCCTGATGCGGGGCTTGATCCCAGGACCTGAGTCGAAGGCAAAGGCTTAATGACTGAGCCACCCAGGCGCACCACCCCCTTTCTTAAGTAAAGTCTACTCCCAACGTGGGGCTTGAACTCACGACCCCAAGATCAAGAGTTGCATGCTCCACTGACTGAGCCAGCTGGGTGGCCCTATTCTTTTTTTTTCTTTTTATATATTATTAGATTAAATTTGTTAAAATTTAGTGAAGAATTTTTGCATCTATTCATAAGGAATATTTGTCTGCAGTTTTTTTTTCTTGTAATGTTTTTGCCTGTTTTATTTTACTTTTTAAATTTTATTTATTTGACAGAGAGAGACACAGCAAGAGAGGGAACACAAGCAGGGAGAGTGGGAGGGGGAGAAGCAGGTTTCCCCGCGGAGCAGGGAGCCTGATGCGGGGCTCGATCCCAGGACCCTGGGATCATGACCTGAGCTGAAGGCAGAGGCTTAACGACTGAGCCATCCAGGCGCCCCTGTTTTTGCCTGGTTTTGACATCAGGCTTTGTCATTAGGGTTCTCTAGAGAAACAGAACCAACACAATGTGTATGTAGGAGATGGAAGAGAGAGAAGGAAGGGAGGGAAGAGAGGAGAGAGAGAGAGAGTTTTATTTTATTTTATTTTTGTCTCCCCTGAGCACTTAGCACAGTGCTGGTCTGCGACATGAGTGATGAGAAAAGCACTCGCTGCAGGAGTGCCTAAGTGATTAAATACAGAACTTGAAAGCCAGGAAACCCGAGGGCATTCTTTATGATCACTGTCAGCACCGGCACTGGGTAGATGTTCAGAGCGTTGGAGTTGGACAGTCCTGCCTGTTCATTCCTGCTCCCTCACTCACTAGCTGTGCAACTTGGGCAAATAACTTAACCTCTCTGAGTCTCTGTAGCCTCATCTGTAAAAGGAGGACACCATCCATCTTGTCTACTTTGTTGCGCTAAGGATTAAATGAGATAAGGCATGGAAAGTGCTGAGGGTGATTTCAAGAGCCTAGTCACTGCTCACTAGCCCTTAGCTGTTACTGCTTTTCTCACCCTGAGCCATACGTCCCCTTCCTGGAACATGATCAGGTGCACCTGGGACAAGAGCGCCAGCCTGCTGGTCAGCAGCTAGTGAGTGAGCATCTGGTGTTGTGCACAGAGGGCAAGAAGCACCGACAGGGGCCAACAGACCTGTAGCCGCAAGCCTGAGGCTGAGTGTGCACGGCACGTGGCAGGCTGCTAACCACGAATGGCCTTTTCGTGGTGGCCACACGCATCAATAGCCCTGTGGTCAGCCGGGGAGGTTTCTGGGTGCAGTGAGGGTGAAGGGGGCCTGCTGGGGCTTCTCATAGCTCCGGCCTCTGCTCTGTGCTGGAGGAGCACAGGGAGCCGGGTGGGGGCCAGGCCCTCCTACCGGCCCCCGCAGCCCACATCCGGGCCTGCCAAACCTCAGCCACCTTCTGGCTGCCTCGCAGGGGGCGGGAGGGTGCTTCTCGGCAGCACCTCCTTCTCCACGGCCCCGCCGGGGGCTCAGCCCTGGCTTCCTCTCCCAGCAGCTTGTGGAAGTCTGGGTCCCGCCCCGAAGCCTCCAAGCTCCCCATCCGCCGCCCCCACCTGCCTTTGAAGGCTTCTGCTTCTGTGCCTCTGTTTTCTCAATTGACCACTCCACCGGGGACCCATCAGTCACTCTCTGACATCCTTGGTGCTTTTCTCCAAGAGAAGTGAGTCAGAGGACTATTTGTTTACTTCTTTCTCTGTCTCTTTTTTATTTATTCCCTAACACCCTCTCCAAAGACAGCGGCAGCACCTGTTTTGGGGATCATAGTGGGGGGGCGGCATTGAGGCAAAGGTAGAGAGGACGTGAGGAAACAAGGCAGCCTCTGAGGGCCTCCCAGAAAAGAGGGACAGCAATTCTTTCGGCCAAATACACTTTATTTCTTTTCTCTCTCAGCTGTCAGGGAGCCTAGCATATTCATTGGAGGGGCCTGCAGGGAAGACCTGGGGTAGGGAGTAACGGGCTGGCTCTGGGCCAGGGTCTGTGCATGGGGCAGGCCCCCTGCTGGAGTTACCCAGTCCATCCCCACAAAGCGTTGCCAAAGAGAGAGCTGGAAGAAAAGAAAGGTAGACAGATGCAATAGTTAGGGATGGGGGCAAGTTCTTCCCAGGAAAGGGGGGAAGGGAAGGGAGCAGGGACATCTCCTGCAGGGTAGGAAGGAACTGGTGATGGTGGGGGTGAATAACAGAAATAAATAGCCTGACCAGAGGGCAGCCCGGGCGTGAGGGCGTGAGGGCGTGAGGAGCTGTGATGTTTCACAAGATAATGAGGCAGAGATAGTCTAGGGCTGAGGGCCAGCAGAGAAGGCAGAATGGAGGGAGCTGGGGACAAGGCTGCAGGGTGTGAGTTCTCCAGCAGGCAGAGGAACAATTCTCTTCTGGAGTCCAGGATTTACCCAGGGTACAGGGAGTAGCAGGCCTTGGAGAAGCCAGAGCTGGGCCTGGAGGAGGCAGCGTCCTCAGGAGCCGTCAGATGCCTCTCTGATTCAGGCCAGAGTACAGGTCCTGCTGGCCTTTCCGGATGGGCTGGGGGGCGGGGGGTGAATAGAGAGGTTGTGGTCGGCAGGATGGGAGGAAGTAGTTCCTAACAAAGAAGGGCCCCTGAAGATCTAGCTTTAGTGCCACGGAAAGAACCTTGCACTAGGAACCAGGAGACAGGCTCCAATCCTAACCTGGTGCCCCCTGGTAACAGATTTGAACCTATCACCTTCTGGGAGCCTCAGCCTTCCCATCTCCAAAATGGGAATCTAAAGACCCACCTCTCAGGGCATTTGTCAGGATTAAATGGAGTCACTTACATGGAAGTGAATACCACCTGCTTGCCTGGTGCTCGAGAAATACCTGTGGCCCTTGTTCAGGTGTGATATTCCCGATACTGAACAACTGGTAGGACACGCACACCAAGCAATCGAAACAATCCTGGCAGTTCTCTGCCATGCCAGGCATTAACTCTTCAGTTGTCAGATCGAGAGGCAGTCTAGTGGGGGGAGAGGCTGTGATGTCTGGCAGTGTGTGTGCTGGGAGAGCGGGGCAGGAAGCTGGCGGCTATTTACCAATGAAGTACTTTCATATTTCAACGGCCGATGTGGCTGCACAGTGCGTGCAGGTGGAACCTCAGTGCTGAATTTGTCATGTGGGCGTGTGTGGATATGGTATTCCCCATGCTGTATCCCAGCTAGTGAATAAGCCACCGAAAGAGGGTGTCACCGCCCCCCGCCCCCGACCCAACGCCATGGTTGTAGAAGCCATGCAGCCTTGGAAACAGCCCAGCTCGGCAGAGGCCAGCACAAGGCGGGCTGTCTGGCAAGCCTGAGTGAGGGGCTTCGAAGTGTCTGGCAGGCCGGATGGACAGGCCCACCTGTCCCCTTCTCCCCTAGAAAGCTCCCCTCCCCGACTCCATCCCTTGGTACCTCGTAGTCCGGATTGGGAACAGGTGGTGGCCTCTCCTTATTTTGTCCTGCAGAGGAGGGAGGGGGAAAGGGTTAGCTCCCACGAGGGAACACCCATCTCGGGGCCATGAGACCGAGATCCGGGAGGGACGGCAAACCCCTTCTTTCTCTCCTCTAGGCCTCCCTTTCTCCATCTTGGCCACTCTGTCTCCTGTTTCCTTTAATCCCATCCCTAATGACCTCCATACTCTTCGTATCACTTTATGATTTTCCTCAGCTCAAAGTCCTTCCATGTCTCCTTTTCTATGGGTAAGGGAAGGGAAAAGGCAGGAACGAAGATCCCAAAGTCTCTCTCCCCACAGATTGGAGGGAGGAGGTGTGGAATCTGGTTACTCCAGAATACTCCACAGCCATCCTGTTAATACACTTTTTGTATTTCTCTAGGGCAGGACAGAGAGAAGCCATCTGAGACGTGATACCCTCTGTCCAGATGTTGGCCACACGGGGAATGTTCTATAGAAGCTGTCTTGAGCTGGCTGTGGACTTGCCACCCATCCTGGCCCAGGCTGGACATCCCCCCCTTGGTGGGACTCTCTTCCGATGTAACTCCATGGTCTTACCCCTAGTCTTGCCGCCGGCACCTCTTGCTCTCATCACAGGCATGGCATTGGCCTTTCTGTTCTTGCTGTAGTAATACACCAGCAGCCCCAAGCCCAGAGTGATGCAGATGTCAGCTATGATGATTGCAACCACTGCCATCACGTCCACCTCCATGCAGTTCCTACACACTGTGGGGGACAGAGATATGGGGAGGGGAAGAGAAATTACCGAGAAAAGAAGACACAAGGACAGTAGAGACCACCAAGGAACAAATAAGGGCGATTCTCCCTTTACTACTCACATGCTTGCCATGGCCAGAGCCGGACCTTTCAATGTGTGTAACACCAAGCAAAGAGTGAAGGTTATGGGTAGAGGCTCTGGAGTCAGAGAGTCCTGGGTTCAAGTCCCAGCTCCTTCACTCACTAGCTGTGAGAATTGTGTGAAGTGTTTTCAACTCACAAAGTCCCTGTTTCCCCTTGTATAAAATGGGAATAAAACAGGGGTGCCTGGGTGGTTAAGCATCTGCCTTTGGCTCAGGTCATGATCCCGGGGTCCTGCGATTGAGCCTGCTTCCCCCTCTCCCTGCCCCGTGCTTGTGCTCTCTCTCTCTCAAATAAATAAATAAATAAATAAAATCTTTTAAAAAAATGGGAACTAAGGGGTGCCTGGGTGGCTCAGATGGTTGAGCACCTGCCTTCTGTTCTGGTCATGATCCCAGGGTCCTGGGATCCAGCCCCGCATCGGGCTCCCTCCTCAGCGGGAAGCCTGCTTCTCCCTCTCCCACTCCCCTTGCTTGTGTTCCCTCTCTCGCTGTCTGTCTCTCTGTCAAATAAATAAGTAAAAAATCTTTAAAAAAATAAATAAAAAATGGGAACTAAATAGTACTTAACTCATGGTTGTTGAGAGGATTATATGAAAAAAAATCCATGCAAGTGCTTGAAACACCTAATGTTAGCTATCATTATTATGCCTTAGTTTATGACACTTTCTTATAGCAGCTTTGCAAATTCTTCTGAAGAATTGATCTCTGGATAAAGCACCAGATAAACCCCTATCTATGTGCCATAATTCCAGATTCGACATAACGCAAATGACGTGATTCTGTCTCTTGGAAAGTTGTTATTTTAGATCTAAGTGCTGACTGAGCTTTCCCAGATAACCCCCATATTGGTGTTTAATCCATATTTCAGAAAACACTGATGCTGTGTGGCCCCTGAGAGTCTCAGGATTGAGTAGAAGAGAAGCACAAAGATACCAGGGGACCGTGAGGTGCATTGGAAGAAATGATTGAAAATGCGCTCTTGAAATGGCCCTGTCTAAGGTGTCCCATGGTGTCTGCTCCGGGGACCTGTATTACCTCTTGCCTTCAGGTAGAGATAGTTCTTCTTCGAGACGTCTGCATAGCAGGCATAATAACCACTGTGCTCCACTTCTGAAAACTCAGCCAGAGATAGCTGCTTTTCATTAGCCTCTGGTATTTTTTCACCATTCATTTCCCATTGTAGATTTTCACCTTCAACTTCCTCAGGGCATATCAGCACTACCGTGGTTCCAGAGATGGAAACTTTATACCCTGGGAAACGGGAGAGAAGAGAAGAGAAATTGGAGGGAGAAACCATTAAGATTTTGGCAAAGGTAAATTAGGAATAGAAGAACCAACCAGACGCAGAAGGTCACCCGTCATCCAGGTCTTGGATTTTCTCATCAAAGGGGAGCTCTACTGGCTAGAGGGCATGAAAGAGGGGATCTGATGGAGAAGGGGAACTGGAGAACGTTTTGAGCATGACTTCAGAGTTTAGGCATGGACATGGGGGCTTGGGAAGGGGAGGAGGGAAGTAAAGGAAAGCCTAGAAAAGTCCCTTTGGGACTATTTCCAAAACAGGAGTTGGAATGACCTCAGTTCTTGGGGATAATCTCTCCCAACCAATTCCCTCTCCTCTAACCACCCACCTGCATCCTCAAGGCATCCATGAAAGACAGAGAAACTTACCTTTCTCTGGAGGTGAACCTGTTGATTCACCTGAACATGAGAAAAGGAAAGCACTGTAAGAAAATAACCTTGGATTAAGTTTAAATTGTAGACAAAAATTTTCAAGTGGGACTAGACATTATCCCCAAGAACCTCCAAAGAAGGCCCATCCTTTAGGGAGCCCCAAGCCTGGAAGGTGAGGTATGCTTGTTGATGCAGCTCAGATGCATCACATTGAGACTATACCAGCATGTGCCCCTAGATCCAGATCCACTGAAGCTCAGAAAGTCTTTTTTTTAAAGATTTTTTTTTTTTTTTTTAATCATGAGAGACAGAGCGAGAGAGAAAGGCAGAGGGAGAAGCAGGCTCCCAAGGAGCAGGGAGCCCGATGCGGGACTCGATCCCAGGACCCTGAGATCATGACCTGAGCCGAAGGCAGACGCTTAACCATCTGAGCTACCCAGGCGCCCAAAGCTCAGAAAGTCTTAAAACCCTAAAGCTGAAAAATTCTAGAAGTCTTCAAGCTCAGCCTCCTACATTAGCACAAACTGTATTCTGGATAGACATGAAAGAGTCTTCTCAGAGATAAAGACCTTCACTCATCTTCACAAGATCTTTGAGCCACTGATTCTTGGTCTTACCTATTTTTCACCATTCAGAAGTTCTCTCTTATAATGAACAGAATCCCTCATAGTAGAGATCAAGCATCTTTCTCCTTATTTTATACCACTTTTCTTTCATTGCCCTTAAATTATGTAAAGGACTGTACTCATTTTAAAGGAATGGTTCTTCCAATAAAAAGTGGCTTTATGTTGAACCATCTCCTGAGTATAATCAACTCTCAATAATTTTTGTTAGAGGGAGGCACTCTTGCTGTGGACAACTAAAATCCACTAAGATAATTTAGGGGCCCAGGCACATTCCCCACAGCAGGCAATGCTATCCTGGGAGGTGCGGCTAGGGTGCATCCTTGCTTTTTGGAAGACTTGTGGCCGGGACACAGGGCGGCACTAGGTTATGCTCAAGCCTGGATGTGGCAGCTGGAATACAGGAGAGGTGGTGGTGCTCAGAGACAGCCCTCTCCCTGTTGGGGGCTTTTTGCTACAGTATGCTGTTGGGGAAAGAGCACTGGACTGCATCAGCCCTGTGTTTGGATCCCAGATCTGCCTTAGGCTGTGTGCTTGAGGACAAGTCATTGAATTTCTCTGAGCCTCAGTTTACTCATCTGGGAAATGGAGATGAAACACCCACCTCACAGGGTATTTGTGAGTATTAAATGGATTGTGCTGGTTAAAATGAATGGTACACAGCGGATGCTTAAAGAAAAATATTAGTTACTTTCTTCCTTTCCTTCTTGGAGTCCTGCTACAATGGAGAACAGAACTGAGTTCTGACCCAGTTGCTCAGGCACCTCTCTGGCTGAGATCATACGGAATGGTAAACAAGTCATTCTCCAAATTTATCTATCTGCTAATAATTGGGGGTTGAGTATAATGATGTAGATAGTTGATGTTATTTTGACTTAGAAATAATTTTTCAATACTGCTATTTCTTAGCAATGTTAAATAAGCTAGAAATCATAAATAAAACCATTTAAAAGTAAATAGACACTTCACTCTGCGTGGTGTGTTTGTTTGAAAAGAAATGTAAAGAATGTAAAGAAAATTGCTCAGGAGTTTTATCAGCGCAGATTTGGTAGCAGAGCTTAGACATACATGCTCATACAAGGGCCTGGACGTCTGTGCCTAGAAATAGTTAGAATGCTCACAAAGATTTAATATACATCCATCCAGAGACAGTGTTTCATGATGGTTAAGAAAATGAGCATCAGTATCAACTAGATCTGCATTTCTATTTATCTCAGTGTTCGGGCTATTTATTTTCTAAACCTTGGTTTCCTTATCTGTAGAATAGGGAGATTAGAAGAATTAAATGAGAAATTCAGGTAAAATATTTAGGGCAATACCTAGAATACGCATGCTCAATAAACTCTAATGCTTATTATCTAGTCTGCATGTTTCCCATAGAATAATAACTAAAATTCACCCATTGCTTCTATATGTCAGATAATGTTCTAAGTGAATCACTTATTCCATCCTTAAAACAAACTTACAAGCTAGGTATCATTATTATTTCCATTTTATACACGATGATGCTATAGCATAGAAGAGTGAAGTAAATTATTCAGACACTCAACGAATAAGAAGTTGATCCAGGGTTCAAATATGGCACTCTAAGCTTCTTAACCTCACACCACACAGCCTTAACTCCTCTGACTAAAATATTCTTCTTTCTAGGGCGCCTGGGTGGCTCAGTCGTCAAGCGTCTGCCTTCGGCTCAGGTCATGATCCCAGGGTCCTGGGATCGAGTCCCACATCGGGCTCCCTGCTCGGCAGGAAGCCTGCTTCTCCCTCTCCCACTCCCCCTGCTTGTGTTCCTGCTCTCGCTATCTCTCTCTCTGTCAAATAAATAAATAAATAAAAATCTTTAAAAAAAAATATTCTTCTTTCTAAAATACAAGGTCATTGGGGCGCCTGAGTGGCTCAGTCGTTAAGCGTCTGCCTTCGGCTCAGGTCATGATCTCAGGGTCCTGGGAACCAGCCCTGCATCGGGCTCCCTGCTCAGCAGGAAGCCTGTTTCTCCCTCTCTCACTCCCTCTGCTTGTGTTCCCTCTCTCTCTGTGTCTCTCTCTGTCAAATAAATAAATAAAATCTAAAAAAAAAAAAAAATACAAAGTCATCCTTTATTTTACTACTTTTTTTTTTAAGAGAGAGAGAGAGTGCATGTGAGCGGGAGGGGCAGAGAGAGAAAGAGAGAGACAGAATCTTAAGCAGGCTCCATGCTCAGCACAAACCCTGATACAGGGCTCGATCTCATGACCCTGAAATCATGACCTGAGCCAAAATCACGAGTCAGACATTTAACTGACTGAGCCATCCCAGCGTCCCAAAGCTCATCCTTTAAAACTCAGCTCAAGAATCACCTCTGGGAAAAAAACAAAACAAAACAAAACAAAACAAAAAAACAAAACAAAACAACAACAAAAAACAAAACAAAAAAACAAAAAACAAAACAAAAAGAAAACAAAAAAACAAAAAACAAAACAAAACAAAACAAAAAAGAATCACCTCTGGGGAAGCTTCCCTACTATCTTCTGTAGAGTTGACCACTACTGTTTTTTTTTTTTTAAAGATTTTATTTATTTATTTCAGACAGAGAGAATGAGAGGGAGGAGGGTCAGAGGGAGAAGCAGACTCCCTGCGCAGCAGGGAGCCCGATGCGGGACTCGATCCCGGGACTCCAGGATCATGACCTGAGCCAAAGGCAGTCGCTTAACCAACTGAGCCACCCAGGCGCCCCGACCACTACTGTTTTTATAGTTCATTTTAGCTGGTACTTACCCATATCACAGCACACAACGCACTGTACTATCAGTTATTTATCTTTTACAGAAAACCATCAGCTTCTTGAAGAAAGGGAATTAGTGATCATTTACTCATTTAAAAAATATTTGCTGGGCACCTACTATGTGCCAGGCACTGGGCCAGGTGAATAAGACGCCATCTGTGCCTTCAAAGAACTTGTGATTCACATAAAAATTCAGTGGTGGCTCCCACCCACACCCACATGTGTATGCTTCCCTGAATGCATGCTCAGGGATACATGTCAGCCACAGACGTAGGCGCATTTCTTACAAATCCTACCGATGGACAATTGTATTTTTCTTCTGGTAGTTCTGGTTCTCAGTGTTTATTACTACGATTGTCCTTAATACCATTTTGTTCCACATAGAGTGAAAATCCTCTTACCTGTATGTTCCTCAGTCTCTGAAAAGGAAATGATAAAGCAACTATTAGCTATACTTCTTTTTTTTTTTAAATTTTTAAAAAGATTTTATTTATTTATTTGAAGAGAGACACAGCGAGAGAGGGAACACAAGCAGGGGGAGTGGGAGAGGGAGAAGCAGGCTTCCCGCTGAGCAGGGAGCCCGATGCGGGGCTCGATGCGGGGCTCGATGCGGGGCTCGATGCGGGGCTCGATGCGGGGCTCGATCCCAGGACCCTGGGATCATGACCTGAGCCGAAGGCAGACGCTTAACGACTGAGCCACCCAGGCGCCCCTATTAGCTATACTTCTATCAGCTACTCAGAACAGACCCTGCTCCCCTGGGTCAGGACCTTCTGAAACTAATGTAACATTGTATGTCAACTCAATTCCAAGAAAAAAAGAAAAAGAAAAGGAAAAAAAAGACTGCATCATGGAATTGCATCAGCCTGTCAGCAATGTTTATGACTGGTGAAATAATTATGGGCAAGTTTATATTTATCTTTCCACTTCTCTACAGTATTAAAATGTGATTTTCTGGGGCGCCTGGCTGGCTCGGTTGATGGAATGTGCAACTCTTGATCTTGGGGTTGTAAGTTTGAGCCCCACATTGGGTGTGGAGATTTTTTTTAAATCTTAAAAAAATAAAATATAATTTTCTAAATTAAAAAGAAGACAACAATGGGTCTTCAAATTCCTCATGACTGTATAGGAAAAGCTGTTTGGGGCCCTACATCCTACATTAACACCTGATGGCAATTTACAAACATGGATCCTAAGTAGTGATTTTGCAATATCAATTACCACATTATACACCTTAAACTTACATTGTGTTATACATTAATTATATCTCAATAAAGCTGGGGAAAAAAGAAGATAGGTATTGCACATAAATCAACGATGAAGAAAAATCAACTTTAACTGGCAGTAGCTTGCAGAAGAGATTAGTTACCCTGAAGCACATGAGTGCTTTCGACACATTCCATCTGTCAATAAGGTAATATTAAAGCATGCTGCAGGGTAAAAAAGAAAAAAAAAGAAAGGATTCTAAAAACATTGCAAAGGGGGCAGTGTCACAGAATGTAGATGGGCCCAGTGGCCGCCTTAAAACACAAAATGGGTCACTCAGCACAGAGAAGCTGATTGAATAGAAAGCCTTCCAATACAGGGACACTCCTGACTCTGCCACTGTGATCGGGAAGTAAGTCCAGGCCAGGTGTATTCACATTCGTGTGCACACATGAATGCAATGCACACGCATTCAGAGTATTTGGACATGTGACTCTAAGGTGCACCCACATGATGCTCCAGAGGCTTATTCACCACATCCCCGTGCATACATTCATACCTTCTACAAAATCCCACACCAAATATGACATGCAAACAAATGAAAACTTTTGGCACATTCAACTCAACAGTCTAAATTTTTTTCTTTTGAATGGTTAAGACTTGTATTTCCTATGATGTCCATTGCTTTTCCTCTTCTGGGCTGGAACTATCTTTAGACTGACCAGGAAAAGGCAAAGGAGAAGGTGGTAGAAACCTCTTTTATGGGTCTCTGGGGAAGCTCTGTTGGTGGGGGTGGGGGTGGGGGTGGGGGGAGTCTAGAGAAAGCTCCATTCATAAAAACAAAGAATGCCAGGTTGATTTCATAACAAGGAAAGAAAGCATATCTTACCTTCCTGCCCCCAAGCGCCAACTAGAAAATAAAATAATAAAAAAAAAAGGAGTTAGTAAATGTTGTGGGTCCCTGAAATTCCAAGCCGAGAAAGTAATGTGGTCTGGTCTGACCATTTCTGAACATCTAAAGTCTTTCCCAACCACCCCTGGGTCATATTCATTGCTGTACCCCAGGTAAGGGATGCGTATTGCTGGGTATGGACCAGGGGTTCCTGATCAGTTTGGATGAAACAAAGCAAAGAAGCGTCTAGCATTGAACATGAACACTCAGTATTTGACAAACAGGAGGTAGAAAAAGTTCAGGCTACTTTTTGGGCCACTGGAGAAATAGCAAAAGAATTTTGCCACCAAGCCTCCATTTTGAAAATCAGACTGTGGAAGAAAAGCAAGCTCTCGGTTAGGTACAAATGTTGAGAATCTTGTTCTGTCTCTGGCTCTGGCTTGTCTGTTCAGTTTTTCCATTTGTTTTCTGCTTGAGATGGAGATATTTGACACTCCCCTTACTCATCACGTAGAGCCGTTGTGCCTGGTCACATTTCCAATGGGCTCCTCACTTAGCACTAACTTGGACTCATTATGGATGACCAGTTTCCCTGATGTTGCCTGAAAGTTTTCCGTATACCTGGACCTCTCTTTTACCAACAGCCTCTACATGGAGTGAGACCCCCTCCACCTGCCCACCGCCCATCCATTTCCAGAGCAGATGGGGCACAGTCTCATGATGTCAAATCTTGAGGGGTGCTTGGGACATTGATATCCAGTCTCTTTCTCTCTCTCCATCCCCCCTGTCCCCTCCGCCCTGGGAAAACATAGTTGATATTATAAGCCTCTAAGAAAATGCCTGATCCCTCCTTGCAGGAGTCACACCCTGCCCCTTGACAACCTCAAAATGTTTTCCTTGGACCAGTCGCAGATTTAAAAGCCCAAGAGCTTATTAGCAATGCAGAATGGCAATCGCTACTCCAGTCCCGCCGAAGCAGAAGCTGCAGAATACCAGGTGATTTGTGTGAGCCTTCAAGCCTGAGAAACTCTGGGGCGCCTGGGAGGCTCAGTCGTGAAGCGTCTGCCTTCCGCTCAGGTCATGATCCCAGGGTCCTGGGATCGAGCCCCGAATCGGGCTCCCTGCTTGGCGGGAAGCCTGCTTCTCCCTCTCCCGCTCCCCCCACTTGTGTTCCCTCTCTCGCTGTGTCTCTCTCTGTCAAATAAATAAATAAAATCTTAAAAAAAAAGCCTGAGACCCTTACAGCGAAGCAGGAAGTGGAGACATCATGGCTCTGGCTCTGCGGAGCCCCAGCCTTTTCTAGGCCGCTGAAATAAAGCCATCCAGAGCCATTTTACACCATGTAGCCATGAAGCGCATAGGCCTTGTAGGCAGACAGTCGCGTTCCCCAGGTCTGCTTTCGCACTTACTAGCTGCGTGGCTTTAAACAAGTTATTTACTACCTTCGCGTATCAGTTTCTTTGTCTGTAAAATAGAGGATGTAACGTTTACCTTCCAAGATGGAGGTAAGAATTAAATTAGGTAACACGTGTAAAGAATTTTTTCTTTATACAGTGTCTGGCACTTAAACAGCAACCTTTATTTTATTTTTTTTATCTTATCTCCTTTGGGATGTGGAATTGCTTTTGGTTATTTATCAATTTATATTCTCCCTTGCTTCAAAAAGGACTAAATTAATTGAAAGCTCTTGGTCACCAGCGTGTATTGTCTTGGGGATTAATTTTGAGATTCCTGGCTGGAGGAGGGGTGGAGATTAGCTCTAATCTCTTTTGTGTTCATTCTTCGAGGCTGGGTAGTTTACTGATGAACCAGCTTTTGTTCTTGGAGGCAGAGAAAGTTCTCTGCTTTCAAAAGCAATGATCCCAAATGCTTTTCTTTGGCTGTTCCCTGAAAATTCTCCCGTGCATGGAGCGTATTCTTTCCCACTAGCTTGCAGTCTTAGATCCCTGCCTTCATGTAGCACAAAACATTCCTTCCGTCTTCTGGTAAATGAGGCTCCGTGGGACCACTGGGCAGCACAAAGGTAGGCTGGGAGCCTTCCCATAGTCTGGAGAAATACCACCCTTTCTCATTTCATCCTACTTACCTGATAAGAGACAGAGTCCCAGAATTCTCCAGAGGTTCCCCGACTGCATCCTTCTCTCACTGGATGGACCCTTATTCTACCTAAGATGGCGGAGGCCGGTGGCTTATTACTTCTGAAAAAGAAACCAGAGGACTTTCCCAAAACCCCTGCTGAAGGTGAGGACCCTGAGGTCATCGTTCCCAATGCCGGGATGAAAAAGGGGACCCGTGAGAGGAAGACTCACCATTTTCCGAAGCAGGCACCTAAGGCTGGGAGGGGAGGCGAGTTTCTGAACCCCACACAGGAAGTGTGGAGGGGCCTCTGGGCCTGTAGGGTTCTACGTCACTTGGAAACGTTGGAGGCAGAGGCAGCCACCTGGGTTGGCTGGGGAGAGATGGGCCCCCTATCTTCCCATAGCACAAGCAACAGCGCTGTGGCAAAACCTGAAGGGAAGATGAGAAATACCTGCAATTTCACTGCGCGGGGCCTTGCATGGTAATAATGCCATGGCTGGGACTCCCTTCTCAAATACCCCGTCCCCCCAAATAAGCTGTGACAAGGAGGGGAGCACTGAATATTTGCTTTTTTTTAAAAAAAATATTTTATTTTATTTATTTATTTTTAAAGGTTTTATTTATTTATTTGAGAGAGTGAGAGAGCGTGAGAGGGAGAGCATGGCAGGGGAAAGGGGCAGAGGGAGAGGGAGAAGCTGACTCCTCGCTGAGCAGGGAGCCCACCTCTGGGCTCTAAACCAGGACGTCAGATCATGACCTGAGCCGAAGGCAGACACTTAACTGACTGAGCCACCCAGGCGCCCCTAAAGATCTTTTTTTTTTTTTTTAAGATTTTATTTATTTATTTGAGAGAGAAAAGAGCATGAGAGGGGGAGGGTCAGAGGGAGAAGCAGACTCCCTGCCGAGCAGGGAGCCCGATGTGGGACTCCATCCCGGGACTCCAGGATCATGACCTGAGCCGAAGGCAGTCGCTTAACCAACTGAGCCACCCAGGCGCCCCATGAGATTTTTTTTTTTTTTTTTGAGATCTTATTTTTAAGTAATCTCTACACTCAGCGTGGGACTTGAACATACAACCCTGAGATCAAGATTTGCATGCTCTGTGGACTGAGCCAGCCGGGCACCCTTTGCTTTCTTTATGGTGTGCCCGTCATGGGATAGCAGGGACATCTCATTAACAAAGCCTCTTGACTTGAAAATACACGTTGGCTTAAAACCATGAGGTCCCCCCCCGCTTTTTTTTTGCCTATGAATTTACAAAAATATACATGTATTTTTACAAAATTATTTAAAAACACAGCATTCAGTGTTGGAAAGGGTAAAAGGTGAGTCTCAAAATTTGCTGATGTCGGGCGCCTGGGTGGCTCAGTTGGTTAAGCGACTGCCTTCGGCTCAGGTCATGATCCTGGAGTCCCGGGATGGAGTCCCACATCGGGCTCCCTGATCAGCGGGGGGTCTGCTTCTCCCTCTGACCCTCCCCCCTCTCATGCTCTCTCTATCTCATTCTCTCTCTCAAATAAATAAATAAAATTAAAAAAAAAATTGCTGATGTCATTGTATATTGATACGGCCTTTCTTCATTTTAAGCATACATTAATCAAATACTTACTATATGCCAGGCACTGTGCTCAGGGTTGTTTTTTTTTTTTTTTTTTTAAGATTTTATTTATTTATTTGACAGAGAGAGAGCACAAGTAGACAGAGGGAGAGGGAGAAGCAGGCTCTCCTCTGAGCAGGGAGCCGGATGTGGGGCTCGATCCCAGGACCCTGGGATCATGACCTGAGCCGAAGGCAGACGCTTAACCGACTGAGCCACCCAGGTGCCCCTGTGCTCAGGGTTTTGCCAAGATATCTCAGTTAATTCTCAAAACAACCCGCCAAGGTAGGTGTTATTTTTATCCCCATCTTATACTTGAGCAAACTGCAGCTCGGACAGGTTACCTAACTTGTTAGGTACAGAGCTGAGACTCTAGAAAACGTTTTGGCAAAACTCAGTGAATATATAACATCTACTATGCTGTGGTTATGTGCCAGGCGGTGGTAATGACAGGTGTAGCAAGACGGTCCTTGTGGACGGTAAACGGATGACTTCGGGAGACTGACATTATTATTATTATTTTTTGAAACTTTCTCAGTTGAGTTTATTAACAAATATTCCCAGTGCTATTAGCCAATCCCTCATTATTTTCAGTACCCTCCGACTTTGCAAAATATTTTAAGATATACTGGATCTAGTGACAGGTGCATTCCTACAGATGCTGTGGGAATGATAAAGGGGTGACTAATATAGTTTGAGGGGCAGTGAAGGTCTCCCTGAGAAAGTGACATCCAAGCAGAAGTCTGATGGATGGAATAGCAGAAAACCAGGTGGAGGGGAGGACGGGTAAAGTATTCCAGACAGAGCAGGCATGTTTGAAGCTCCGGTTAGGAAGAGAGGCTCATTTGAGAAACTCTGAGTCCAGAAGGCAGCCAACAGAGAGAGTGAGGTAGGAAACTCAGCAGGGACCAGTCAGGGAGGGATTTATAAGCCATGTTAACAATTCTCAAGGATTATTCTAAATGCAACGGGAAGCAATGGAAAGTTTTAAAACAAGAGAGCCACAGTATCAAATTCTTTAAATTAAAAAAGTTTAAGTGAACAAAAGTTTTAATGACGGAATTAATACATGTGTGTTAAAAAGCAGGAAGGGCACAGAGGGGGATAAAACGACAGTCTCCTGCCCCCCTCGCCTCAGCCCTGTTCCTCTCCCTAGAGAAAACCACTTTTAACTTTGTGAACTGGTTTCTTCTGCTGGTTGCCTTCTTATCTCTGAACATGCACTGTCATCATTTGGGTTCTCTGGGAAACAAACTTTGAGATCTGTGTGCAGGAGGCCCACTGAGGGGGCGAGGGAACAGCAGCTGGAAGGGAAGGAAGCAGGATTGGGGGCTGCGGGGGGCGGGAGGGGGAGGTGAACTAAGTCAGGGTAGCCAATCCCACAGGGATTTCTCAGGCTGGGACGACCTCCCAGGATGGTCTGGAATTGAGGTAACTGGCACATCATCTAGTCTTGGATGTGAGCTGTTCCCAGAAAGGGGGTAAGGGCTTGGGCAAGGCAGCTGCTTCTGCTGAGAACAATGTGAAAGAGCTCAGCTGAGAGCCCCCAGGGGACACAGCGCCCCAGCAGCAGTGAGCAGTCCTCAAGGGGAAGCCTGGACAGCACCACGTGGCACCCATGTAGTTCACTCCTTGCCCTGCCTGGATCTACTTGCTCTATCATCCTTTCACTCTACCCTTAAACAGCCTTTTCAGGACCCTGCTTGATTTCTTCCCCGAGAATCTTATAAATGGAAAGTTAGTGGGACTAATTACGGTCCCACTATACAGCGGTTCTGGAGTCCCATCTGGTAGTCCTCTCCCTCCGTTGTTACCCATTCTAGATTGTTCCCAGCCTTGGCTAGCACTTCTGCTAACCTAGGGGAAGACATAGCTTGAGGAGTCTGAGCCCCAAGAGCCTGGTCGCATGGCCTTTTCAGGCTGTGAACCCTTGGGTTTTGTATGTATTCTCCTTGTTCCTTACAGCCCTGACTCCTCCTGATGATAAGGAAGGATTCCTTCTGCTGGGAGAGTGAATCTTTCTTTTCAAGTTTATTTATTTATTTATTTGACAGAGAGAGAGCAAGAGAGCACAAACAGGGGGAGCAGTAGAGGGAGAGGGAGAAGCAGGCTCCCTGCTGAGCAGGGAGCCCACCTCTGGGCTCTAAACCAGGACGCCAGATTATGACCTGAGCCGAAAGCAGATGCTTAACCGACTGAACCACCCAGGCACCCCCCCTCCTTTTTTAAAGTAAGCTCTACACCCAACATGGGGCTTGGACTCACAACCACAACCCAGAGATCAAGAGTCACATGCTCTACAGACTGAGCCAGTCAGGTGCCCTGAAGTGAATCATTTTTTTCTTTTGTCTTCAGGTCTCCATGGTGAGGAGCAAGTGTAGCTTAGTTTAATAGAACTCTTGCTGTGGGGCGCCTGGGTGGCTCAGTTGGTTAAGCGACTGCCTTCGGCTCAGGTCATGATCCCAGGGTCCTGGGATCGAGTCCCACATCGGGCTCCCGGCTCAGCGGGGAGCCTGCTTCTCCCTCTGACTCTCTCCTCTCTCACGCTGTTTCGCTCTCGCTCGCTCTCCAATAAATAAATAAATAAAATCTTAAAAAAAAAAATAGAACTCTTGCTGTGTACTGTGGTGGAAACATTCTGCATCTGGAAACCATGACCTCTAGAAACTCGGAGTCTAGAGTTACGGGGACAGGAAGCACGAATTTCCTGAATAGTTCACTGGGAGTAATGGTAAGCATGGATACTCCTATTTCCAACCTTTAGTTCCTGGATGCATGTGTTCTACCTCTTGGGGACACAGTACCATACGCTAGTTATTGACTTAAAATGTAGAAGCATAGTGCCCCAGGCCGCAGGGTGTCATCTCTGAGTTGAAAGCTTAGCTATGTCTTCAAAAGGTTTTTCCATTGATCCATCAGCTGGAGCTTCAGGATGGTGTGATATATGATAGTACCAGTGGATCCCATGGTCATATGTCCATATGCTTTTTTTATAGTGGGTTCCATGGTCCCTAGTGATGCCATGCAAGATCCAACGCCAATGGATCAGACAGTATGTGAACTCTTGGATAGTAGGCTTTGCTGGCAAGAAAGTCAAACCCACACCCAGAATATGTATCAATTCCTACGAAATGAATTAAGCCCTTTCCAGATTTGGTTTGGAGAGGACCCAGTTGTAATTAACTTGCCAAGATGTGGCTGATTGGTTTCCTCTAGGGATGGTCCCAAATTAGAGCCTCAGCACTGGACTGTTTGGGCAGCAACCAGAGCTGATCAGCGTTGGTGGGTGGGAGCCCACACTGTTGTGGCCAGATATAGCCTCCACCACACATTTAGAACCTCGTTGTCCCTGTTTGGGGATGGCCAAGGATGGAGGCTAGTTGGCCCTAGCTGGCTTAGTCATTGTCCTCCACTTTGTGTTACAGTGCCTCTTCCAGGATGGATGTTCTCTGGTGGGTGTTCTATGACACAAAGACCTTCATGTTTTATGATTCCCATAGGTCTGTATACACACACCTCTTCTCCATACTTCCCTGCCCCCAAGCTTCTAATCTTACTCATTCAAGGCCCCTGACCAATACATAAGCCATTCACTGCTGTTCATGAATCTCTATATATTTTAACACCAGGCCACTTCTCTTTCCACTGATGTGGATGACCATGTACAGTGCCAGATGTTCTGCTTTTGGGGAGGATTTCCCCTTACTACTGTCTCTCAAGGCCACTTCTGAGTAGGCATTCAGGGCTGCAACAATTGATGTGGGCTTACATCCCCATACGGAGCTGACATCTGCCCTACCCTACTGTTCCTCTTTTAGCTGTTTCCCTTGTGCCATTAGAATTCCACAGTAAAGAGAGTGCTTGAAATCCTCAACCTCTTCACATAATGCTTTTCCCCATACCTCCTATCTTGCAGAAAGCTTGGCTCCTCTTCTCCTTCCCTCCTCAAGACATTTCTTTTCTTGCTCTTTCTCCAAATGCCCTTATCTCCTAGAGGACAATAATCCAAAGTTTGGCTCCTTGTTCTTCATTGTCTCTTCCAGCGCATTCTATTTCCTCTCCTGTACAAACACAAAACCCTGTGGAGATGCTGTTGGTGTCCTATGCCACGTCCCCTTAGCCCACCTATGACTTCAGCTGCAGCTCTGTGGTCACTTCTGATGCACACTGATGTCCCATCCCAAAAGCCTGTGCAGGCAGGCACAATTCTGAATGGGCAGGAGAGGGTCGGGCTTACTGCCCCCAGAGGCAGCCCTGAACTAATGGGAGAGGAGGTAGTGGATCATGCCCCAGTCTTCTATCAGTTAGAAGATTGATTCATTTCTGAAATACATGGTTCCTCAGAGGGTCTCCTAGGAGACTTGCCCCGCAGGTACCCGGAGTAGTAACTAGCTTACGGAAACACTCTTCATCTGCTGTCTCCTTTCTTGTCTTCCTCTCCCTGCAGCCTCATTTTGACTTGATTGGATCAATTCCATAATAAACTGCCAGTTCTTAAGTCCTGCCTCTGGCTTTCTCCCCCTCCTCTTTTGAGATTTTGTCAACTTACTTCTCCAGCATTCCTTCACATTCACTAGTGACTTATGCTCCTGGTTTGCACCTTTTTTCTCTGCCCTCAACATTTGAGTAATGCCCAATGAGCCATCCTTATCACTCTGGCTTTGCACATTATTGACTTCTTTAGCTTCGATGGCCTCTATCTCCACCCCATCTTACGTACTCCCCAAGACACACTTTTGAGTTTGTCTTCACCTGGGATTTCTCCACATCTGAAATCTCAAACTTTTGAGCTTTTTATTTTTTTCTTTGTACTGTTTGCAAAATATTTCGTTGACTAGAGGTACCGTTATTTATTTGACCAATCCTCTACTGATGGTCATTTAGGTTGTATATACCTTTTATTGTTGTTATTTCAAATAATGCTGCAACAAAATTCATGTACATATATCTCTCAGCAAGTATAACTGTAGGATAGGCTCCAAGAAGAGAGATGGCTGGATCAAAGACTATGTGCAGCTAAATTTTGACAGATATTTTCAAATTGCCCTCCCAAAAAGTGTATGAATGTTATTTTTCATTATATCTTTGTTAATGCTTGGACTTTTTCTCTCTTAAAAATTTTATTTATATTTTAAAAATGAATCTATATTTTAATCTAAATAACACAACAGTTAAATTAGTACTGCCAGGCTTATAATGAAAACCAATAATCTCCTGCCTCCCTCTTCCACCACTTCTTAAACCATTTGGAGTTGATTTTTGTATATGGTGTAAACTAGAAATTCAATTTCATTTTTTTCCATGTGGCGTTTTTCCAACCTCCATATTTCGTCTTTCCTTTCCCCACTCTTTTGACAGGCCACCTGTATTATTATTATTACTATTAATTATTATTATTTTGACATCGGTATTATATACCAAAGTTTTATATATGTAAAGCTAATGGACTATGCATTATTTTGTCAGTTAATTTTTCCATCCCTACATCAGTACCATACCATCTTAATTTTTATAGCTTTATAACAAATTCTGGTATTTGGTAGAGTAAGTTCTCTGCCCTGATCTTTCTGGAAGTGTCATGGCTATTCTTGTTTTTACTTCTCCATATATATTTTAGAATCATCTTAACAGTTGCATTAAAAACTCTGCTGAGGGGTGCCTGGGTGCCTTGGTTGAGTGTCTGACTCTTGATTTCTGCTCAGGTCGTGATTTCAGGGTCATGAGATCAAGCCCAGGGTCTGGTTCCATGCTGAATGTGGAGCCTGCTTGAGATTTTGAGATTCTCTCTCTCCCTCTGCCCTTTCTCTGTGTTGCTCGCATGTGAGAGTGTGCTCTCTCTCCAAAATAAAACAAAACAAACAAAAACAAAAACCCTGTTTTTGCTGACATTTTGATAGAAAATGGAATAGACTTATAGATCAATTTGGGGAGAATTGATACCTTTATGATGTTAAGTCTTCAACTACATGAACATGGTATGGCTCTTCATTTACTTAGGTAAATAAAAATGTCTCTTACAAATGTTTTATTATTTCCTCCATCTAGGTCACATATATTTTTTGTTAGATTTTTGTTGGATATACCTTCATACTATACTAAGTGGTATATATTTTTTTGTTTTAGCTATGTTCTTAGTTGGTTGTTTTTTGGTATAGATATGTATTAATTTTATATCCACTTTCATTGTTCAATTCTATTATTCTTAGTTTTTTGTTTGGTAATGTTAAAAAAAAATCATGTTATCTGCAAACAATTATAGCTTTATTTCTTCTTTTTGTTCTGTAAGCCTCTAATTTATTATTCTTTTTTTTTAAAGATTTTATTTATTTATTTGAGAGAGAGAGAATGAGAGAGAGCACATGAGAGGGGGGAGGGTCAGAGGGAGAAGTAGACTCCCCGCCAAGCAGGGAGCCCGATGTGGGACTCGATCCCGGGACTCCAGGATCATGACCTGAGCCGAAGGCAGTCGCTCAACCAACTGAGCCACCCAGGCGCCCATTATTCTTTTTTTTTTTTTTAAGATTTTATTTATTTATTTGACAGAGAGAGATAGCGAGAGTAGGAACACAAGCAGGGGGAGTGGGAGAGGGAGAGGGAGAAGCAGGCTTCCCGCCGAGCAGGGAGCCGGATGCGGGGCTCGATCCCAGGACCCTGGGATCATGACCTGAGCTGAAGGCAGACGCTTAACCAAGTGAGCCACCCAGGCGCCCTGAAAATGCACACAATTTCTTAAGCAGAATGTTGCATAGCAGTGATAGAAATATTTTAGTATGTTTTTTACACATCTACTTTATTTTTTTAAGATTTTATTTATTTATTTGACAGAGAGACACAGCGAGAGCGGGAACATAAGCAGGGGGAGTGGGAGAGGGAGAAGCAGGCTTCCCGCGGAGCAGGGAGCCCGATGCAGGGGCTCGATCCCAGGACCCCGGGATCATGACCCGAACCAAAGGCAGACGCTTAACAACTGAGCCACCCAGGCGCCCCTAATTTATTATTCTTGTTGTACAGATCTATTTAGGGCCTCCCACACAACGCCAAGTAAATTGAGGACATCAGGCATTGTTCTCAATTCTTAATTTGGGAGTGAATCTGCTATTTTCCCATTTAGGATAATATTTGCTGTAAGATTTTAATAGTTAACTGTTTATTAGGTTAAGGAACACCCTCTAGTTCCAATTTACAAAGAGTTTTTTATCCTTAATCAGCATGGGACTTTATCCAAGGCTTTTTCTGTTTCTATTGAGATGTTCGTATGGTTTTTCTCTTAATCTGCTTATGTGGTCAATTACATTTATACATTTTTAAATATTAAACATTGTTGCATAACTGGATAAATCCTACTTTGTAGCGGTGGGGTTTCTTTCTTTCTTTCTTCCTTTCTTTCACCTGGTTGGATTCAATTTGCTAATATTTGGTGTACGATTTTTGCCTCCTGTTTCATGAGTGAAATAAGCTTGATATTTCTGTGTTATAGTGTCTTCATCTTATATATCAGGTTATGCTGGTCTCAGTGAATGAGTTGAATAGTATTTTATTTCTTCAATGTTCTAGGAGAATTTAGCTTTTTTTAGCATGTGAATTTGTTTAGCACTCATTCACTTGTTTTTCAGCTCCTAAAGTTTTGTTGCATTTACTATCTGCTGTTACCCTCTCGTTTTCCTTGTCTTTTACGGGTATATGCCATTTTAGTAGGCTTTAGAAGTTGGAGATAAATGTTTGTTCGGTTTGTCACGTTTAACCTCAAATCTGGTATCTCTATTTCCTCTCTCATTTATGCATTTATCTGTACAGTCTGACTAATTGAGCGTTGATTATATTAAGGAGTAGGTTCAGGTCTGAGCCTGTATATTTAACTTTATTTATTTAGAGAGGGAGGGAGATGATGAGGGGCAGAGGGAGAGGGAGAGAGAGAATCTTAAGCAGACTCCCCTCGGAGCCCAACACTGGCCTTGATCTCATGACCCTGAGATCATGACCTGAGCTGAAATCAGGAGTCTGGATGCTTAACCAACTGAGCTACCCAGGCGCCCCCTACATATTTAACTTTAAATTATTCATTTTAATGGAAGACCTGAAAAGCCCATATAATTCAAAAGATACTTTACTGGGACACCTGGGTGGCTCAGTTCGTTGGTTCGGCTCAGGTCATGATCCCAGGGTCCTGGGATCAAGTCCTGCATCCCGCTCCTTGCCCAGTGGGGAGCCTGCTTCTCCCTCTGCCTTCTGCTCTCCCTGCTTGTGCGCTCACTCTCTGTCAAATAAATAAATAAAATCTTTTAAAAAAAGATACTTTGCCAACCCAGGAGCAGTGAGCACCCCCAGTATCCAGACTGTAGCCTCAAATACTCTTTCCCACCAAAAGTAGTCTGGAATCACTGAAGAGTTGTGGATGATTTCAGGTCTAGGGCAAGAAGTGTACAAGATGAGCCTGGAACATTTTGTCATGTGTCAAAAGGATTATCATGTGAGAAATTACCTTAATGCTATGGCAGCCTCTTAATGTACTATAGAACAAGCAATCCCACAGATCACAGAACAGAATGGCTCCCAGGCAAAATTAAGATCTGTGAATTATTTGGTTTATTAAACCAATGAAAAACATGCAGTGAAAAGCAGTGGAAAAGAGAATGGGAAGGTTAACCCCCTCAGGACAGGCTGCCAATTTGCAGAAGAACCAGCCCATGTGAACCTGTGTTATGTAATGTTCATCAATCCCATCTTTCTTTCTTTTTTTTTTTTTTTAAAGATTTTATTTATTTATTTGACAGAGAGACACAGCGAGAGAGGGAACACAAGCAGGGGGAGTGGGAGAGGGAGAAGCAGACTTCCCGCGGAGCAGGGAGCCCGATGCGGGGCTCGATGCGGGGCTCGATGCGGGGCTCGATGCGGGGCTCGATGCGGGGCTCGATCCCAGGACCTGGAATCATGACCTGAGCCGAAGGCAGAAGCTTAACGACTGAGCCACCCAGGCGCCCCCATCAGTCCCATCTTTCCGCTGCACCAGCCTCTTACAAGGATGGAGTTGTGGGTGAGCCAGGGGACTCGGCAGATTGATGATGGCTGGGCCCTAAATGCTCTTGCTCTCGATGGGGTTCGGGACACACTACCGCAACTATGACACCTTAGCATTTTGAATACTTCAAGCTGAAGGAATTTGAGAAAATGACAAAAGCAAGATGGTCACTCTGATCTTTCTCTGCCCTTTTCCCCTGAAACAGGTCATAAAATCCTTATGTAAGGGGTGCTCTCCCTATGCCTGGAGGAAAGGAGCATCCTTATCTAAGCCCCAGGAAGAATCTGAACCAAGAGTCCTTGCTGGATTCCCCCAGTTCACTACAATGACCTCAGACTCCTCAACTTATTCCCCCACAACTGCCCACTCTTCATCAAATGTTGCATAAAATACTCAGGTCTGTTTCTTTGAGTTTTGATTTCCTTGTGAAGGCTCCTATGTCACATAAAACTTACATTAAATAAATCTGTAGGATTTTCTCCTGTTGATCTGTCTTTGCCAGTTTAATTATCAGACTCAGCTAGGGACTCTGAGAGGGTCGGGGAAAGCATTCCCTCACCTACACTCTCTTGTAGGTGCACAAGGGTGAGAATTCCAGGCGATAGCTGGAGCTTGCAAATTACCATGATGGGCAGCTATGGGTTTTAGCTGTAAATCTTAGGCAGAGGATGCAGAGTGCCAGAATAGGAGCACAAAGGGATAGCTGATTTAAGATCTTATAAATATTGAGTGTCTCATAAATATTTGGTGTTTCGTGTGCCTCGTGAATATTCAGTGCTGACCTCGTTTGTCCATCTCTTCCCATATCAGCAGACAACTGTTCTACTCATCAAGGTCTAACTTGTTTCACAAGCTATCTGCTTCTTCACTTAATGTCATCTACCCTCTTTATTTGTCTCATTCTCTTATTTTCTATAACAGACTTGAATATTCTCAACATTCTTAAGTAATAACGGCAAACACATATTACAAGTGATGTAGTTTTTGAATGTTGGTGGGGTCTGGAGCCGACAGCCAAGAAGGAATTCTTGAGATGTCTTTGGTGCAAAAAGATGATTTTATTAAAGCACAGGGACAGGACCCGTGGGCAGGAAGAGTAGCTGCACTGGGGCTGTGAGGCGTGACTGCTTTTATACTTGGGAGTTGAAGGAGGTAAGGAGAAAGGGAGGTTTTCAAAAGAACTTTCCTATGCTAAAGAGGACATACAAGATATTGGAGGCCTTGCCAGTGTCATGTTAAGGTGGTTTTCTTTCTAGCATTAACATTAAGACAGTTGGCAGTTTCCTTTTGGAAGTCAGGTTATTCAGAAGAATGCTTTTTTCTTGTAAATCACTAAGACATTTGTAAACTGAGGGAGATTCCTGTCCTGTAGGACTGTAATCTCTGTAAGTTAGCCATTTGTTTTTCCTTCCCTTAGCTTTAGGGCAGCCGGGAGTGCCTGAGGAATGTCACCCATATCCCACCTGGGGGGCGGGGGTTTGCGGGGTGTCAGCCTGTGCTTTGCCCTCAGCTTGCCTTTTTTTTTTTTTAATTTTATTTATTTATTTTTGAGAGAGAGAGAGGGTGCACGTGCACGCACGCACACACACGTTGGGGGAGGGGCAGAGGGAGAAGTAGGTTCCCCACTGAGCAGGGAGCCCCATGTGGGACTCGATCCCAGGACCCTGAGATCATGACCTGAGCTGAAGGCAGACGCTTAACCGACAGTCACCCAGGTACCCCTCAGCTTGCCTTCAGCTCCTTCAACACAAGGATTCAGAAGCCAATTTGAAGAGGGTCCCAATGGTCAAAGATGGGATAATTTGAGAATCAATAAGGATAATAATTATAATGTTTGAAATGCATCAAACACGTATAATGACATGAGTTTATAATGACCCTACAGATAAACACAAACAAAAACAAATCTGTAGCTAATGCTAGTGAACCAACTCATTATGCTCAAAATGGGTCTTTCCTATATGAACTATCCCACTGGGTAACTATTTAGTAGATGAGGCAGTTTCTCTTCCTAGAAGTAGTCTAGCTAGTAAATGAAACAGGAATGATTGAATATCACCATTTTGCAATACCAAATGAATGAATAGATCCAAGCGCTGAGCATCAAAGACTGTTAATATCACAAAAAAAGGCAACTACACATTATGTACCTCTTTTTTAAAATTGAAAATTAATTAACATATAATGTATTATTAGCTTCAGAGGTAGAGTTCAGTGATTCATCAGTTGTCTATAACACCCAAGGCATTATGTACCCCTTGATGGAAGAACACAGTGCCAGGTGAGGTAGTCTCCCAGAGAAAAAGTTAACTCTGAATCTGAATGAGCCCCAGTGTAGTTTACATCATTGGTTCTTGGGTGTGGTCAACATCACCTGAAATGCAAATTTTCAGGACTGCCCCAGACCAAAATCAGAAACTGAAGGTGGGGCCCAACAATCTGTTTTAACAAGCCATTCAGATGACTCTGATACTCTTGGGAGGGATTGAGAATCACTGCCTTAAATACAATACCTATTTATAGGAAATA
The DNA here is from genome assembly GCF_011800145.1 of Mirounga leonina. Taxonomy (NCBI): domain Eukaryota; kingdom Metazoa; phylum Chordata; class Mammalia; order Carnivora; family Phocidae; genus Mirounga; species Mirounga leonina. The sequence continues at coordinate 14,298,917 of NW_023270387.1, read as the reverse complement.
CAAAGGAACATATCACACAACATCATGCTGATAGAGGCAAAAAAATCCAGACTCTGGAAAACTCTATCAGACAAATGGCCCAGTTCCTTTACATTTAAATTGTATGGAAATGAAAACAGATGAAGGGGAATCTATATATTAAAAAAGACTTGGGGGCTCCTGGGTGACTTAGTCGGTTAAGTGTCTGACTTCGGCTCAGGTCATGATTCTGGGGTCCTGGAATGAAGCCCCACATTGGGCTCCCTGCTCGGTGGGGAGCCTGCTTCTCCCTCTGCCTGCCGCTCCCCCTGTTTGTGTGCGCTCTCTCTCTCTCTCAAATAAATAAATAAAATCTTAAAAAAAAAGAGAGAGACTTGGGGAACATGTGAACCAATGGCAAATTTTGGACCTGATTTGGACCCTAATTCAAATAAACTGTAAATTTTTTTTTTTTAAAGAAGATGTCTTCTTTTTTTATTTTTTTAATTTTTATTTTATTTTTAAAGATTTTATTTATTTATCTGAGACAGAGAGAATGAGAGAGACAGAGAGCACATGAGAGGGGTGAGGGTTAGAGGGAGAAGCAGGCTCCCTGCCGAGCAGGGAGCCCGATGCGGGACTCGATCCAGGGACTCCAGGATCATGACCTGAGCCGAAGGCAGTCGCTTAACCAACTGAGCCACCCAGGCGCCCTAAACTGTAAATTTTTTAAAAAAGATTTTATTTATTTGACAGAGAGAGAGAGAGGAGGAAGGGAGAGGGAGAGGGAGAAGCAGGCTCCCTGCGGAGAAGGGAGCCCTATGCGGGGCTCAGTCCCAGGACCCTGGGATCATGACCTGAGCTGAAGGCAGATGCTTAACCAAGTGAGCCACCCAGGCACCCCCAAACTGTAAATTTTTAAATAACATTTATGAGATAATTCGAAATTTTAACACTGGATAATTGATATTTAGGAAATGTTAATTCTTTTCAGGCCTGATGATGGTATTGAAGTTATATTTATGGGTGAAATGATGCCTTCAATTTGTTCAAAATAATATTGGCTGGGTGGGGGAAGGTATACATGGAAAAAGGTTGACCATGGGTTGATGATAAGTGGGCCCAGGTGATAGGTACCTAGGGTTCATTATACTGTTTTGTCTAAATTTGTATATGTTTGAAAATTTACATAGTAAAAACTTAAGGAAAGAATTGCCTTTGACTTTGTCAGTCTTTGTGTGAACCCGTGGGAAGAACTTTGGATTTAGATACAGAATCCCCAGATGAGCCCTAGTTCTACCATTTATTTTGTAGCAAGAGTGGGCTGGGCAGCTGGGTGAATCCTTTCCTGTCTGTTATCCTCATTTTCTTTATTTGTAAAATAGAGTAGTGAGAATTACATGGTACAGTGTGTTCAAATGCTTTGCAAAGAGCTTTGGGAAGGTTCTAGTATTCACTGCCTGAGTTCTTTGAAGCCAGATATGGCATCGTCTACCATTTTTTTTTTCAGCACTGTTCATCATGTAACAGGTGCTTTCTAAGTGTTTAGCTTCAGTATTCTTATTCAATTAAATCATTATTAAATGAATGAATATATAGGTCCATTCCAAATTCTAGGTTTCAGACCCCTAGATCATTTATTTAATAATTTTAAAAAAAAGATTTTATTTATTTATTTGAGACAGAGAGAATGAGAGAGAGAGAGCACATGAGAGGGGGGAGGGTCAGAGGGAGAAGCAGACTCCCCGCCGAGCAGGGAGCCCGATGCGGGACTCGATCCCGGGACTCCAGGATCATGACCTGAGCCGAAGGCAGTCGCTTAACCAACTGAGCCACCCAGGCGCCCTATTTAATAATTTTTGATCACTCATTCAATAATTAAGATTTTTAATGGATGAATGAAAGTAGGAGACACCTTCTGACTTTTAATTAATGTTACATTACACACATTCCAATAAAATCTACTATATGTATTATAGATTACATTTGCTCCTCTTATTTCATGATGGCTCCTAGGCTGAAAACAGTGGGAGATGGGAAGTTCTTGTGCAGTGTAGATTTTTCTGTTTTGGCGATGATCTTCGGAAAAATAAGCAAAGTTTAAGCTGGGACTGAGATTCGGTCTTTACTCTTGCAGCTTCCTTGGGTTCCACCAGAGGGCGCTCCATACTGCTTAGCTTCAGATGGGACTGTTCATGATTGTCTACTGCGTGCCTATAGCAGTTTTAGGTGCTGGGGTTGCCCAGGTGAGTAAGACCTGGACTCTGCCCTCAAGGAAGTAGAGACAGGGGACGCCTGGGTGGCTCAGTCGGTTAAGCGTCTGGCTCTTGATTTTTGGCTCAGGTCGTGATCTCGGGGTCCTGGGATGTTGGGTTCTGTGCTCAGTGAGGAGTCGGCTTGAGGATTCTCCCTCTCCCTCTGCTCCTCCCCCAACTCGTGAGCTCTCTCTCTCTCAAAAAAATCTTCAAAAAAAAAAAAAAGCAGAGGCAGATGTATAAACAAGTAATCATGGCCAAGTGTAGCAAGGGTTATAATAAAAGTGTCACAAGGTGTCAAGAGAACTATTAACTCTGACTGCAGGGGGCAGGGAAGTCTTCATAGAATGTGAGCTGAATTTTGAAAGGCAAATCAGGGTTCATCAGGTGGGCACAGAATGGATGGATACACATGCGGAGGTAAGAACAACCATGGGATTAGTTTGGCATGGCTAAGAATAAGGTTCAAGGAGACTGGAAAAAGGGGAAGTGGGGCTGGATGGTTGGTGGGGGCCAGACATCAAAGGTTTTTTTTTTTTAAGATTTTATTTATTTATTTGACAGAGAGAGACACAGTGAGAGAGGGAGCACAAGCAGGGGGGAGTGGGAGAGGGAGAAGCAGGCTTCCTGCCCAGCAGGGAGCCCGATGTGGGGCTCGATCCCAGGACCCTGGGATCATGACCTGAGCTGAAGGCAGACGCTTAATGACTGAGCCACCCAGGCGCCCCTCATCAAAGGTTTTAATCCATGAACAGAGAAGAACCACTTAATGTGCACATCAACTCAATAACTGTATGAGAGATCTTAAGCTGTATGAGAGATTATACCCTTATCATACTTAATGCACAAAATAATTGTTTATTCAAAATTTTAAAATTATTTTTAAGTAATCTCTACACCCCACGTGGGGCTCAAACTTATGACCTCAGGATCAAGAGTCGCATGCTCTGGGGCACCTGGGTGGCTCAGTCATTGGGCGTCTGCCTTCGGCTCAGGTCATGATCCCGGGGTCCTGGGATCGAGCCCCACACTCCCTGCTCAGTGGGGAGTCTGCTTCTCCCTCTGCCCCTCCCCCTGCTTGTGCTCTCTCTCTCTCTCTCTCTCTCCATCCCTCAAATAAATAAATAAAATCTTAAAAAGAAAAAAAAAGAGTCCCATGCTCCTCCTACTGAGCCAGCCAGGCGCCCCTATATTTTTGTTTCTTAAGGGTTCTCAGGGACCATTTATAAACTTCACAAGATCATCATTCTCATGATTTTATAATCAATGCCCCATTTGGTCACTCACTTTCCCGTCCTTTCTTAAGATTTGATCTGTGTGACTTAAATGTGTCCAAACATCAAACTCGCTCTCAAAAGCACGAAGATTTGCCATGATTTAAGGATCTCAAAAAAACTGTGGTTCAACCTTCTAAGACAATTCCAGAAGAGTCATTCTAGAAACGTTTGGGATGATATCAGCATCATTAGAATAAAAGCTTGCACTGAAGGTGACAGCTTTAATGAATGAATGAATTTTATTTTGAAAATTGAAGTATAGTTGATATATGATGTTACATTTGTTTCAAATGTTTTATTACTTTATTTTATTTAGTTAGTTAGTTTTTAAAAAATATTTTATTTCTTTATTTGACAGAGAGAGATATCGAGAGCAGGAACACAAACAGGGGGAGTGGGAGAGGGAGAAGCAGGCTCTCTGCCGAGCAGGGAGCCCGATGCGGGGGTTCGATCCCAGGACCCCGGGACCATGACCTGAGCCGAAGGCAGACGCCTAACGACTGAGCCACCCAGGCACCCCTATTTAGTTTTTTAATTCAAGTATAGCTGATACCCAATGTCAAGGTGACAGCTTTAAATGAAAATTTTTGCTCTTTCTTTAAAAGAAATACCCTTCCTCTGGTTACTTACTAGCTGATACTGGGGTCTAGCACACTGGAACAGACTTTTCCCTCAGCCTTCCCTGTTCTGAAGCTGGGGCAGACCCCCACCAAGAGGGGCAGGAGTGCTCTCCCTCTCTCGCTCTGACTCACCTGAGAAGACTCACATCCTGTTTGCCCGGGCAAGTGGCTGGCTGCCCTTTCCACCCAGAAACACCCTGAACCGACAAGTCCAACCTGTTTCTTCCCTTCAAGGCATCAGGCCTCAGTGGGAAGAGGAGGAGAGGGCAGAGGCTAAAATGCCTTAGCTAACTCAGCACCTTTGCTGCTTCTCTGTATTCAACAGGTCCGTGATAGAAAACAGTGGTCCTGAGGCCTGGGGCAGGTTATCAGTGAAAGAACAACCTGATTTTAATTTTGTTTCTGAGTACGACTGAGCTCGAAGGCTGAAGCACTTTAAATCAGAACAGTAGACTCTTCGAATGGAAAGGGCTGGAAGGTTCTTGGAAGTCACCTGGTTACTCCCCTCATCTTATAAATGTGGCAACTGTGGACCCAAGTGTTTAAAATAGGGTGACCCTGGGCGCCTGGGTGGCTCAGTTGGTTAAGTGTCTGCCTTCGGCTCAGGTCATGATCCTGGGTTCCTGGGATCGATTCCCACATGGGGCTCCCTGCTCAGTGGGGAGCCTGCTTCTCCCTCTGCCCCTCCCCCTGCTTGTGTTCCCTCTCTCACTGTGTCTCTCTCTGTCAAATAAATAAATAAAATCTTAAAAAAAAAATTGTGAAAAAAAAGAAAAAAAAAGAATGTCACATCTGTCTTATGGCTTAGAATTCTCTTTGTTCTATTGTACCTTCATTAAAATGTAAGGTCATTGGTGTAGAGAATTTTTTTAAAAGTCGGATTTTATTGACATAGCTGTCGAAAAGTATATAACCAGAAGTGTGCAGCCTGATGAATTTTCACAGAGTGGCTATATCCACAGAATGAGCACCAGGATGGAGAAACGGCAGGTCAAGGACCTCAGGAGCTATACTCATGCTCCCTTCCGGTCACTGTCCTCATACCAAGGCTAACCCCCATCCTACCTTTTACCCCATAGATTAATTTTGCCAGTTGTTGAACTCAATATAAATGAAATCATATAGAGAATATTCATAGGGTTTTAAAAAACATGTACATTCATTGTCCATTTTTACAGAGTGGGTTATTTAACCCCAAACCCAGATTTTTTTTTGTGAAGATTTTATTTATTTATTTGACAGAGAGAGACACACAGTGAGAGAGGGAACACAAGTAGGGGGAGTGGGAGAGGGAGAAGCAGGCCCCCTGCCGGGCAGGGAGCCACCCAGGCACCCCTCAGATTTTTTTTTTAAATGTGACAGGATCCTTGTGGTGATGGAAATGTTCTGCATTTTGACTGAATCGATGTCAAGGTCCTGGTTGTGACGTTGTTCTAGAGTTTTGCAGTATGTTACCATTAGAGGAAACTGAGTCACACTGTCTTTATTTCTTACAGCTGATGTGAGTCTATGAGCATCTCAGCATAAAAAGTTTAATTAAAAAACATATTAAGGGGGCGCCTGGGTGGCTCAGACGGTTAACCGTCTGCCTTCGGCTCAGGTCATGATCCCAGGGTTCTGGGATCAAGCCCCGCATTGGGCTCCCTGCTTGGCGGGGAGCCTGTTTCTCCCTCTCCCTCTGCCTGCCGCTCCCCCTGCTTGTGCTCTCTCTCTCTCTGTCAAAATAAAGTCTTTAAAAAAAAACATATTAAAAATTATTTTATTTTATTTATTTTTTTAAACATTTTAAAATTTAAATTCAATTAACAGGTCTGTGATTCATCAGTCTTACATAATACTCAGATTAAGAATAATTTTAAAAGAACAATGTGACAGTGCTAGGCCTGCCTTTCTCATGGCAACAACTGGCTGGAGCTGGGGAGCAGCTGTGTTCGTGGATGGGCATGTGTTTTTTCTGGTTTGCCCCAGTCCCCGCTCGCTTTTTTTTTTTTTTTTTTTTAATTTATTTGAGGAAGTGAGAGCATGAGTGGAGGGGCAGAGGGGGAGGGAGAAGTAGACTCCCTGCTGAGCAGGGAGCCCAATGTGGGGCTCCATCCCAGGACCCTGAGATCACGACCTGAGCTGAAGGCAGACGCTTAACCGACTGAGCCACCCAGGCTCCCCTAGATCTAGCCTAATAAATATAGAATGGTGACGCCTGGGTGTCATCTTAAACCCAGTGTGTCTTCAACTCCCTTTTCCCCCTCCGAGAGGATTGCTGAAAATAGTAAAGAATGAGAGGTGGGGACCTCTGGGCAGGACCCAGGGCAGAACAGTGCTTAGGCTGAGGCCCGGTAAGACCAGAATTGCTGAGTCACATTTCAAGTCAAGACTTGGCGGCAAGCTTGTTTGGGAAGTCTCCACTCGCAGTTATTCCGTAAGCAGGCTAATTGCAAGTTCAGCTTTCTTCTGCGAAGATTAGGTCTGTTTTCAAAGGTAAAGCACGCTGTCTCCGCGATGTTTATGGAGCAAAATATTTGAAGATGTTGGAAAAGGTGAAGCTTTTTCCCGCTCTGCCTGGCACGGTGTGTCTCACGTGGAGACTCCGTCTTTTAATTAACCAACAGATTATTTTCCACCCTCTTACTGTTGTAACTCGGTGGGTGCTTGATACAACCACTTTTGATTATCTGTCCTTAAATCTTCAAGTGGGTGTAAAACCCGTTAATAATGTCTATTACCTTTAGGAAAAGTAAAGCCTCCTTAGTGTTACTGAGGAGTATTTATTGCCTTCTCTTGTACTCGTATTTAAAATTTCCATTACTGGGGCACCTGGCTGGCTCAGTCGGTGGAGCGTGTGACTCTTGATCTCAGGGATGTGAGTTCGAGCCCCACGTTGGGTGTAGGGATTGCTTAAAAAGAAAATCTTAAAAAAAATCCAATCAAATTTCCATGACTTCTTAGAATTCCCCCTACATTTTCAGAATTTAACTGAGAGCCCTTGTAACACAATGGAGAGAAAAGAATTTCATCTTTCATAGCTCCTTTCCTGCTGTTCTGCTCTTGTCCTAAGCTTGCTTTGTAGAAGGACCAGAGGGTTTGGAATTAAAACCCAGTTGCACCTGGGGCACCTGAGTGGTTTAAATTGGTCAAGCATTTGACTCCTGGTTTCCGCTCTGGTCATGCTCTCAAGGCTCTGAGCTCAGCGGGGAGTCTGCTCAGGATTCTCTCTCCCTCTGCCCCTCTGCCCACTTGGATGTGTGAGCTTGCGCGCTCTCTCTCTCTCAAATAAATGAGTAAATCTTAAAAGGAAAAAAAAAAACCCAGCTACACTGTCTCCCAGCTACGTGGTCTTGGGCAAGTTACTAAATCTTCCAGGCTCATTTCCTCAGCTGTGAAATGGGGATATAAAGGGGACCTGGGTGGCTCAGTCGATCAAGCGTCTGACTCTTGATCTCAGCTCAGGTCTTCATCTCAGGGTTGTGAGTTCAAGCTCTGCATTGGGCTCCATGTTGGACATGGATCCTAGTTAAAAAAAAGAAAAAAGAAATAGAGGGCGCCTGGGTGGCTCAGTTGGTTAAGCGGCTGCCTTCGGCTCAGGTCATGATCCCAGAGTCCTGGGATCGAGTCCCACATCGGGCTCCCGGCTCGGCAGAGAGCCTGCTTCTCCCTCTGACCCTATCCCCTCTCATGCTGTTTCTCTCTCTCAAGTAAATAAATAAAATCTTAAAAAAAAAGAGAGAATAGAAATATTAATCAAGTACTTTCTAAGTGTGAGATGTAAAGATATGAAAAGTAAGCTATGTGACAAGTGATGGTTCTTACTATTACCATGCTCCAGCTCCTACTTGAAGTTCCTACATAGGCCATCCTGTTTCAATCCTTTTTAAAAAATTTTTAGGGGTGCCTGGGTGGCTCAGTTGGTTAAGCAACTGCCTTCGGCTCAGGTCATGATCCTGGAGTCCCGGGATCGAGTCCCGCATCAGGCTCCCTGCTCGGCAGGGAGTCTGCTTCTCCCTCTGACCCTCCTGCCTCTCATGCTCTCTCTCATTCTCTCTCTTGCAAATAAATAAATAAAAATCTAAAAAAAAAATAATAATAATTTTTAAAAAATATTTTATTTATTTGACAGAGAGAGAACATGAGAGAGGGAACACAAGCAGGGGGAGGGAGAGGGAGAAGCAGGCTTCCCGTGGAGCAGGGAGCCCGATGCGGGGCTCGATCCTAGGACCGTGGGATCATGACCTGAGCCAAAGGCAGATGCTTAATGCCTGAGCCACCCAGGTGTTCCCCCTTTTTTAATTTAAATTAAATTAGGCAACTTATAGTACATCATTAGTTTCCGATGTAGAGTTCCATGCTGTTTCAGTCCTAACGCCAAGACTTTGGCCCAGCCCTGCCTTTTTGTCAAGTGGATGCCAGGTATTGTTTAACCTTCTCGAGCAGCTTCCCTAGTGCTCCCAGGCAGAGTCCTCCTAATTCTTGTGCTATCACTTGCACCTGGCGTGTCCTTCATCACTGCGATGCACTCCATATTGTGACTACTTGTTAAAAGCCTGATCACTCCTTGAGGGCTAAGATCGTTTCTTTTCTTTAACCTTTGAATTCCTAAGAACAGCACCTGACTCTTAGTAGTTTGGCTCTGGCGATGGCCTGGAAGTTGGCCAGACCTGGTTCTGGATTCTGGTCATGTCACTAGGTGGGAAACCTTGGGTGTGTGCCTGACCTCTAAGTCTCAGACTTGGGCAAATTTCCTCTCTCATTCCTGTCACCAACTATGGCAGACCTCTTCCTTTCTCTTTCAGACGTCTGCTCCGCTATCTCCTGTCTCACTCTGGGGGAGTGACCTGTCTTTCCTAGGAAACACATAAAGGAGAAGCCATTAGGGGAGAACTTCCTCAGGAGGAGAGAGAACTTTACACACACACACACACACACACACACACACACAGAGGAAAACTACTTCAGTTTTTGTTACCGACCCTTTTACCTTCAAAGTTAGCCTTATCTGGGCTCATTCTGGGGTTCCTCTTATCTAGGCTGACCGTAGAAATTATCTTCCAAACCATAACACCAGAATATAAAAGGGGTGCTATTAATCATTACAGGATAGCAGGTATAAACCAGGACACTCCTGAACAACCAGAACATTCTTTTTAAACATTTTTTAAATTTTTAGAAAGATTTTATTTATTTATCTGAGAAAGAGAGAGAGAGAGAGAGCAGGAGTGGGGCGAGAGGGGCAGAGGGAGAGGGAGATAATCTCAGGCAGACTTCCCACTCATTGTGGAGCCCAGTGCAGGGCTCAGTCTCACGACCCTGAGACCATGACTTGAGCCAAAATAGAGTCGGATGCGTAATGGACAGAGCCACCCAGGCGCCCACTGAGTGATTTTTTTTTTTTAAAGATTTTATTTATTTGACAGAGAGAGACACAGTGAGAGGAAACACAAGCAGGGAGAGTGGGAGGGGGAGAGGGAGGCTTCCTTAGGAGCAGGGAGCCCGATGTGGGACCCGATCCCAGGACCCTGGGATCATGACCTGCGCCGAAGGCAGACACTTAATGACTGAGCCACCCAGCTGCCCCAGTGATTCTTTTTAATACACAAATCGGATCAGGTCACTTTTTGCTTAAAAGTTTTCAGTCTTTTTTTTTTTTTAAGATTTTATTTATTTATTTGAGAGAGAGAATGAGAAAGAGAGAGCACGAGAGGGGGGAGGGTCAGAGGGAGAAACAGACTCCCCGCTGAGCAGGGAACCCGATGCGGGACTCGATCCCAGGACCTTGGGATCATGACCTGAGCCGAAGGCAGTCGCTTAACCAAAAAGTTTTCAGTCTTTCTACTGTCTTCAAGATAAAGTCCAAACCACCTTAACCCTTATCAAGAACTGTTAGGGTCTGGCCTCTGATTAGATTTTCAGCCTCACCTCTGGTTAATCATTCTTTTTACCCTTTTCTCTGTACCTACAATAGGGCTCAGTAGATACAAGAATGAACAAATCTCTCTGAGCCTCAATTTCCTCATCTATAAAATGGAGACATCTGCTTATCTTGCAGTTATGGAAATCAGAAATAATATATGTAACATGCCTACCACAGTGCTGGTTACATAGTAGGCACCTTTTTTTTTTTTTTAAGTTTTTTTTAAAGATTTTATTTATTTATTTGACAGAGAGAGACACAGCGAGAGCGGGAACATAAGCAGGGGGAGTGGGAGAGGGAGAAGCAGGCTTCCCGTGGAGCAGGGAGCCCGATGCGGGGCTCGATCTCAGGACCCTGGGATCATGACCTGAGCCGAAGGCAGACGCTTAACGACTGAGCCACCCAGGCACCCCTTAAGTTTTTATTTTTAAATAATCTCTACACCCAAAGTGGGGCTTGAACTTGCAACCCCGAGATCAAGAGATGCACACTCCACCGACTGAGCCAGCCAGACACTCCAGGTAGGCACTTGATAAATGGAAATATTCTTTTTAAATTTTTTTTTTTTAAGATTTTATTTTATTTATTTGACAGAGAGACACAGTGAGAGAGGGAACACAAGCAGGGGGAGTGGGAGAGGGAGAAGCAGGCTTCCCACCGAGCAGGGAGCCCGATGCGGGGCTCGATCCCAGGAACCCAAGACCATGACCCAAGCCGAAGGCAGACGCTCAACGACTGAGCCACCCAGGCGCCCCTCTTTTTAAATATTTTATTTGTTTATTTGAGAGAGAGAGAGAGTCAGAGAACACGAGCGGGGGTGGGAGGGTGGGAGGAGAGGCAGAGGGAGAGGGAGAAGCAGGCTCTCCACTGAACAGGGAGCCTGATGTGGGGCTCCATCCCAGGACCCTGGGATCATGACCTGAGCCAAAGGCAGATGCTTAACCAACTGAGCCACCCAGGCATCCCTGAATTAACTCTTTAAAAAATTTATAATAGTATCAACTTATGGAAATAAAGTGAAATAGTACAGAAAGTAAAAGTTGCCCATTCTAATTCCCCAGGTCTCACTCCTCTGAGGCAACCATTCCATATATTTAGATATATTATGTGTATGTGTATAATATAAAAGTAAAGAGAATCATGGTCACACCAGATATATACTGTTACAACCTAGCCTTAATTTTTTTTTTTTTTAAAGATTTCATTTATTTATTTGTCAGAGAGAGAGAAAGGGAGAGAGCACAAGCAGGGGGACCGGCAGGCAGACGGAGAAGCAGGCTCCCTGCCGAGGCTCAGTCCCAGGACTCTGGGATCAGGACCTGAAGGCAGACGCTTAACTGACAGAGCCACCCAGGCGCCCCATTAGTGGTAATTTTTCTTTGTTAAAAACTACCAGTATTCTAAGGAATGATGTCTAAACTAGCATAATGTAAAATAATGAATCTCAAACACTTTATAAACATTTACTTAATGCTAAGGAAAGTTGGTGAAAGAGGGAATAGATTTTGCCAACGCCTTATTACGAACATTTTCAAACATGCAGAGAAGTGGGAAGAATTTTACACTGAACACCTGTATACCCCACCTAGGTTCTTCAAGTAACATTTTATTATACATGTTTTGTCACGCATCTGCTCATTCCTTATCCATCCCTTTATCTACTTATCCATCAATGCATCTTACTTTTCTCATGCATTTTAAAATTAAATTGCAGGGGCGCCTGGGTGGTTCAGTCAGTGGGGTGTCTGACTTCAGCTCAGGTCATGATCTCGGGGTCCTGGGATCAAACCCCGCTTTGGGCTCCCTGCTCAGTGGGAGTCTGCTTGTCCCTCTCCCTCTGCCCCTCCCCATGCTTGTGCTCTCTCTCTCTCTCTCTCTAAATAAATAAATAAAATCTTAAAAAAAATTAAATTGCAGGCATCAGGACACATTCTGCTACACACTTCAACATTAACGAGTCCAATATTTATTTATAATTCTTTTTAAAAAATATTGAAATAAAATTTTCATACAATGAAACACACAAAATGTTAAATGTATACCATTCGAAGAGTTTTTTCAAATGCACAAGCCTGTGTAACCCAAGTCCCTATCAAAATGCAGAACATTAATATCACTCTAGAAATTTCCCTTGTGCCCCTCCTGTTAGCCCGTCCCCACTTTCCCAAGGGTAAACACTGTTAGGATTTTCCACCAAAGATTAGTTTTGCCTGTTCTAGAACTTCATATCAATGGAACCAAAGAGTATGTGCTACTTTATATCTGACTAATTTTGTTCAACATTGTATTTTTGAGATGCATCCATGTGGTTGAATGTATCAGAAGCTTGTTCCTGTTTTCCCCTGAGTAGTATCCCATTGTATGAGTATTCTACAGAAGTACCTGTTTTTCTGTTGATGGACCCCTGGGCTGTTTTCAGTTCAGGACTATTATGAATAAAACGCCTATGGATATTCTCATACAAGTCTTTTTGTGGACATACAACTTCATTTCTCTTGGATAAATACCTGGGAGTGGAATTGCTAAGGTGGTTAGCTTTATACGAAACTTGGCCTGATAAGAAACTCTCAGATCTCCTCCCAAAGTGGTCACAGGATCAGTTTTCAATATCTTAATTAAATATAATCACAAACAACCAAATTTACTGAGTGTTTTCGATGGGCACCAAGCATAGAGCTGTATTTAAATACAGTATTTCATCAGATTCTTACACCCAGCCTACGGGGCAGATATTACTATTCTCATTTTACATATGCCATAATCGAGGCACAGAGAATGAAATCTCTGCCCAAGTCCTCACAGCTAGTCAGTGGCCAAGTGTGCATTTGGATCCAAGCAGGTGGGATTCCAGTTTCTGCCTCCTGCCTCCCAATATGTAGTAGTCAAAAAAGAAGTGGCTGGGTCTTTTCTTGGGAAATGAATTAATTTCCTAAGAATGAATATTGGTCATGGTAACCAAAAGATGCTATGTTCATCAATAAACATGATATAAATATAAATTCTCACCCATTATTTCGATGTGGAACCTATGGTGGACAGGGAGATCCTTCGGTTATCTTCAAAGATACCCATCTCTCCAGCCCTGTGCAAATCCATCTAGCTGCTCTTTAGAGTAAGGGAAGGGTTAAACCTCAGAGTCACTTCTGTGGGCCTGTTAATAAGAGCATGATGCCCCTCCTCTGTAATTAAGAAAGGAGCCCAGGGCTTTACTGGGGAGGCATCCAAGCTGCAGTCAGGTGGGGAGATAGGAAGGCGTTCCCTCACATGGTTTTTCTAAGCTATTAGAGCTCAGTCTCAGATCCAGACTTGGCTTTGGAATATCTCTAGGGAATGCAAGGCAAAGAGGAGGACCAAGGGGAACACACCACTTCTTTTGGGCTGAGAGCCCACCTCTCATCTAGGACTCTGACATCCTAGCCTCCCTCTCTCATCTTTGAGAAGCTCACCAGAAGTTAAAAAAAAAAAAAAGGAAGGAAAGAAAGGAGCTATCGATTGGCACTGCTGTTGGTAGGGGTGGCTGGGAGTCTCTGAGTCTTCTGAAAATGGGTATTAAGTTTGGACTTTTCAATCTGGCTCCTAGGCCAGGGGGCATATGAGAAAGTTGGTAGATTATGTGGTGGTGAGGTCCCAAGGCTTTTCCTCATTATTTTTAATGGTCTGGTAAATACCAAAGTAATTCCACTCTTTTCAGGTCGTGTCTTAGCTACTTCCAAATGGTGTAGTTGTCAGGATCAAATTCATACTCCTTAGGATGGAGAATGAGGACCCTGGACATCTGGGCCCAGTCTCTCCAGCCTCCTGGCCTGCCACTCTTCCCTGAGCACTGGGTTGAGAAATTATTTGTGGGTCCCATGGAGACCACATTTCCTGCCCACCCCCTCCCGTTTGTCCCAGCAGGAGTGCCTCTGTTTCTCCTCTCTCTCCAGAATTCCCATTTATCCTTTAAGGACCCATTTCAGGGGGCCTGGGTGGCTCAGTCAGTTAAGGTCTGACTCTTGATTTCGGCTCAGGTCATGATCTCAGGGTCATGAGATTGAGCCCCACATTGGGCTCCATGCTGGGTGTGGAGCCTGCTTGGGATTCTCTCTGCCCCTCCCTCCTGACTCTCTCTCTCTCAAGTCACAAATATGGTAATTATTTATTAACATACACACTGCACCTCCCAATCTTCTTTGGAACTCTGATTTTTCTCCCCAGGCAGAAATCTCTTATTCTACTTTTTATTTTTCTTAAAGATTTTATTTATTTATTTGACAGAGAGAGACACAGCGAGAGAAGGAACACAAGCAGGGGGAGTGGGAGAGGGAGAAGCAGGCTTCCTGCCGAGCAGGGAGCCCGATGTGGGGCTCGATCCCAGGACCCTGGGACCATGACCCGAGCCAAAGGCAGACGCCTAACGACTGAGCCACCCAGGCGCCCCTCTTATTCTACTTTTTATGTCTTGCCTGGCATAGAATAAAAATTAAATATAATCTTTCCTAATAAGAAAACATATGGATAGAAAAGTTTTGAGTAAACAAACACTTTATTTGAACCACCCCAAGAGCTAAATCATTTGTTTCTCTTGCTTTGTAATGCTGATTTCATCTTGTGAAAAAAAACCCCACACACTTTTGCCTTAGATGTTAACATGACAATTTTTACAAATACTGATACAGACTAGTTATCCTTTATGTCTTTTGAGCTCTTGGTGAGTTTCCTCCTCGCCAGTGAGTTTCTTGGTACCCCATTAGAAATATTTTTGGGAAACGTGTAGGCGGTTGGGACAGATGAGGTGCCTTCAAAACTATTGGTACGCCATCCATTTTAACGATAATCAGGATTTTTCTCTGGAAAAGTTTAGGAAAAAAAGTGATATTTCTGAGAACTTCACTCTCCTTCTTTTTCTCCCATTTGCCTAGGCACTAAGTGCACTTTAGACCTTACCTAGAAGCCTCCAGTTTTGATCACAGTCCTGCTGACTGGCTCCCTGGGGACTCAGGGGCACATATCCTTTTTACTCAGTGTTTTCTCAACTTAAGGAGTCTGGCCATTGGTCTCCTCCCTCCCCTCGCTGGGAGGGGAACTGGGTGACTCTGGAGCCACTCCTGTTAACTGGAAGGAAGGAATTGGGCATTGCTGGGCACCAAGCCAGGAACTTGAACTCTGCTGAAGAATGGGATCTGGGCGGCTGCTGACCCTCAGAGCAGGGCTGGAGGCCAGCTCGCAGGGCATCTGGCTACCTGGGGGGTGGGGTGGGGGGTGGGGTGGGGGGTGGGGGTAAGATTCTTCTCCTGACAACAGGCAGTTTGTTCAGGCTGCCTGCCCTGATTCCTCTCCTGCTGCTTTTCTCTGTGTCCTTGACCTCTTTGGTAACTCTACCTCTCACCAAATTCTGCAGTTTGCTCTAGACTTCAAAACCTCAGGCTCCTCCCTTTCCTTTAGAGCTGCATTTCTCTGCAAGTTGGAAGCCAGCAAAGAGGATCAAGTTTCCTTCACTCCTTTTCTTTCAGGCTCCTGCAGCTGCACGATGCAGACCTACATACCAGAGAGCCTCTATTTTATCCCGTCACCATTTTGAAGATTTCCCCCAGCCTGCTGAAGTTTAGGTGGATCTCTGACCTAGACACTGACAAAGGAGCCACTCTGTTTTCAGGAACACTCACCTTAAGAAAACATTCTTGCTGGGACACTGCTGGTCTTCATTTGGGGTGGCACCTGGGTTTCTCTGTTCTAACAACTGTTTTTTTGTTGTTTACCGTTTTTCTTTTTCTCTTTCTTTCTTTCTTTCCTTCTTTCTCTCTCCCTCCCTCCTCCTCCCTTTTTCTTTTCTTTCCTCTTCCTTCCTTTTCTTTTTCTTTCTCTTTCTTTCTTTCCTTCCTTCCTTTTCTTTTTCTTTCTCCCTCCCTCCTCCCTTTTTCTTTTCTTTCCTCTTTTCTTTTTCTTTCTTTCTTTCTTTCTTTCTTTCTTTCTTTCTTTCTTTCTTTCTTTCTTTCTTTCTTTCTTTCTGTCTTTCTGTCTTTCTGTCTTTCTTTCTTTCTTTCTCCCTCCCTCCTCTCTTTTCTTTTCCCCACATGATCATGACATCTTTCTCCTGCTGCTTTTCTTTTCTTTTTGGCTTTTCTTTTCCACTTCTGTAATCTGCCTCTCCCTTGGTGGAATTTTCTTCCGTCTTTATGAGGTTTTACCTTTTCCAGTCAGCCTGACCCTTCCTCCCTTTTCTGGCCACTTCTCCATTCCAGGGTTTAATGAGATGTCAGGAATCACCAGAGTTTCTAGGTTGCTAATCTGGGGATTAGGGCAATTCGTTTCTGTTGAGGGTTAGACTCCTGCTCAAGCCTACTTCTTTACTTCAGGTGTAATCTTCCTTTGTCTTCCGCTGCTTCTCAATGCTGCTTTGTTAATCTCGCACAATTAGCCACCCTCTTTCCAGACAAGGAGGCACCTTTTCTCATTTAAATTCCTCAGCTCTTCAGATTTTTCCGGACAGATGGCCGCCCTAAAAATGGCAGATGAAATCTGAGGCACAGCAAAGTTATTATGAAAACCTTTTCCTTGAGAGTCCTCTGGGTCCATGGTTCACTTTGGGTGTAATTTTGCGGCACGAGCATTAGACTTAAGAGTCAGGAAAGTTCCAGTTTTACGACCTGTTGGCTGTGCAACCTTGGGCAAATCACTTACTTTCTCTGGGCTCTTAGTATCCTCTCTGGAAAAATGGGAACGCTTCATGGGAATATTGGGGAGGTGAACTGGATTGAGATAGTAGGCTAAATGAGCAGGGACGATGTCCTGCTTCTTAAAGTTCTTCAAAGTGAAGGGGTCATTAAACATCAAGATTTGTTTGGGTCCGTTTATTTCAGGGGTGTGTCAGGAGAAAGCCACAAGCTAGGAAAGGCGCAGAGATGCATGTGGGTAACATTTAACTAAAAACTGAGGGTATAAGCTGTAGGACTTTTTGTCCGGAGCGGGTCTTGAGACATTCGGATTGTTTTGGAGTCGTGTGAATCCGGTCTAGGCTCCTGTGGCCCCAGGGAGGTGCTTTGGGAAGCAGAGTCACTGCGAGGAGATTTCAACATTCACTTCCCAGGCCAGCGAGAAGCCTGCTTGGAAAACAACAGTGTGTGCGGGGGGCCAAACCCAAAGCTGCTGGGCCGTTCCAGGCTGGTACCGGCTCCTCTGGCTGTCTCTGAGGCCATCCAGAGGCCAGAGCCCCGTCAGACGGACTGGGACCTAGAGAGCAGACCGCAGGGCTTGGAACTAAGTGCAAACTGCTTGTAGCATAGAGGGCGGGAGGGAGGAAAGGGAGGAAAGGGAGGAGGGCAGCAGGCAGCTGGCCCCACCTTTCATTCCAGCGAAGTGCACCAGCAGAGCCGGGATGAGTCACAGGCACCGGCGCTCAGCTTCCCAATAGGTGAGGGACCGGCTCTTCTCTCGGGGAAACCGCGGCGCTCGTCCTTACCGGCGTGGCCTTGGCTGGGAGCTGGAGCCCTCGGTCTGCCCGGTCTGGTCTCCGGGGCCAGGGCTGGGTTCCCTCATGTATGGCAAGAGCCCTTCGTGTGCTGGGCTGCTTCTCCTTGGCATACAGCTCACAGGTAAGGGCTGGCGGGCTTCTCTCGGCATTCGCTCCTTCCCTGCCTACCCCCCCAGAGTTAGCTAAGTGTCTCCCAAGTCGCCAGCGTTCTGTTGGGGAGCCTGAGCCACAGTGACAGTCCCTTCTGGTTTTGACTTCACTTTGAAACTGAAGTTGGTGGGTTGTTTTTGGAGAACTGATTTCGGACAAACGGGTTTAGATGTGTTTCAGCTGCTAGTGATTCGGGCACAGAGAGGGCTTTCTAATCTCAGGTTACAAACCCTTTTTTGTTTGTTTCTTTTTCCGTGTGGCTACTCTCAACCTCCCACTGCAGGCAGGACTTGGCACTGGGATT
This sequence comes from Mirounga leonina, assembly GCF_011800145.1. NCBI lineage: Eukaryota > Metazoa > Chordata > Mammalia > Carnivora > Phocidae > Mirounga > Mirounga leonina. The sequence goes on along the minus strand of NW_023270387.1, from coordinate 14,281,001 downwards.
TCTGTGTGTGGGTCTTGTCTGGGACTTGCGGTAGCCCTGGAAAAGCTGAGAATTTCAGGAGAGAGCACCCCCCCCCCCATAACTTTGAAACTGGCCCAACGTGCAGGTTCTCAGTGTAAATATCACGGTAAAAAAAAATGCCACGTGGTATAGAGGTTCCAGGCGTGCAAGCAGAAGCTGGCCTGGGTTGACGAATTCAATTTCTGCAGAAGACTAGGAACAGTATGGGGCGCCTGGGTGGCTCCGTTGGTTAAGCGACTGCCTTCGGCTCAGGTCGTGATCCTGGAGTCCCGCATCGGGCTCCCTGCTCGGCAGGGAGTCTGCTTCTCCCTCTGACCCTCCTCCCTCTCATGCTCTCTGTCTCTCATTCTCTCTCTCTCAAATAAATAAATAAAATCTTTAAAAAAAAAAAAAAAAAGACTAGGAACAGTATGAAATCATGACCTAACAAGGACCCTTTCTGGACAACTTAGAGGGGACCACGATACACACAATACGTAACGCTTAATCTGAATACATGTCTAATTCATGTTATGATTAGTTTTGATTTGTTTGTTTCTGCTTTCAATTTTATTTGCCGACGTCTATAGTTTGCTAGAACAGTTTGCAGTGGGTACCGTGAGGCTGGGGTATGGTACCGTGGCGAAAGTGAGCACTAAGAAGTCTCGCTGGGTGGTATTTTTAGTTCTGTGGCATGGGAAGGCCACAGGTGCATGGAGGTGGGAGTATGCAGACTCAAGATGAAGTAAGTCTGAGAGCTGGGGCATCTCAATTCGGTTTCGTGCCGCACTCAGACATTTATTTTGGCAGTGTCCGCAGAAATTGTCTTAATCCACATTTTCCCTTTTCCTTTTCTTTGCGGCAGCCCTTGAGCCGATAGCTGCAGTGGAAATTTACACCTCCCAAGTGCTAGAGGCTGTCAATGGGACAGATGTTCGGCTAAAATGCACTTTCTCCAGCTTTGCCCCTGTGGGTGATGCTCTGACAGTGACCTGGAACTTCCGGCCTCGAGATGGGGGGCCTGAGCAGTTTGTAAGTAGATTGTTGTCATTGGCCGGGAGACCCTTGGCTGGGAAAATAAGCCAGTCTGTTTCTCTTTGCCCTTCCTGTGCTTTTCTTAGCAACAAGTGCAGGGCAAAGCTGAGAAACAATTCTTGGGACAGAGAGACAGAACTGAGAGGTCCATCAACGGGAGAGCACGAGGTTCTTGGGGGAGAGCTGCAGATGGGGCAGTGAGGCTGGCTCCCTCCATCTCAGCCTCCTTGCCCACGTACTGAAGAAGACCTTTGGCCACTTCTCCCTTCTAGGTATTCTACTACCATGTGGATCCCTTCAAACCCATGAGTGGGCGTTTCAAGGATCGGGTGGTCTGGGACGGGAACCCTGAGCGGTACGATGTCTCCATCATCCTGTGGAAGCTGCAGTTTAGTGACAATGGGACATACACCTGCCAGGTGAAGAACCCACCTGACGTTGATGGGCTGATAGGGGAGATTCGGCTCAGCGTCGTGCACACTGGTAGGTCGGGCAGGGGAAAACGGTTTGGGGAAGCGTAAGAGCTTGTAGAAAAGGGAGGGGTAATCTTTTGTGATGGCTGAAAGGGTAGAGAGCAGGGCTAGCCCTTCAGATCCGCAATCCACAGAGGGAGACTGAAGAGTGGCGGGGTAAAAAGAGAAAGGCTTTGTTTGGCTGTGGAAAGAAACACAAAGTTAAGCAAACGGACCAGGGAATCTGTTACAGAAATGGCATTGAGATTGGAAAAGAGAGAGGAAGCAATTCTCTGATAAAAGACTAACAATAGATCCATTCATTCACTCATTTATTCACCAGGTACTTATTGAGTACCTACTCTGTGTCAGGCAGTGTCCCGCACTTGACCCATACTAGCTCATTCAACTCACACAACTACCCTAGGCGGCAGATACCAATAACAACAGCTCTCCTTTATTAAGTACTCCCACATGCCAGGGGCTTTGCATACATTAATCTTTATATATCACATCAGCTTCTTGTGCTCTTAGTGCTCCACATTTTACTAATGAGGAAACTGAGGCTCACAGAGATTAAGTCACTTGTCCAAATTCATGGAGCTGATACATGGAATCATTTAGAACTCAAACCCAAGCATCTTTGACTCCAAAGCTGTACTCTAAACGAATGTACTGTATTGCTTGCAATCCTGTAAAGGCAAACCTGGAAACTGCCAGATAACGAAAAGCAAAGACCATAAAACTTCTGAGTTGTAAATCTGGGTTTGAGCCACTGTTATCATTTACCAACTGTCAATAAATCTTTTTTTCTCTCCTTACAGTGAGAATAATATAGCAAGGATTATGGTGAAGATAAAATGAGATAATAGATGTAAAAATTCCCCAAACTCTTGACTTGCACTGAAAAAAATATTTGTTTGCATTGAAAATTATAATAGCTACCACATATTGAGTGTTTATTATGTGCTGGCACAGCATGGAAAATTTACACGAAATTTTTTTTTTTACTTTATTATTTTTAGTGATCTCTACGCCCAGTGTGGGGCTCGAACTCACAACCCTGAGATCAAAAGTTGTGTACTCTTCTGACTGAGCCAGCCAGGTGCCCCCAGGAATAGAATTTTTTAAATAAGAACTCAAGAAATGGATATTGTTACCCCTATTTAATACCCTGAAGAATCTGAGGCTCAAATAAATTAGTTACCCCAAATCACACAGCTAGTAAATGGTGGAGCTAATATTTTGATCTAACTCTCTCTGGTGCGTGCTCTTAACCAACACATAATATTACTACCCAAAATGTATAAGCCTGTAAAGTGGTAGGATTTCCTCCTTTCATTCCTAGTATCATCCTTCGGGGGCCCCATCAATAGGGCTGTGTGACCTTGGAGAAGTCATTTGAGTACCGAAAGACGTATTGGAATGTCCTGGGACCTCAGTTTCTGAATTCATCTGCAGCTAACCTGCATGAACAGGTTAGACAAGAACACATGGTTCTTACACATACTGCGATCAGTACCCTGAGAATCTAGTGAAAGCCATGTCTCTGCTTCCCAGAAAAATGTACACATACACACAAAATGACATGGAGTTTGTGGGCTTATGGCTCCCCTCTATCCCTGTCCTCCTTCACAGACTCCAGGCTGGGAACTCCTGGGCTAGACATTTCTCTAATGTCTTTTCTGGCTCTGAGGGTTTACTGAAGTTTATTTAATTTTTCTTTTTTTAAAGATTTTATTTATTTTTTTGTCAGAGAGAGCACAAGCAGGGGGAGCAGCAGGCAGAGGGAGAGGGAGAAGCAGGCTCTCCACCAAGCAAGGAGCCCAATGCAGGACTCGATCCCAGGACCCTGGGATTATGACCTGAGCCGAAGGCAGATGCTTAACCGACTGAGCCACCCAGGCGTCCCTTTATTTAATTTTTTTAAAAAATGATTTTATTTATTTATTTGAGAGAGAGCACAGAGGGAGAGGGAGAAGCAGACTCTCCGCTGAGCAGGGACTCGGGGCTCGATCCCAGGACCCCTGAGATCATGACCTGAGCCGAAGGCAAATGCTTAACCGACAGAACCACTCAGGAGCCCTGGGTTTACTTAAGTTTAAATCAGAAATCTGACTAAAAGACACGGGACCCAGGCTTCACAGATTCTGCCTGGTTTAGGGACCTTTCCGTCTAGGTTCCCTCTTGTTTCATTTTATCTACTAGACTATAGTTACTGATTTACTTGCCTGTCTTCCCGGTGGGCATGAGTTCCTTGAAGGTAATATCTTTTTTGGCTTTGTATTTCCACTGCAATGTCTGAACATAGTAGGTCCTTAATAAATTGGAATAAATGACTGACTGAATGCCAGAGGTGAGAGGGAATTGAGGAGAAACCGTTTGGGCGCTGGGTTTGATGAGGTCAGCCATGACCTTACCCCACGAGGTGGTTCAACTGGCTCAGTAATTCTCCAAGTTTCAGCCTGCATCAGAATCACCTGGAGGACAGGTTAAAACAGATGGCCTGGCCCCTGCCATTGTGGAGGTGCCTGATAATTTGCATTTCAGTTCTTAAGAGTGTTGCTGCTGCTCCTGGGACCGTAGTTTGAGAACCACTGAAGTAGTCTTGTAGCTTTCTTATTGCTCCTAGAGTTCACAAGGTAATACGGTAGGAGAAAGGAAGCTTGCATTTAATGATGAAAATACATCCTCCTTCTCGCGTTAGATTTCATCACGTCCCTTCTCTTTTTAGAAACATGAGATCCACTTTTTTTCCTTACAGTCCGCTTCTCTGAGATCTACTTCCTGGCCCTGGCCATTGGCTCTGCTTGTGCACTGATGGTCATCACAGTAATTGTGGTGGTCCTTGTCCAGCATTTCCGGAAGAAGCGCTGGGCTGAGAGAGCTCATAAAGTGGTGGAGATAAAACCGTAAGGCTGGGCAGTTCTGGGAAGTCTTCTTCTAACACTCTTTTATCATGATTCTTGGTATTTTACACTTGGGCTAAATGATTGTTGAACAGATGTTCTTCACTCTGAGTAAGTCTTGTGAAAGAATTCGAATTCACAGGACGGATAAATTAGGGTGTGATTTAGTAACTTTAGAAAAGCTTTCTTAATTAATTTCACAGAAGGTTTCATTATAGGCTTTATTATGGAGGATTTGATATTATCAGAATCTGCTTATATAAAACTTTTCTAGGACATTCCTTTACTTTTATTTATTTTTTTGATTTTTTTAAAATTTTATTTACTTATTAGAGAGAGAGAGAGCATGAAAGGGGGGATGGTCAGAGGGAGAAGCAGACTCCCCGCCAAGCAGGGAGCCCGATGCGGGACTCGATCCCGGGACTCCAGGATCATG
>NW_023270387.1:14210666-14276159 GCF_011800145.1 Mirounga leonina | reverse complement strand
GGACTCGATCCCGGGACTCCAGGATCATGACCTGAGCCGAAGGCAGTCGCTCAACCAACTAAGCCACCCAGGCGCCCCGGACATGCCTTTACTTTTAATTTAAAGTGTATGTTTGTAAGGACCACTGGGCAGTCAGCAGGGGCGCCACCAATCAGTGCCTAGGAAAGTCAGCCATGCTGATAGAAGGTGCTCAATAAATATGTATATTTTTTGAGATGAAATATACCTACCATAAACATTCACCTTTTTAATGTGCGCAAGGTTGTGTGACTATCACCACTGATTCCAGAATTTTCATCACCTCCAAAAGAAACTCCATGCCCTTTAGCCATCACCATTGTCCCCTTCCACCTGCCCCTGACAACTACTAATCTTTCTGTCTCTATGGATTTGCCTATTGTTCAAAGGTGAGGAGAACGTAAAGTGCCCCCAAACTGAGAAGGCACTTTGACACGAAAAGGAAGTAGGCAACTCCATGTAGAATACACAGAGTTTTATGCTGAGTGACTTACTGACAGGGAGGATCAAGAGGACTGCCATCCTCTTGTCCAAGAGGACTAGCAGCACAGCTAGTCACCTCCGAAGTCCCATGTTTTAGTTTGATGGTTTTATTTATTTATTTATTTGACAGAGAGAGCACAAATAGGCAGAGCAGTAGGCAGAGGGAGAGGGAGAAGCAGGACCCTGGGATCATGACCCGAGCCCAAGGCAGACACTTAACCAACTGAGCCACCCAGGTGCCCCTAGTTTGCTGGTTTTAAAGGAGCAGGATGTGTGGGGGCGTGTTCGCATACATGTGATTGATCGCTAACGTTTAACAGACCTTGTGGCACCACGTGTGACTCTGCAGAAACTATGTTATCTGCACCAGTATCTTGATGGGCCCATTGAAATCCAGAATAGGCTCCCTGGACATTCTGGTTTTGGAATGTGAGTGTGGAGTTTGAACATTTATCTTTTACATTACATCTTATACAATACTCTAGAACATGTAGCCCTGAAGAGGTCATCAAGCAGACTACAATAAGATGGTGGGTCAAAGATGGAGTCAGTATGGCCAGCATTTCTACACCTATTCTGGACATTTCATATAAATGGATAATCATACAGTGTGGCCTTCTATGTCTGCTTCTTTGACTTAGTATAGTATTTTCGAAGTTCATCTGTGTAGAGCGTATAGTAGTAGTACTTCATTCCTTTTTATGGCTGTATAATATTCCATTGCATGTACATACCACATTTTGTTTATCCATTCAATTGATGGACGTTTAGATTTTCTCTACTTTTTGGCCAATATGACTAATGCTGCTATGAACGTTTATTTATAAATTTTTGTGTAGGCATATGTTTTCAACTCTCCTGGGTATATACCTAGGAGTGGAATTATTGGAACATATGGTTACTCTATGTTTACCTTTTTGAGGAATTGCCAGACTGTTTTCCAAAATAGCTACACCATTGTATACTCCCACCAGCAACATATGAACTTCTAATTTGTCCATATCCTTCAAGATATTCTTTTTTTTTTTTGATTTTATTTATTTATTTGAGAGAGAGATAATGAGAGATAGAGAGCACGAGAGGGAAGAGGGTCAGAGGGAGAAGCAGACCCCCTGCTGAGCAGGGAGCCCGATGTGGGACTCGATCCTGGGACTCCAGGATCACGACCTGAGCCGAAGGCAGTCACTTAACCAGCTGAGCCACCCAGGCGCCCTAATTTGTCCATATCCTTGACAACACTTGTTGTCTGACCTTTTGATTATAGCCACCTAGTGGGCGTGGAGTGGCATCTCACTGCGGTTTTGATTTGCCTTTTCCTAATGACTAATGATGTTGAGCATCCTTCCATGTGTTTATTGGCCATTTGCATATCTTTTTTTTTTTAATATTTTTATTTATTTGTCAGAGAGAGAGAGAGCACAAGCAGGGGGAGTGGGAGAGGGAGAAGCAGGCTTCCTGCTGAGCAGGGAGCCCGATGCGGGACTCGATCCCAGGACCCTGGGATCACGACCTGAGCCGAAGGCAGACGCTTAACTGACTGAGCCACCCAGGTGTCCTGGCCATTTGCATATCTTATTTGGAGACCTATCTATTCAAATATTTTGCCCATTTTCAAGTTGGGTTGTCTTTTGTGGGTTGCCTTTTCACTTTCTTCTTCATGTCCTTTGAAGCACAGAACTTTTTAATTTTGATGAAGTCCAATTCATCGATTTTTTCTTTTGTTGCTTCTGCTATTGGTGTCATATCTAAGAAACCACTGCCTAACTCAAGGTCGTGAAGATTTATGCTTGTTTTCTTCTGATTTACAGTTTTAACTCTTCCAGTAGGTCTTTGATTGATTTTGAGTTAATTTTTGTATATGGAGTGAAGTAGGAGTCCAAATTCATTCTTTTGCAATTGCAGTTTTTCAGTTGTCCCAGCACCATTTGTTTCCTTTCCTCAAGAAATATTTACTGAAGTAAATAGAATTGATTTTAAGAAGCCCAATGAACCCAACTCTGATGTTAGGGTTTGACTACAAAGCAATAAAGATGGCTTCTAGGTCAACACAGATTTTTTTCTTTTTTCTTTTCCGAATAAGGAGTGGGATTAGAGGCTGGAACTAATGATAAACTAAGGTGTCTGCTTTAACTCCTTCAGGTTCCCAAATTGTATCCCCATCTAAAAGTATTCTGAAGCATGTAGAAGTTCAGAGACCCAGGGTCATGTAGAGGCATGTGTATTATTAGATAGATGGCACTGGTGGTTTAGCTCTCTGTAAGCTTGGATCTATTCCCAGATGCATTTAATGCTTCCCAAAATATGGGAGAAAATACATCGCTCAAAGCTTTCTTTCTAAGATTTACCTCCCTTGCTTCTTGTCATTTTCACCTGACATTGGTTTCTACTTCTTTGTTACAGAAAAGAAGAGGAAAGGCTCAACCAAGAAAAAAAGGTCTCCATTTATTTAGAAGACACAGACTAACGTTCTTAGATGGTGAGGCTCATAAATGAGTTGATTTCTTTCCTTAGCTTTCTTGTCTGGCCCATCTCTAATGTGGATCTCCCAGATTTTAGGACTTCTACATGAAATTAGATGTTAGGTGTTTTCTACGTGAAATTAGAGGAGCTGGGTCGAGGAGATAAAAGTCTTCTATTAGTGTCATGTACAGCTTCCTCTTTGAGTGTGTTTTGTGCAAAGGATGAGGCAGTGAGACCCTACTGCCATGGAAGATGGGAGAATTCTAAGATTATTTGAGGCTTGGTGGTTATGTTTACCCTGACCAAGAATAATAAATTCACTTTCAACATTTAAATAAATCTTTATTTTTTTCTTTTATTTTATTTTTTATTTATTTATTTTTAAAGATTTTATTTATTTATTCATGAGAGACAGAGAGAGAGAGAGAGGCAGAGGGAAAAGCAGGCTCCCAAGGAGCAGGGAGCCCGATGCGGGACTCGATCCCAGGACCCTGAGATCATGACCTGAGCCGAAGGCAGACGCTTAACCATCTGAGCCACCCAGGCGCCCAAATCTTTATTTTTTTAAATGAAAGAAGCAATATCTGCTTGTTTTATTTTATTGTAAACCAATTGTGGCGTCAAGAGAATAACTCAACGGGTATGTCTGACATTTTGGCAGAACTTTTATACTACTTGGAATGGATTTCAACTCCTTTCATCTAGTTATTAGGACTATGAATCTAATTTTAGTAGTGTGTAGTTTTATTTTTCTAGTTTTCAGGTTTATTATGCTTAAAGGGTAAGATGATTTATTTTTCATATGATCAGAATTTTTCCCATTCTCCGAAGCAGGTCCACTATTATTATTTGCAAAAAGAGTCACATTTTTGTAAACTAAAGCTTCAGGGAAAGCCCTCAAGGATTTATAAAATAGAATACGGAGAGAAATGATTCTATTGTAAACCCCAGAAGAATCTAGTATCAGAGAGAGATTTTACCAAGGGCTATTGTCTTTTTAAAGCCAAGCAGATTCTGTAACAAGTCAGGGTCATGGAAAATAAAGATGGGAATGAAAAGAAATTTAAAGAACTAACACAATCGAGTGCAATGTGACTGGATGTCCTCACTGGATGGATACTAGTTTTAACAAACTAGTTGTAAGAAGATTTTGATGGGGAGGGCAGTTGGGAGTCTTGAATATGAAAATTTTGGAAAATGGATAATGTTAGGGAATTACTGTTAATTTTTATTAGGTATAATAAAGATTTTGTGGTTATAGAAGAGAATGTCCCTATCTTAAATATACATTTATATATAATATACATTTATTACATATAAATTTATATATGTATTTATATATAACAAATTAAAAACCAAATAAATATATGGCAAATAATACAAAAAATGCTTTAAAATTAGGTAATGGGTGAATTCTATACACTGTCTTTTCTACTTTTCTGTGTGCTTGATTTGTTTATAATAAAAGGGGAGAGAGAGAGAGAGAGAGAAAGAGAGAGAGAGAGAAGGCATGCATGTGTGTGAGTGAGCTATGGATCATCCAAGTGTCCATGCAAGGCAGAGGCTACGAATTAAGGAAACTGACACTGAGAACTATGTAACAAGGATCAGGAAACATCTTTTATTTTATTTTATTTTATTTTATTTTTTTAAAGATTTTTTATTTATTTATTTGACAGAGAGAGACACAGCGAGAGAGGGAACACAAGCGGGGGAGTGGGAGAGGGAGAAGCAGGCTCCCCACAGAGCAGGGAGCCCGATGCGGGACTCGATCCCAGGACCCTGGGATCATGACCTGAGCCAAAGGCAGTCGCTTAACCAACTGAGCCACCCAGGCGCCCAGGAAACATCTTTTAAAAGTTGAATTAGGAGAACAAGTACATTAAGAATATTTTCCTCCACAGTGGCGAACATATCTAATAATATATGTGTAATGCATAATTCCAGGTATCTCTATGCACTCTTCCCAAATGCATTATCCATTTAAACTTTTGTATTTCAGAAAGCTGAAGATTCCCAAGAACAAGAAATTTAGGATAAGCTGAAGTTGATGGAAGCTTTTCTTTGGCTTTTCCAGTTGTGACCTGTCTTCCAAGCAGCTCTGCAGTACATAACCATCTAGATGAGCAACATCTCTCTGGAGCTGGCAAAGGCCCTCTTGAGCAGATACCAACAAACTCACCCACAGTCTATTACTAAGGTTTTTTTTAATTTCAAAGTGCAAATATTTTTCAAATGCCCATTATTAGCCTTTTATGCTAAGAAGCTACATTTTTGCCCTTAAACACTCCTTGTGGATTCTTAATTGTACACACATACATTGGTATCAAACGAGATGAGAGCCAATTTGTCTGTCATGACGTTTCCTTTAACATACTAGTTTCTTTAGAGTAGCACTTTTGCTACTTAAGTTAATGTGTTTACTCTTTCCTTCTCACTCTTAATTAAAAGTGAGCTAATTCTCCCAGCTGTTTTTGATTGATTAACAGTAAATCTTAAGTTCAAACTGTTAAAAGAACAGTTTGATTTTTTCCTGGCTGTCCTTAAGTATGGGACACATCTTGTTTTATTGAAATTTTTTCAGTATCCTAAATAATGTTTTTTGTTTTGTTGATCCAAGTTTTATAATAGCACAAAGTAGCTAGAAAAGTTTATAAATGCTTATAGATTGACAAATGCCACCCCAGGATGAATCACTTGTCACCCTTTTTTTTCTATGTTGTGAAAAACAACCAAAAGTGCAGGTTTTTCATGAGCGGTGAATACTGTTTAGCTTACTATTCAGTTATCTATAACAACAGAACAAAATCTAAGTTCACTTGCAGACTGGAATCATTAAGCAGTTACATGGAAGGATTCTGAAATAGTACATTACAACTGTAAAAATTTAGGGCTGGTGAAAAAAATCAACCCTATATGATGATAATTTTGTACAGTGTTATATAAAGCTCTGAGAACTGGATGATGATATTTATTTTTTTTCCTTTTCTTTATCTTATTTTTGCTTTAATTTACTTGCTTACTTTGTGGGAGGGAGGATTTGGTATGGGGCAAAGAAATACCAAAACTAATAATATGAAACCAGCTTTATTCATTTTTTCCCTTATACTAGGAGAGAAAGCAAACTTTATAAGTGGGCTATGGAAAGAAGAGTGCTCTTTAAAGTGTTTAATCTCCCATTGTCTTTCCAAACTTAAGCTATAGCAGCATTTGTTCAAAATGTACAAAACATCTGAAAGTTTAGTTGCTCCCTCTCCCCCATCTTTATAGGCTAATATTTTCAGTTTTTACTGACTGGGCCAAAGATGTTCTTCCTTTTAACAAACTGGAATTTTCAAATAGTTACCTGTAGTTAAAGATGCTGAACTTTGATATTTTTTCGGGTATTTTAAAATAGTTGGTACAATTTACATATGAACCTTGATTCTGATTCATTCCATACCTGTCTCATTTTGTCTTTTACACTAAAAAAGTAGTCTTAATACTTAGTTTTGAAACTAAAAGTTAGATTTAGGGTCTATATTACCTTTAACTCACATTTTCTATTTTTCTCCATAATTCAGCCTTTGAAAATAACATAATATTTTTCCAAACGGATGGCCTGGATGATGTTCCATAAGTGTAATGAACAAGTGGTTAAAAACTCCTGGAAAGTCTTTTCCAGTAAAACTTGTAGCTTGTGTCTTGGCTAAATATTCAGGGGTTAATATGACCCTGTTGTTCACTGTCTTCTTCCTAAAGATAACTTTTGTATTGTAATTTATTTTTTATTGTGCCTTAAACACATCTGTAAATAACCTTTAGTAATAAAGAATTATCATTTATATAATTCGCTTATATACAAATCTAAACATTTTACACAGCAAGTACCAAAAACCAGATGGTTATATATTTTATCTTTACTGAGGAGTTTCCTTAGAAGGAGGGAGTCTGGAAGCCGATGATGGATAAAATTAGTTTATACTGGATAAATGTATATGGATTTCCACATTGCTTTGGACAACTGGGAATTGGGCACGACAGACTACTTAGTTTGGGAACGCTTCTGAAGGAAGGGTATCATCTCTTCTGTCCGGTACTCTTACGTTACCTTCTCAATAGGGAAAATCACTAGCTTTCATGTCTGGTAACGGAATGGGAATGGAAAAATGAAAGCTTATTAAGCTTATTAAGCTTACTTGCTCACTTTTCCCACCAAAGGAGTTCCTTTCCCCCCTGTATTATACGTTGTAGTCATTTCACCATTGCCACTGTAAACATCAGTTTAATAAATACTCAGTTTATGTGGGTACTGAGCTGGGCGCTGTGACAGCGACCCACAAAACACGAACCAAAGACGCTGGAGGTACACATTCATCACGAAGGCCTCATACATATTTACTGACTGATCCTGTATAATCTCCTAGGTCTCTTCTAGCTCTAAATTTATAGAAACCTATTTTGAGATCGTTCAAAAAAAATAATCTGTAGGGAGTAAAAAATGACTTCTGAAGAGAATCGGGGGATCAAGACGAGTACGACAGAATTCCATAAAAATAAACTGCGATTTTTCCAAAGTCTGTGGCTTCACTGTCAAGCAAAAGAGAACAATTAATTCTCACTCGAGACTTAAAAAAATCGCGGGTCCGAGCAGGTTCAGGTGTGGCTCTGGAAAGATGCCACGTTCCTATGGCAACTTCAAATCGCCATTTTAAGGTGTTCTCGCGGCCTCCCGCCCTGACGTCACTTCCGGTATCACCTGTGTAGTTACCGGGAGCCGTAAACAAGGTGTGCAAGCATCCGGAGAGCTGTCGGGATGCAGCGGAGTGGAGCTGCTGGAGGCCGTGGCTGCGCTCTGTTCCCACTGCTGGGCGTCTTGTTCTTCCAGGGTGAGAGCGCCGGCTGGGTCCCCCAACTTCCGGTCGGGGGGTTAGGGAAGATGGTCGGTTTTCCGGTTCCGGTGGGGGGCGTCTCAGGAAAGCCCCCACACGGCTTCTGGCCGTGCGAGAAGTGGGACCGTGTGGGGAGCGTTTTCTCTTGTGTTCACCACCCACTTGAGGGCCGTTGGCAGCTTGTCAGTGCTTTCCCGAGCCGAGCCCTGGGGAGCTCGACCACCTTGCGTGACTGCTTTGTATTCTGGTGATGGCACAACGTGCTAGAACCACGGAGGGCGCTGGCTTTGTGGTCACCCCGTGCTATCTTGTGATGAGTTACCAGCGGTTGACGCCGCTGTGGTTTTGTGGCCTCTATGTCCTGATTAGGAAGGGGGTAGTTCTAGTGTTCAGCAGTTTGTCTCAGTAATTTTGGGAAAGAAAATCATGACTGTGGGTACTTTTTTGTAGGTGATTGTCAGGGCCTTGGAAGTAAAATGTTTATTTTATATGTCACCGAAAGGATGTGCTGTGATTTCGTTCCAGGAGAGACGCATTTTGTTGAGGAAAACGCAGCTGCTGTAGCATTTTAATAACATTTTTTAAAATACAAGAAAGCATATAAACTCTGTTAAAATTTTTAATCTATTAACTAATATCGTAAGTACAGTATTCACACTATGGCATAGTCTTAGGATTTGGATAAGTTTTGCTTTCATGCAGTTTTCAAATTGCATAAATTTCAGCCCAACCTAATTACCTTCATTTTAGGGTGCAATTATGGATTTGTGTGTGTGTATGTGTGTGTCTTCTCAGGAAATTATGTGTTAATAGAGCTAGGATCAGAGTGAATTGTTAACTGCATAAAATTTCCCTGTGGGGAAGTGGGCATTTCTGAAGGGGGCCTTTGATGTAAAGAACTTAAGTTGTTCTAAATCTTAGCAGTTAAGGCCAGGAAGTTATTTATTTGATGACTAATATTCATGTTGCCGACACACTCCCTGATCCCTCCCAGCACTCTGTCATCACAAGTGTCCAGTTTTTCAACTAAATTCTTTTGCAATATAATATTTAGGCTGACCTCTCATTCCAAATAATCCCGGTTTCATCTCCCTCTCCCTCTCACAAATATTCAAATATTGCCCTATTGAGAAAAAAAAATTCTAGAAATGATGGGTGGTTTCTTAAACTTGATGTCGTTTCACATTGAAAAGCGTCCACCAAAGACAGCAGACCAACTAATTCGAACTTAAAAATTTATCTTATGACCCGTATGTACTTGTTTCTTACACTTGGCATGTTTTCAAGGTTCACCCATTTTTTTTTTAATGTTAGGCAGTAGACTTTGGTTTCATACCAGTGTTTATTTGCTTTTCCTCTTCAAAGATAGCACCCATTAAGTGATTAGCTTGTTTGAATTCTCCAAGTTATAAACATGGTCCTGTTATATCAGTTGTCATAGTACATGGAAACAATAGATTAGCCAGCCTAGGGTTCTTATACTTATCTCCATTTAAGTGTGCACTTTTATGAACTAAATGTTGACAGATTTGTATTTTGGAAAATTGGGTGTACAAAGCTGGGAGTTTTGTTTTATCATATTTTTTTCATTCCTTCTGTGTATAAAATTACATATATTTAAATGTGATTTTCTTGTTTTCCTCCCAAATTAAACAAATTGTTAATTTTTATGAGTATTTCTATTGTTGGCTATTTTGACCTGGCAAGAATGTTTTTTTACTCAGGAGAAAAGATAAATAACCCTAAGCACATTAGGCCTAGGATGAAAATTTCTAGATGAATGTAACAGTGGATTAGTAATTTTTTTCTTATTTTATTTTTTTGAGTGGAGTAGACAAATGATTTTACATCTGTCGATTGTAAAACACTTTTAATTTCGGTATAATATATATAGAGAGAAAATGAACATATGGTAATTGTACCGCTTAATGCATTTTTAGAAACTGAACACACCTGGGTAACCAGCACTGAAATCAGGATATAGAATGTTACTGGTATTCCAGGAGCCTTCCTTATACTTCCTTCCAGTCATTATCCTTTCTCTCCCAAGGGGAACCAACATCCTGACATGTAGATTAGTTTAGTTCATCCATGGATCTTGCTTTTCTCTATACATTTAAGACCCACTTCTCCAGTGTTTAGATTTAAGCAAAATGACTTTACTTATTGATAACTTTGTGGCAAAATCATGCTCATGAATATGGAATTCAAACATATTAACAAGAAGTTGGTTGGTAGGTAGATTTATTAATGGTGTACTTACCAGTAACCAAATTTTGCTCAGAACTTGTAGTTTTTATGCTTATTTTGCAATAATTTTTGTTTCATAAAAAGGAAACTGTGTTGGTTTGGCTCAGTTTAATATTACTGAGCATCGACAATGTGCTAGTTTCTGTTTTGATGAGCTCAGGGTCTATTGGAGAAGATAGACAAGTCAACAGATAATTTTAGAATCTGGTACTAAGAAATGTGGGAGCACAGAAGAGGTGCCCTTAATCTGCATGAGGAGACAGGGAAGACTTCCTGGATGTGCCACCAAAGTTAAATCTTTTTTTTTTTTTTAAGATTTTATTTATTTATTTGAGAGAGAGAGAATGAGAGACAATGAGAGGGAGGAGGGTCAGAGGGAGAAGCAGACCCCCCGCCGAGCAGGGAGCCCGATGCGGGACTCGATCCTGGGACTCCTGAGCCGAAGGCAGTTGCTTAACCAACTGAGCCACCCAGGCGCCCATTTTATTTATTTATTTGAGAGAGAGAGAATGAGAGACAGAGAGCATGAGAGGGCCAAAGTTAAATCTTGAAAGAAAAGTTAGAGATAGGGAATGAGTAAAATTCCAACATAGAGAGGAACATGAACAAGACATAGAGACATTAAATAACTTTCCAAGCAAATTTTCTGAAACGTATACTTTGATTGGGTTAACTTAAATCATATGTGGAGTTTGTTTGTGTGTATGTGACAATCAGTGTGCAGAGTTAGCTGGAGGGACATTAATGAGATTCTGACTTACAACTGTAACCCATGTATTTCTTATTTACTCTAAACCAGGGTTGGTGGTTGGCAAACTTTTGTAAAAGGCTAGAGAATAAATATTTTAGGCTTTGTGGGCCATATGGTCTCTGTTGCAACTACTTAAAAGCAGCCAGAGACAATATATAAATGAATAAATATGGCTGTATTCTAATAAAACTTGATTTACAAAGAGACATTGTAGGCTAGATTTGGCTCACAGGCCATAGTTTGCTGACCTTTGCCCTACACCAGCCATCCATTGACATTATCTCTTGGCCATCTCAGGGGCACATTAAACTTATCCAAAATCAAGCTCATGTTCTTCCCTGCCACGATGGGTATTTTTTAGTCTTTCTTATGTCAGTGAATGGTATTACCAAGTCAGAAACCTGGGAATCATCCTTGCCACCTCTGTTTCCCTAACATTCCACATCCAATCTACCACCAATTCTTGCTGATTTTACTCTGTAAGTATTGTCCTCCTAATTCTTTCCATGTCTCCTACCACCAACTTAGTTCAAGCTTTCTTTATTTCTCATTTGACTATTGTAGTAGCCTTCTAAGTAATCTCCTTATATTTACTCAACTCCTCCTAAGTGTCTTCCCTAGAGTGATCTTTTAAAAAATGAAAACTCCATCATGTCTCTTCTCCCTCAGTCCCACATTTAAGTATTTTTCATGGCTTCCCATTACTCTAAGAATAAGGACCCAAATCTCTGAGGTTCTGCATGATCTGCTTCCTGCTTACCTCCTGGCCACATCTTTCTTTTTCTCATGCTTTTTGTGTTGGAGTCATACTGCCTTACTTTTGGTTCCATGGCTGACTGTGCTCCTTCCTGTCACAGGACCTTTGCATATGCCGTATTTTCTGCCTGGAATACTCTCCCTTTCCTCACCTTGTCACCCTTCCTTCAGAGCTCAACTCAAAAAGTAACTTCTTCAGGGAAGCTTTCGTTAACCACTCCCTACTCCTCTACCATAACTGGTGCAGTTCTCATAGTCACTCTCTGTCTTTGCTTCATAGTACTTATCAGATTTTGTAATTATACATTTGTCTTTATGATTATTTGATTAATGTGTTGAACTTTTGCTGTATTTTAAGCTCCAAAATAGGGAGTGTATTTATTTTGCTCACATTTAATTCCAGGCTCAGAGGGTGGCACAAAACAAGCCCTCAATAACTATATGTTTGAAGAGTGAGTGAATGAATGAGTATTGTCATGGAAGCCTTGGGATAGAGAAGGATTGAGAAGAGCAAGGAGTCACTGCATCAGAGAGAGCCAGTAAAATCAGGATAGAAAAGTACCTATTGGAGTTTTTATCCCTTGGATTTTGTACTTTTAAGACATGATGCCTTTTATCAGAAATGTTAGTTGAGTCTGTATTGTACTATAGGGGCCCAGAAGTGAATGGGAAGGGAGGAGATGGAAATGCCAGGTGTACACTGCTCTTTCACAAAGTTGGCTTAGGAAGGAAAGAGAGGGCAGTAGTTGGTAACACGTAGTTTTGGAGGGTTAAGGAAAGATCATCATTATTTTGTTTTATTGTTTTTTGTTTGTTTTTAAGGATGGGAGAGACTTCTTTGTGTTTAGAGGCCGAAGGGGAAGAGAGCCCCTCTGCAGAGGAAGAGTTTGAAGATAGTAGAGAGGGTTTTTCTGCTGAAGCAGGGCTTGGAGGGGAGGGATCCAGGGCAGAACATAAGGGGTTGGCCTAGCATAGGAAAAGGGATACCACACACTTTCAGATTGGAAGTATGGATGGGTGTAGACACAGGAGAGTGCATGGCTGGGCAGTGTGTATAGCCTTACATTTCTTGAAAAAGTAAGAGGAGATGTTTTCTTCTGAGAATGAGGGATTTGGAGGTTGGTGAGAATGGCAGAGGTTGGAGGAATCAGAAAGAGGAGCTGACCGAGGCTGGTTAAAGGGTCATCATGCCTCTTTAAGGGCTCAGCTATAGATGGAATCCATGAATTTCTTATGGTAACTATCTGTACATTTGGGTGATTTTTCTCCTTCAATGTATATCAGCCACAGGCTAGGAGTGGTCATCTAGGGTTAAGCTCTTCCTGAATGGGTGCACTGGAAAGAGAGGAGTGTAGAGGACTTAAGAATGTTGGAAATACTGTAAAAGAGGAGGAGAGTGGGTGACAGATGAGCACACTTTGTTCCTATACTAGAATTTTTGGTGACCTGTCCACCTCTTTCTCTCAGTCTCTGTCTGCTCCCTTCCCTCTGAATTTTTGCCCTCTAGGTGCTTGTGTGTAACAGGGGAAATAGTCTTTACAAATTGAGGGCAATCAACAGTACATGTGCTTGAATAGCATTATGTGCTGTTATGAGAACAGAGAAGAAAGAGCAGTGAACTGCACCAGGGAATTTGGGAAGGCATTACAGAAGGGGCTGCTGTTTGAAACAGGGTTTTGAAGGTGTGTGAGCATTGGGGGGTTGTGGTATGGTAGGAACAGGTAGGATTGGTAGAAATGGGGAGAGCCTTCCAGACAAAGCCATATTCAGGGAGAGGCACAGTGGCATGAAAGTTTAAATTTGGGAAATGGCAGACATTCTGGGCATGGTGAAAGGGATGGGATGAGTAGGTGGGTGGAGTGGCAGAAGTTTGGGGCCAGGTTGTCTCTATGTGGATTTTATTCTATAGCCCAAGAAGGAGTTACTGAAGGTTTTTGAATGTTTGTGGTGTTCATTTTAATAATAACAGCTAACATTTATTGAAAGGTTCTCTTTCAGATGCTGTGCTAAGCATTTTATGTATTATCTTATTTAATCTTATTGGATCCTTACAGTGATCCAGTGAAGTAGGTCTTGTCATTCTTCCCATTTACTGAGTAAGGAAATTGAAACTTGAACAGGTTAGGTGACTGTGATTAAAATCTTACAGCTAGAAAGTAGCTGGGCTATAACGCAAGTCCAGGTCTATCTAATTCTAAATCCATGCTTTCAAATCTCTCCACTGCACTTGAATTTTAGGATAAAGGAATAGTAGGGGGAGAGTGTGGATTATCCATCCATTTCCAGCTTCCAGTTTTTAGAGCTGGAGCTTGAGTTGTGTGTAGGGTGGGTCAGGAGTGGGCTGAAGGGGGTAGTAGGGGCTGAAGGATGAAGGCTTTCCAGGCAGGGGAACAGCATTTGTCAAGTCATAGAAAGAACGACAAGTTTAGCGTGGCAAAGTCAGAGTGGATGGTATGGAGGAAACAGAGGTAAGCCTCATCTTTGGGATCGGTCAGATGCTTATTAGAGTTTTGAGCTCAGTCTTGGTCTCCTCCTTTTAAGAAGAATGTGAGCAGACTAGATTGTCTTGAGATGAGCAAGAAAAACGATTCAAAGCAGACAGAGGTAAAGGTGTTGATGACTCATAACTGTGTCTGTGATGGGGAAGGTTGAGAGAGTGTAGGCAGAACTGAAGAAGTGCACTGAGCACTTACTCTGGGGTAGGCAGGCTTTCCAGTGTTACACCTGTTTTAACTCATTTATTCCTCACACTGACCTTCTAAGGTAAGTGCTGTTATTATCATTCTCACCAGAGTGAGAAACTGAAGAGTAAAGTTAACTTGCTGAGACCACAGAGCCAGCAAGCCATAGTGCTGGGATTTGCATCCTGCCTCGACTAGGGGGACTGCGGGTGTGTGGATTGTGTGTGGGTTTGCCCTCTTCTAAATCCTTGCCGCTCTGTGTGCCTTTGGCCTGCCAAAAGAATCAGGGCTTGTCGCAGTGGAGAAGAAAGCAGTAAAAACAAAGTGCTGGTGACTTTCCTAAAAATTGGCTCCCTTGTGGAAGATAAATTTCTACTCAGTGTTTTTTGAAAGGGGATTGGTCAGAAGAAAGTGGGAGCTCTTTTTGGGGGAGCTGGAATGCCAAAGTTGGATATATGAGCCTGTTTTGACAAGAGTTAAATCTCTAGAGCATTTAAAAATGATATTTTTACATTTTAGAGTGCATTAAATTGTTCTGTTTTCCAGCCCATGATTTACTTTTAATGGATGCAGGATTCATTAACCAGCTTTAAGAGAGGAAAAGATAAAACACGACTAGATAGAACCTGGGGGCAGTTTTCTAAAATTCTTTGAAAAAATTTCCTTTCTTATTTCCTGTTCTCATTTTGCTGGTGGTTGAGAATGTGGTAGCTTCAGGTTATAGCCAGGCTGTCCTCAGGGGTAAGTCCCTTAGACCACAGCAGCTGCTATAATTCCTGGGGTGTCAGTGTGTCAGGGGGTGCACAGCATCGCCTTTTAGCTGCTGTGGGCGGACCCACTTGTTTGTACTGCATTTAACCACAAGTCTGTATTTGGAAAAATGCTGGTGTGATCAGGTTTTAGATTTTTACCCAACCATTCATTCTGCGATTTAATATTGTAAAATGACAAAAATACTACCCTTGATTCATGCAGATACCTGCTCCTTGACCTTCTGGGCCTGCCTGAGAAGATACTCATTTATTCCTCTGAGAGCCCGAAAAACGATAGTGTCTCTGTATTGCTCACTCACATCTATCTATCCCACCTAAATGCATACCTTTTAAATGTTTGGGCTTGCTTTGATTAGGTGTTCAAGTTGTCCTTTCCTTGGAGATTAAAGCAGATGCCCACGTCCGGGGTTATGTAGGAGAGAAGATCAAGTTGAAATGCACCTTCAAGTCGACTTCATCTGTCACTGACAAACTCACCATAGACTGGACCTACCGACCCCCCAGCAGCAGTCGTACAGAATCAGTGAGTGTTTCCTATTAAGGAAATGTCTTTGAGTCTAAAGTGGTCAACAGCTCTGGAATCCTTTTATTCCAGGTCCCAGGCATACCTCAGGCCTTCTCGTCTTAGAATCAGACATGAGCTTCTGTATAAATAGAAGATAAAGGCATTCATTTGGTCACGTAGGGCTTTTTTTTTTTATTCTTCCATATGAGAATCTTGTAAATAAGCTATAGGAAAAAAATTGTCAGAAACTCAGAGGAAATGTGGTTTAATTTTGTTTCCCCTTTGTTGTTTCCTTCTGCATGTTTTCAGATTCAAGGTACTAAAAAGAGTACCTCCAGGACTGTTGGATAGAAAAATTCTATAGGTCCCAGTCATAGACATCTTTTCTCATAAAGTTGCTCATTTCCTGTGGTATGAGGTTGTCTTAATGGCTGTATCTGTTGGTATATGTGTACTCTGTAGATTTATCTTGGCCTCGTCTCCTAGTGTATAAACATCTGCATTGATTTATATGGTTCCTTTTGAAGGAGATGGTGGCACCTTGTGTGGATGACAGATGCTGTTGGTGACAGATGGTCTTGCAGTATTAGAAGCAATATACTTTGTACCCACATATAAAACACATTTATGGTTCATATCCCATTGTGGATGTCTAATTGACGATTACAGGGCTATAAAAAGCCCTTTCTCTTTATGCTTCCAGCAGTATCCTTAGTTCAGGATAGATGCTGTCAAGAATGTGAATGTTGTAGCTGTATGTAAGATTGTATTTTTGAAAGTATCCTTAATTCTTTTATCCTGTTTCCTTCATTGGAGAACTTTCTCTTTGATTTTAATATATAAGCTTTGAGTTTTGTTTTAGGACCCATTGTCGAATGCCACATAGCTAGGAGCCAGCTAGGGGGCTCCAGTGAAGGCAGCTAGGCTGTATTCATGGTCGCCTTTTCTTTGGATTTAAAATAGTTCACTTTATTTCGAGTGGTCGGAAAACTATGGCTGGCCTTATTTGACTTTGCCTCCTTGGCCAAAAGTAGGACAGAGCGAGCAGTGGGGGATCTTCTTCGGTCAGAAACCTTAATTGCAAACGGCAGTTCCTGTATGGTGCTTTTTTCTGGGAGGCTGGTCAGAAAGCAAGCTCACGCAAGTTGCAATCAGTGGACCTTTGAAGTCACATTACGTGATTGTCACAGTCCAGGTCAAGTCAGTCAGGGTTCTGTCAGGCTAATCGGTTGGCAAGGATTTGGGTATCACCAATTTAACTCGGAACTTACAGGTTGGATTCATCTTGAAGATACACAGCAGGCCTTTTTTGGTCAGTAAGGAGTTTCAAACCCTTTTATATAGATGCTGATAATCAGTGGTAGGCATTCTTTACCTCCCTCTTTGTGTGTGTGTGTGTGTGTGTGTGTTTTTAAAGATTTTATTTTTAAGTAGTCTCTACACCTAGCATGGGGCTTGAACTCACAACCCTGAGATCAAGAGTTGCTGCTCCACTGACAGAGCCAGGCAGAGGCCCCTTACCTCCCTCTTTGGAACACTCATCACACATGTTATTATTTCTTAATGTCTGTATTTCCCATTAGACTGTAAAATCTGTGAGAGCAGGGACTGTGCCTGTTTGGCTCCCACTATGTCCTTTTGCTTAACACAGTGCCTAGCACATAGTAGGTGAGCCCTAAATATTTGTTGAATGAATGTACGAACAAATGAACTAATAAGTGATTCAACATCTTCTCTGGGAAGTTGCTCTTCAAAATTGGGCAATTTAGTGGTTGTACATGGGGAGATACCAAGCCTTGAAAGAAAGAAAGGAAAGAAAGAGGAAAGAGGAAAGAAAGCCTTGAACCTTGCATAAGAGAGAAAGATCATGTTGTCTTGTAGTACCTGCCTGGCCTACCACCAGACAAAATGAGGTGCTTTTGGTGACAAAGTGTCTGTTCATCAATCTGAAGTAGCACCGTTTTAATTCAACATACATTCACTGAGTCCTGATCATGCATTTGGCTTGGGGTTTTTATTAATTGCCAAGATAGATAGATAACTCAAGAGAGGCTTGATTATATTGTACCTACTTTTATTTATTTTGAGATTAAGCAAAAGCTTCCCCTGCCCACTTATTACCTGTGTGCCTTTGAATAACTCACTGAGTTTCTGGCCTTGTTTCTCTTTCTATAAATTTGGAATAATCATACCTGCCCCATGTATCGTTCAGTGTTGTTATGTGGCTCAACTGAGTAAACCTGTGGGAATCATTTGCAAACCAGAAAGGACTACACAAATAACAGATGCTACTTTAGAATAGGGTTTCTCAGCTTTGGCACTGTTGACATTTTGAGCTGGAGAATTCTTTGTTGTGAGGGGTCTATCCTATGCACTGTAGGATTTTTATCAGTATCCCTAACGTCTACCCGCTAGATGCCAGTACCAGTCTCCCCAACTGTGATAACCAGAACTGTCTCCAGATACTGCCAGATGTCTCCTGCAGGCCCACATTGCCCCCAATTGAGAACTACTGCTTTAGGACTTCAGGGAGAATTTAGAAGATCTTCAGGAGTTAGGATCCTAGGACTCTTAGGTCAGGCCTTTTCCTGATAAGTTGTATTAACTTGTCTTTTAACCTATAGGAAGGGGGTGAACAAAACATTAAAAAAAAAAAAAAAAAAAGTCCCAACTGAGAAAACCCATTATGCATTTGTGTTTTATTTTGGACTTACTTAGTTTTACATTTTCATTGCATTTTGCAAATTAACTTCTTTTTTTTCGTTTGTTATGGTGTTGCTTTTTTAGATTTTTCATTATCAGTCCTTCCAGTACCCAACCACAGCAGGTACATTTCGGGATCGAATTTCCTGGGTTGGAGATGTATACAAAGGGGATGCATCTATAAGCATAAGCAGCCCTACCCTAAAGGACAATGGGACATTCAGCTGTGCTGTGAAGAATCCCCCAGATGTGCACCATAATATTCCTGTGACGGAGCTAACAGTCACAGAAAGGGGTAAGCTAACTGCCACCAACTTTCTTCTGCCGGGCTCTGTGACTACCGTGCTACTTACCAGAGATATCAAGGACAAGCACAGCTACCCGTCTCTGAAAGCCAGTCAGTCAACGGAACATTTGGCCATCCTGAATTGTCTATTAGGATGAATTTCTTAGTCTTGATTTTGCAAACTGAAGTTGTTATTCAAATGTTGTTATAGTTTCCCCGTTATCTATTTTTCATTTTAACTTCAGGTGTCCAGAGGTCTTGTGGAACGCATGGCAGACTCCTAAGTAAATGGAGGCTTGTTATCTGTGTGAAATAGAAGTCATTTGATTTCCCCAGTCTGTTCATACCCTCAGTTATGAGGCCATTTTCTTGCCCATGTGTTGAAAGGGTGCCCTTTTTAATGATGGGAGGCAGCACATTTCTTTTATGTTACAAAAGGCAGCAGTTTTCTTTTAGCATGAAAATGCAGGAAAGTAGGTTAAGGACTGACCTTTTTTTCTGCATTATTCTCGGGTGACTACTGAGTGGTCAATCTAATTCTCAGTGGGATTTGAACCAAAGATGTAGAGATACAGAACTGCATTATGGTTCGTTATAAAAGCCTTATCATCTCCTAGGTCTTTCTCAAGTCTGTCTTTTTCTCCCTCTTTCTTTCTCCCTTCCTTTCCCTTCCTCCTCTCTTTTTTCTTCTTTGTTTTTTTAAGAGGATCACTCAAGGTTTCAACGATACAGGCATGTTCATGCTGCAGGCTGAGTAGAAAGTAGTATAGTTTTTTTGGAAGAAAGTTTGGTTGTATTAGATGCCTTAAAAGTGTATGCCCTTTGGGGCACCTGGGTGGCTCAGGCGTTAAGCATCTGCCTTTGGCTCAGGTCATGATCCCAGGTCCTGGGATCGAGCCCCGCATCGGGCTCCCTGCTCTGCGGGAAGCCTGCTTCTCCCTCTCCCACTCCCCCTGCTTGTGTTCCTGCTCTTGCTGTGTCTCTCTCTGTCAAATAAATAAATAAAATCTTTAAAAAAAAAATGTATGCCCTTTGATCCAGGAATCCCATTTTAAATTTTATCTTAAAGAAATAGAGGTAAATATGAGGATTTATGTATAAGGATGATCATCATAATGTAACTTACAGATTCAAGGAATTGGAAACAGCTTGAATGTCCAGCGTTACAAAATTGGTTCAGTAAATTACTCAGTATGGTAGAATACTATGCAGCCAAGTAACACTTGGAAGGAATTTTTAATGACGTGGGAAAAATTTATCATATATTACATAAAAAAAGGAATTTAGAAATAGTCCATAAAAATATGATCCATACTTCTAAAGCTAGGCACTGTCCTCCCTATCTGCAGACCCATACCCACATACTCCTAGAAAGAACACCGAATGGGTAGATACCAACATGTCAGTCCTACGTAGTGGGATTACGGGTGCATTTTTGTTCTTCTTTGTACTTCCATATACTCTCTACCTCTTCTACAACGAATTCTTGCTGTAATCAGAAGAAATACAAGAGCAAAAGTACAATCTAGCTCAATCAAAGAAGGCCCTTTTGCACGTCCCTCCCTCTCACCTTCCCTTTTTCCTCCTCTAGGTTTTGGCACCATGCTCTCCTCAGTGGCGCTCCTCTCTGTCCTTGTCTTCCTGCCCTCAGCCGTGGTGGTGGTTCTGCTGCTTGTGAGGATGGTGAGGAAGTCTGCGGGGCTGCAGAAGATGAGCAAGTCTGGCTATAAGAAGTCGTCTATTGAGGTTTCAGATGAGTAAGTTCAGCTGGAACCCCGAGCAGTTAACCCCTTTCCTCTTCAGAGCCCTGCTTGGTGGATAGTCCCCAGAGGGCTGAATCCACCCCTTTCCTTTTTCCCAGGCCAAGTTTTGTTCTGCCGAGGAGTACTAGAAGGAAGGTTGGAGGTGAACCTAGTGGATGTTAATTTGGGGAGAGAGATGGAGGGGTGAATGTAGGGTCCTTGTCTCTGCTTTGGAAATCAGATTGTACTATCTATGGTTCTGCATATAAATTCTAAAGTGGTGGGGCGCCTGTGTGGCTCAGGCGGTTTAGTGCCCGACTCTTTTTTTTTTTAAATATTTTATTTATTTATTTGACAGAGAGCGAGAGCAGGAACACAAGCAGGGGGACTGGGAGAGGGAGAAGCAGGCTTCCTGCTGAGGAGGGAGCCCGACGTGGGACTCGATCCCAGGACCCTGGGATCATGACCCGAGCCGAAGGCAGATGCTTCACGACTGAGCCACCCAGGCGCCCTAGTGTCCAACTCTTGACTTTGGCTCAGGTCATGATCTCAGGGTTGTGAGATCAAGCCCTGCATCAGGCTCCATGCTGGGCATGAAGTCTGCTTAAGATTCTCTCTCTCCCTCTCCCCCTCCCCTCTCTCTTTCTCCACCTCTCTAAATAAATAAAATAAATAAAAATTCTGGAGTGGATATCACATTCTTTCAAAATTAACAGGAATTTCTAACAAGTCAGTTATTTTTCTCTTCTTGTTTTGTCACCAAGCTGATGTGTCCCAACAGAAAATGCCTAAGCAATGAGGAAGCCTTTAAGAACAGTCTTGGACAGCAAAACCCATTTAAATAACCAAGATCTGTTCTTGGTCAGCACATGCTCTGAGGGCCTAATTGGATTGTGATTATCAAAGGCATTTATGAAACATCATGTTGGCAGTGAGCAGGCATGGTCCCGTATTTTCCCTAGGAATAAATCTACTAAAAACAGGTGACAAAAGTCTGCATAAAACCCATTTTGATTCTCCATTGTCTTCTTGGGAGGGAAGTCTTCCCTGGGAAGGGTCTAAAATTTTCTTTTTCTGTGCATGTGTGCACATGTGTATTTGTGCATACACGTTTGCTTCATGGGAGAGAGAGTGCCCTTTATAGGAATCTGTGGCCCCCCCAAAAGGTCAAGGGCTCTTGGTAGAAATACTAAGATGTCTATTTCTAAGCATGATGTAACAAGATTCCTTATGCTCCAACCTTCAGGCCCCTTGTTCCCTGACATTTCATCTCGTTCACTTCATGTGCCAGATACACAGCTTATTTTCTTCTCTAAATAAGCTACAGTCACTCAGGTCTTCCTCCTTCCCCGCCCCCCCCGCCATGCTTTTCTCTCCCTGGGAATCCTCTCCTTCCCTCCCTTGTTTGCCTGGAAAACTCTTCCTGATCCTCCAAGACCCAGCTGAAATGTTCCATCTCTGAAGTCTCCCTGAGTCCTTCCCAGAGAACAGGTCACTCCCTCCTCTTTGCTGCCCTAGCAGTTTGACCTTAAGCTTATTAAAACACTTTATTACATTGTGTCATAATGTACTTGTTAGGTTGCAACAGGTTTCTCACACCCATGAGGCTGTGAGCTCTTCAAGGGGCAGTGTTGGTGCTCAGTACATTTCTAAGTGAATGATTGAGACCAGCTCCTATTTACTGGGCACTTGCTATGTGTCAGGCACTGTGGTACGTGGTTTACATGTGGTTATTTTTTATCCCAGTGCTTAAGTAACCTGCCTGCTCGCCCTTCTAGTAAGTGGCCGAACTGGAATTTAAAAACGAGACCTGTCTGGCTTCAGCAGCTGTGCTCTTACGTGCTCTGCTGTGCCGAGGACAGTATTTGTTCAGATTTGCTTTGTCCTTTTTCTCCAGCACGGACCAAGAGGAGGGGGATGACTGCATGGCGAGGCTTTGTGTTCGTTGTGCTGAGTGCCTGGTAAGCTCATGCCATTTCTCTGTTCACTGTTCATGTTCCATTTTCCTGCGTACTTAAGGGGATCCTTTGCCCTCAGAGGCAGCAGAGGATATGCAGATAAGGTCCAAAGCAAGGTATGAATCAAGGTCTTCCCCCAAAGCATTTTGGTCTCAGGGGACCGATTCTAACCGTTATTTTGTTTTCTGTCTCATAGGCATAGAGTGGTGTCCTTAGGTTAGGGAAGGTTAGGGAAGTCTCTGCCTACTGACAAGAGAGCACCCTGAAAGAGGAGGGGCCGGGCGCCTGGGTGGCTCAGTTGGTTAAGCGACTGCCTTCGGCTCAGGTCATGATCCTGGAGTCCTGGGATCGAGTCCCGCATCGGGCTCCCTGCTCGGCGGGGAGTCTGCTTCTCCCTCTGACCCTTCTCTCTCTATGTGTTCTCTCTCATTCTCTCTGTCTCAAATAAATAAATAAAATCTTAAAAAAAAAAAAAAGAAAAAAAAAGAGGAGGGGCCTGTGCTACCAGGATCATATTAGGAGACTTTGGCTGGTTGGACTCAGAATTCTGAATTGAACTTTCCTGCTATGCCTCAGTTTTTTGTTTTTTCCAGGGAATTAGAGTGACATAACCTTCTAGGTGACTTGTGGCTTTATCAGTAAGAAATACCCATGTTGGAGGGGCGCCTGGGTGGCTCAGTTGGTTAAGCATCTGACTCTTGATCTCAGCTCAGGTCTTGATCTCAGGGTTGTGAGTTCAAGCCATGTGTTGGGCTCCATACTGGGTGTGCAGCCTACTTAAAAAAAAAGGAATAAGGTGGGGCGCCTGGGTGGCTCAGTCGGTTAAGCAGCTGCCTTTGGCTCGGGTCATGATCCCAGGGTCCTGGGATCGAGCCCCACATCGGGCTCCCTGCTCGACGGGGAGCCTGCTTCTCCCTCTCCCTCTGCTTGCCACTCTGCCTACTTGTGCTCTCTGTCAAATAAATAAATAAATAAAATCTTAAAAAAAAAAAAGAAGAAGGAAAAAAAAAAAGAAAAAGAAATACCCAGGTTGGAAGGCCTGAGTGTTGATTTAAATTTCAAAAGGCTGTCATCCCTCTGTTTTTTAAACTCTGGCTATGATTGGGAGGCTTGTGTGGCTGTCCCAGCGTCCTAGGAGGAGAGACTCTCTGATGTGGTGCAGTTGGAAACAGGTCAAAAGCAACTTACGATCTAATATGAAACATACCTGTCATTGCAGGGTTTAAACTTGAGTTCTCTTTATACTCACTGCCAAGCTCAGCGCTTGGCCAGATGACTGTAGCCCAACTGTTCACTGCAGTGTTCTTTGTTTCTCTCTCTCACAAACTGGAGTGTAGCTAAGATGAGGGGAAGGTTGAAGAGGATCTAACAATAACCCTTCAGGGTTTGAATACTCTGATAACACAAAATAAATTAGTGTCCGTGATTATCACCATCCACATTTCAGATATTAATTCATTCAGCAGTTATTTACTGAGTATCTGACATGTGCCAGATAGATTCTGGGTACTTAGGAAACACAAGTGAACTTGTGACAAAAATCTCTGCCCTCAGATAACTTCCATTCTTTTCCATATGTAGAAAACTCTCATTCTTCAAGACACAATTGAAATGTCACTTTCTCTTAAAATAGTTATTATTGGTTATTAAACAATAATTAACTAAATCTTTTAAAAATAAGCAAAACATGGAGTATACCAGATGGTACTTAATGCAGTAGAGAAAAACAAAATAGGGAAAGAAAATGGGATGGCTGGATAGGGGGTATGATATTAAATACCTCACTGAAATGATATTTGAGCAAACACCTAAAAGAAGTAGATAGGATGGCATATAGCTGTTGCAGAGGAACATTCTGGACAGAGGAGATGGTAGGTGCAGCAACTCTGTGGAGGGGCCATGATTGGCATGTTCTTGGGACAGCAAGGAGACCAATGTGGCAGGAATGAAGTGAGCAAGGTGAAGAATAGCATTTGTTGACATCAGAGAGACAATGCCATATCTTATGAACATAATAAGTGAATGGAATGAACTGAGCTTTTATTTTTTTTTTAAAGATTTTATTTATTTTTTAGAGAGCGAGCGAGAGAGAAACAGCATGAGAGGGGAGAGGGTCAGAGGGAGAAGCAGGCTCCCCGCTGAGCCGGGAGCCCGATGTGGGACTCGATCCCAGGACCCTGGGATCATGACCTGAGCCGAAGGCAGACGCTTAACCATCTGAGCCACCCAGGCGCCCCTGAGCTTTTATTCTTAATGAAATGGGATGCACTGGAGATTTCTGAGAAGAGAAGCACTATGTATTTCCAAAGGCTCACTCTGGCTTCTGTGTTGAGGATAGGTGGTACCGTGGTCAAGGGGCCATGACAGTCATAGAGCCCAATAAGGAGACCTTAGCAATAATGCAGGTGAGAGGGGATGGTACGGGTTTGAACCAGGGTGGTAGGAAGTTGTATTCTGATTATAGTTTGAAGGTAAAGCCAGAGGGATTTATGGATGGGTTTCCCATATCTGTGAAAGAATGAGAGGAATCAGGGATAATTCCATGGTTCTTGACTTGAGCAACTGATAGAATAAGTAGAGTAGATGTAGACTAGAGCCCTGGAGTTCTCCAAGGTTGATCAGTTGGGAAGAGGAAGGGGAATTGGTAAAGGAGGCTGAGAAGGAACATCCAGTGAGGTAGGAGAAAACCGGGAGGGTTTGCTCTCCTGGGAACCGAGTGAAGAATGTGTTTCAAGGTAAAGAAGGTGATTAACTGTGTCAGTTGCTGCTGAGTCAGGTCAAGTAAAATGAGAACTGAGAAGTGATTATTGGCTGATCTGGTGATGTGGAGGTCATTGGTGACCTTGGCAAAAGCAGCTTCAGGAGAATAGAGGGGAAGAAAGCCCGATGGGGGTCAGGTTGAGAAAGAACGCAAAGAGAGAGAACGGTGACAGTGGGTGTAAACAGCTCTTGCAAGGAGTTTTGCTGTGAAGAGATGCAGAGAAATAGGGTGATAGGTAGGAGGGAGATGTGTGTCAA
Organism: Mirounga leonina; assembly: GCF_011800145.1. Taxonomy (NCBI): domain Eukaryota; kingdom Metazoa; phylum Chordata; class Mammalia; order Carnivora; family Phocidae; genus Mirounga; species Mirounga leonina. The sequence continues at coordinate 14,250,904 of NW_023270387.1, read as the reverse complement.
GAGTTACTTTCTGTTTAAGATGGGAGAAATTATAGCGCATTTGTATGCTGATGGAAATGATTCAGTAGAAAAGGAAAAAATGATGCTGCAGGGGGGGTGGGGTGGCTGGAGTAGCTCTAGGATGTGATGCACAACAGGGATGTTGACCTTAGAGAAAGGCAGGGAGAGAGTATCCATAAGAAGAGTAAGGAAGGCCATGCAGATGGGCCCAGATGCAGATGAGTGCATAAATATGGTGACGGGAGCTCCCAGAAGTTCCCTGCTGACTACTCTTTTCCCAGTGTCGGGAGAAAGCAAGGTTGTCCGCTGAGAACAAAGTGAGGAGGACGTGCTGGAGGTTTGAGGAAAGAGGGAAAGGTAGTCATCCAGGAGAATAAGAGAACGATGGGCCAGAGAAAAGTGGTGTGCCAGGTAGTACTAATGGGCCACTTGAGGTTAAAAGTAATGAATACAAGTTTAAATAATAAAAGTAAGAATAATGGTAACAGTAGCTAATCTTGAATGAGTGCGTGCACAGTGCTAAGCACAATGCGAAGTGACTTCCATACATTGTCTCATTCAGTTCTCGTCGCCCTTCTATGACGTGTCCGTATTTTTACTACCCCTCCACCCATTTTACAGATAAGGAAACTGAGGCCTAGAGTCATTTAATAACTTTGCTCAAGGTCACACAGCCAGCAAAGGGTGAAGCTGGCATTGGAACTCAGAGAAACCGAGAAACCCAGACTCCTAGCTACAGTCCTCATGCTCTGCTGTAGACAGGCGTCTTTTCATGTGTGCTGAGGTTTTAAAAAATATCCACCATGGAAAAGGGAACCATTAGGATTTCAAAGCAGAAATTAGTCCAAAAGACAGCAAATATTTCGAGGGCCTTGGAGGCTTCATGGGAACGTAGATGCGCTGAGTCAGTGCTATTTCATTGTTAATGTCACCTCGTGCTGAGTTCCATCGAGGGGTCCTAGCACGACCTCTTTGTCTAAACTCTGACAGTGGCCACGTAGCTACACCACAACTGCTGTTCTTTCCCACCAGGACTCAGACTATGAAGAGACATATTGATGAAAGTCTTCATGATATAAGAAGAGTCACCTGCTAGCAGAACATGTCCCGTTCCACTGGCAGCTAAAGCCTCTCAGAAGCGGAGCTGGCTTGGATGGCAGTGCTGGAGGATTCTGGAAGTCATCAGGAGAGACTTCAGGAACCATTTATTTATTGAAGAAATGTTCTTTTTATATTTATAAACTGATTAAGAGCTCTCAGAAGAAACTCATAACTACCCCTTTTAATAACTTATGCTCTAGTTGAATGGAGTTCTCTTCCTGAATTGAAAGATACTTTTTGTTTCCCCTGTGTTTTTGAATGTATTACATGTTTTCTTCCAGTTATTTGAGGGGAATCCTAAACGTTGGCCACACCATGGATGCCAAAATACCTTGAAAAAATGAAATGGAACTCGTAGCTTCCTGATGTGCTACAAGATGAAATGTTTGTTGGGGATAAGTGTCCTTTGTTATTTGCTCCATGAACGTTTTCAGCTATGAATCAGCAAAGAGCATATACTCCTTGGTTTCATGACACCATCAATTGTGTTTGGGTGACTTGGAACCCTAATTTCCATAGAGTTGGCAGGGCCAGGAGTCCATAGTTTGACTGTGTTTTTAAAGTATTAAAATGTCATGAATTTATAATTAAGGAAGGGAATGGCGACCTAAAGGGATCGCTTTCTTTTGTCTTGCTAGGTGCAGTTTGTTACCTTACTCTCTTATAGCTGACTGATGAGTGGTTTCCTTCTTGATGTCCCAGATCAGAGGCAAGAAAAACTCTTTGTAAGGTTTTTAGTGGGGAATGTAGAGAATATTTTCTCAGTTATTTGCAATATTCTTTTTTAACAAATGCCATTCCGGAGTTCAAATGTTGGATTGGCTTTAATGAGGCTTCTATTTATAGGAAATAATCTTTTTGACCTGAGTCATTCTTCAGAACTTTTTTGTGTTCTAAAATGTGCCAAATATGAGTGAGCTAAGGTATTTACAAACAGTTTTTGCATAATATTTGACATAAGGAAGTGAGATGGTACATAACCTTTACTTCTCATTTCTGTTCTCTGATACCTTATATCGACTTCCTCCATTTTCCCACAGCAAATGATTTCCAATTTTAATTTACATGGGATTTTCTATAAGCCATTAAGAAATATGCAGGACATGTCCAGAGGGATCGACAGTGTAGTCCTCTGTAAAACAGCGGTAGAGTTTACTTCTCAATTATGAGAGACAAAAATTTTCCCCTCCTCCATTGCTGTTTTTTTCAACAGAAGAGTCCGTGATTCCTCACTAGGTGGCTCAGGAGGCTTCCATATTACAGCAAATACACCGTACACATTATACAAAAAAAATCACTTCCCCAGGATTTATTTTTAAAAATTTGGGTTATTAGTGCTGGAAGTCATCAGTAAAAACTTGAAAAAATATGACATAGGTTTGGCCTGGCCTCTTTTGTCAATCTAGTCCATACATAAGAGAGTCTGGTTAGTTAATTAGAAATTATGCTTTTTGTCTGGTCACGTAAGGAAGTGGAAGAGGAAAAGGCACACTGACAGTTTATTTCCAGTGTTTAAGCCTCAGAGTCTTGAGCTGCTTGGGCTCGTCTGCGGCCGGGCTAGTGAGACAGTCTGACACCTCCGCTGGGAGGGGAAAACATGTTTGAGCAACGAGAGTTGCCCCAAACTCTGGGCTCTAGATTTGAAGATAGAGATCTAACTGTGAGGCAGACTTGTGGGTCCTCATGTCTCTGAGAAAGAGATGATGCTATGCGAACCCAGCTAAAACCACATTTCCTGAATTGAGGAACTGGTTTTATCTCGGTTTTCTTGTAATTTCCTTTCAGGCATGTTGTGAGGATTAATCCAGGCTAGTATGTTTGTCCCTTTAGGTAGATGGTGCTGTGTGGATACTTGGTCATTGTTATTTTGTAGCCTTGATCATGATTTGAACAAGTCCCTTTCTTCTTAAGTGACTGAACAGTAGCATCCTTCACGGGAATAGAGTAAGCTGATTAGTTCGTCTGCTCCATGGCTTTTTTAAAAGGTCACATCAGTCCTAAGGTTGCTCTCAGTGTCCTTGCTCGTCTCTCATCCTGAGTCTGGCTTACAGCCTTACGGCTTTATTTTCTTTTTCTTTTCCTTTCTTTCTTTCTCTTTCTCCCAAAGGAGCAAAAAGCAGTATTTGGATACCTGCCTTCTTTAAGGATGGAAAGAAGATAAAGTTGGTTTTCTTTTTTTTTAACTTTTTAAATATCTTCTCAGGTGCTATTCTCTCTCTTTTTCTTCTTGCTGCTCTGGATGCAGAGCACACTGTCTGAGGACCAGCCTTGTCTAGAAAGGAAATTTAATTCTGAAAGCTTCAGACAGGGTGAAAGGCCTTTCAGAATTTTTCTTCGGCTGCTGAAGGCTTTACCCGTGGTGACATTACCTTGTAAGTTTTGCGTATTGAGCTCTTAATTCTGTTACCAAATGTGAATTTATAAAATGCTTTGTGTTTTCCATGTGGCCTGCTACCCCAGGCTTCTTGGAGAGTGTCTTAGTTCTCCGCAGCTCCCAAACTGTGCACAGGTGCTTCAACAGGGGATGTTGTATGTCCCTGTGTAAAAAAACCGTTGGAGGCCAAATCCCGAATCTGAATGTTCTGTTGCGTCACTCTGTTATGGTTCCAAATGAGAGGCGTAAGAAAACCCCCAGGGAGTGGACCAAGCCTGTCATGTCATTGCACTACTGGGGACTTCGCTGCCAGAAGAGGCAGCTCCATTCCTTCGACCCCTGTGTTGGAATGCTGAACTGTTAGCAGCTGCATTTCACTGCATTTTTTGTGTTTGTTTTTTTCTAGGAGCGCGTGCACTGTTGGGCCATGTGCACAGACCTCGTGACTCTTGAGATCTTTACCACATCACAATTAATAAACTGCTTTGCACTTTCTGGCTACTTTTTGGTGCGTGTCTACATATAAAATGAGAGCTGTCAGATGCAAGGGGAGGAGGTTGTGGTTTCCAGCAGCAAGCAGCCATTCGTCTCTAAGCTGTACCCCTGCAAGAACCTGCATAGATTCAGTGGTCTGCTGGAGCCAGCTCACATAGCAAGAGCTGATGGTTAAATTTTTAGGAATTTTGCAAGCCCATTGTTAAATGATTGGTAGCTTGAAACAGGCCGTGGTGGGAGTATTTATGTACATTGCTGCCTTACCATGCAATCATGTAGCATAGTCCTTGAGAGAGCAAATATTCAACAACTTTTCTTTTTATTATTTTTTCAAGATTTTATTTATTTATTTGAGAGACAGAGAGAGAACAGGAGCGGGGTGGGTGGGGGGAGCAGCAGAGGGAGAAGCAGGCTCTCCGCTGAGCAGGGAGCCCGACGATGGGCTTGATCCCAGGACCCCGAGATCATGACCTGAGCCAAAGGCAGACACTTAACCGACTGAGCCACCCAGGCGCCCCTTCAACAACTTTGTGAATGATATAGGACAAGTTCCAAAAAAGTAAATGGCCACGTGTAGGTCAAGCCAAGGTTGAAGGTGTGTATACTGAGAACACTTATTTTGAAGTGGCAACTTAAAAGCAAAAGATATCTTGACGTGAAGAAGCTTTGAGTTCTTTTTTTTTTTTTTTAAAGATTTTATTTATTTATTTGAGACAGAATGAGAGACAGAGAGCATGAGAGGGAGGAGGGTCAGAGGGAGAAGCAGACTCCCCGCCGAGCAGGGAGCCCGATGTGGGACTCGATCCCGGGACTCCAGGATCATGACCTGAGCCGAAGGCAGTCGCTTAACCAACTGAGCCACCCAGGTGCCCGAAGCTTTGAGTTCTTATCTACGATGTCCAAATGGCCCACGGGGTTCACCAGGGGAATAAAGGCTACTTGTGTTCCGTAAATGCTGACATCACATGGTTAGAGGAAATCAACCTGGTAAGTTGGAGGACTGAGCGGGCCTGTCTTTGGAGGCAGGGATTGAGTGATTGCCTGGCTATACCGCACCTCTGTGTTGAGAGAAAAAAGTGAGAGTTTGCTTATTTTATTTTATTTTATTATTTTGAGGTTGCTGTATTTTAAACAGAGCAAAACGTTTTGTGTTCATCTTAAATTTATTGTATTTTGTTTGCATGCAGCTGATTTCTTTCTTGGGGAATGTTTGCCCGATGCCATTCGAAACCCCGCCCTCAGAGAGCTTGTAATCTAGAAGGGGAGACGGCACGAGCCCTGGTCTGGAATCTGAGGCTCTCCTCAGTAAGTTGAATTTATTACTTCTTTTTAGAACAAAAGTATAAATAAAAATTGGGTCATGGCCCAGATGACAGAAACGAGAACCTTGATTTAGAGGTTCCTGTTTGCATGTCTGTAGCCACCTCAATGCACGCATTTGGTTTGTTCTGAGCCTGACCTGTGCACAGAAGTCTTTGGAGTCGGACTTGGGTACTGCACTCTAGCAGAACTAGTGCGCTGCTTCCCCTGGGTGCGTCTCATCACGGGTAAGCCGTTGCTTTGCATTTCTTAAGAAGTGATTCAAACTTTTCAGAAGCTGGTTCTGAAGGTTTTAATTTGGCGGCCACATTTGCAGGGCTCTCCACCTCTGAGGGAAGGGACTGCCGTAAGGTAGGCTGGTGGGTGCAGTTTTCGTTTCTGTAGTGTAGAGTCACTTCTGTTAAGATCCTCAGAGAATAAAGGGGAAGAGGTTTGCTCTTTTTTTTTTTTGTCTTTCATTTTACTCATTTCTTTTATTTATTTATTTATTTTTTAATTTATTATTTTTTTATTCTTATGTTAATCCCCATACATTACAACATTAGTTTTAGATGAAGAGGTTTGCTCTTAATGAAAGAGTAGATGATGATGGTGGTGGACTTTAGCTTATAAGTTGCCTCTGTTTTTAGGTAGAGCAGTGACTGACTAGTCCTCCTGACTAGTTGTCCTTCAACTCACGGCAGCACTTGTCCCTGACCGGTTCCTTTCTCCCGATCCTAGACAGGCCAATATATTTTTTTTTTTGAAGATTTATTTATTTATTGGAGAGAGGGTGTGTGCCCTAGCGGTGGGGGCGGTGGGGGCAGAGGGAGAGAAAGTCTCAAGCAGACTCCGCGCTGAGTGTGGAGCTGGACATGGGGCTTGATCTCACGATCCTGAGATGATGACCTGATCTGAAACCAAGAGTCGGAGGCTCAACTGACTGTGCCACCCAGACGCCCCTAGACAGGTCAATATTTAACCTTAAGAAGTTAGGAACTTAAACCTCTCAGTGTCCTTATTCGTCATGCTCGGATCTCATGAAGGCCTATTGTAGGGTGGTTTAGGTGTAACCCTGAGGAGGGAGCAGCAGTAATGACTTCTAAAGTCCCCCTCAGGTTAGAGGGTTGACCAATGCCATTGAGATTCTCTTACAAGGAGCCATGTAACCTCCCTGCCCGATGTAGGATAAGTGGTCTTGGAAGGACCAGAAGTTCATGCCTTAGGGTGGTTACATGGATTCATGTACCTAAAAACAATGAGAGCCTGGAGGTGTGCAGCCAAGAGTAAACTGAGGGGACTTAGCATGGGGGGGGGGGGGGGGGGGGGGGGGGGGCTTTGTAGGGGAAGCCTGTGTGGTTGTCTGTTTGCTCAGTGGTTGGTTGTCCCTCTGGGTTGGCGGGGGAGGGGGGGGCAAACACCTGCCCTCAGACAGCACCTCTCCCTATTTTGTCTTGTGATATCGTAATATTCGGGGGTCATTTTCACATCCTGTGTGGTAGTCTCATTGTCATGAGTCTCTTTTTTGAAGATGTTTTGCTGTCATCATTGTGCCAAGGGAAACAGTTCTTCTGCACTGTTAATGATGGGAAAGGGGATCCTTATAGTTACAACTCCCGGGGGTGATAGAAGACATTTGCCAGGAGTTCTATTGTGAAAGCGCCATGAGCCCAGGTGCAAATGTTTGGCCAACATATGAGCTGCCTTACTGTGCAGAATTATCTCAAGAACATCTGCTGGGGAGATGTCAGGACCTGGAGAAGAAGCAGTGTAGAAGCTGAGAATTTAAATGGAGTCTTATTATGAAGGTGCTGAAGGAGCATCTGATGCTTTGGTTGGATTTCTAAAGACTGAGATTCGTTTATATAGATATTCTGTGTTTGTGTATGTAAAATTCCGAGTTTCATTATTCAGATATATATGTTCAGGACATATATATTCGGCATACACACACACACACACACACACAATAGGAATTTCTGAATATTTGCCAACTAAAGGTAATCAAAACTTGACTAAAGTGTCCTTGGCCCTGTTAGGTGTTGCTCTCTCTTTTGACGAATGGTTCCCAGATCCCCCCTGGGCCTCCCTCTGTGCTAGCCCTGGATATGCAGAGGCACGTAGGCTCAGCTCTTGGCTTCATAGAGCTTATCATCTTGGGAGGTGAGGGTGGAGAGCAAGACTTTAATCAAACAGGCACACAAATAAATAGATAATTAGAGATTGTGACAAGTGCCCTGAAGGAAAGATAAATAGTACTGTTAAAACTTGTGGCTAGGAATCTGACCTGGTGAGCGTGGCTCAGGAGAGAGGTCCCTAAGGAAACCATATTAGCTTGCGATCTGAAAGCTGAACAGTTCATTGGGTGAAGCCGGTGGGAAGAGCATTCAGTCAGAGGAGCAGATTCATCCTGTTGTGATAAATGAAGTTCAGAGAAGCTGGGCTCTAAAACATGGGATAGCTTCACAAACATGAGGAATAGTACTGCGTCGTGAGGGGACAGGTTCTGATTCGGAATGCCTGGGTTTAAATCCTGGCCCTGCTACTTGCTATGCATTATTAGGCGAGTCACTTCACCAGTCTGTGCCTTAGTTTCCCCATCTGTGAGGGCCCACAGGGTTGTCGTGAAGATCAAGTGGGTCAATGTGTAAGGTGCTCAGGCAGTTTCTGGCACATTGCCCTCTGTGATTTATTGCATATCAACGACTGATTTCTAGCGTGCTCCTATATTAACTAGGGGGGCCGAAGAAGTCCGGTCCTTTCATGTTAAGGATGAGGCCCAGGGAGATGGAGCAATTTCCCAGAGAGCAAAGAATTAGTTATAGAAGGTCTGACCCAGGAGGAGAATTTTTTTTAGAAATTCAGTGCTTTTTCCATGAATTCATTGTTTCTCTCTTCGTTTACAGAGTTCTAATGGTGCATATGAGTACTTTGAACCAAAAATGGTATCTTCTATTCATTAGATTGCACATTTTTAAAAATTTGTTTGAAAATGGTTGAGTGTGGCTCTGAGTGACTTGAGTTTGGTGACCAGGTTCAAAGTCTCTTTGGGATCGCTGGTGTTGTCTTAGAATAGAATGGCCGGTTGTAGGAGATCTAAGTTGATTTCAATGTGATGGTCACATCCGCAGCCAGCAGCAGTTACCCAGCATATCCCAGCATATGCCAGGCACAGGCCTGGGACACAAGAACATATGGTCCTTCTTGAGACTGTAGACTTAATGGGGTTTGGTGTAGACGCGTAAATCAGTTGTTACTCCTCCAAGTAGATGGTGCATTGCTCTGGGGGGATGTACAAGAACGGTTTGCTGGACAGAGGAGGGAGCACAACCAACTCCCTGAAGACGAATGCATCCAGAATGTGCAGGGGTCTCAGAAGTCCAGATATGATGCATTAACACCATGACATACTATAAAGGAAGTCCTTTATAGTGCTCACCCAGGTACGTGTGGGGTGGGATGGGCATCAGAGCCAGAAGAGGACTGTGGCTGTCTTGAGAGAGATCTGCCTTTTCATCAGGTGTACTTATGTTTGGGGAAACTTAATGTGACTTTTTTTTTTTTAAAGATTTTATTTATTTATTTGACAGAGAGAGATAGCGAGAGCAGGAACACAAGCAGGGGGAGTGGGAGAGGGAGAAAGAGGCCTCCCGCGGAGCAGGGAGCCCGATGCAGGGCTCGATCCCAGGATCCTGGGATCATGACCTGAGCTGAAGGCAGACACTTAATGACTGAGCCACCCAGGCACCCCTAATGTGACTTTTGGTATATCTGAGTCAGTGTTAATTATTATCTACGTTGTGATGGGATTCGAAAATTGAAACTTGAAAGTTTCCAGTTCATTCTGATTCACCATTTGCCATTCTTCTAAAGGTAGATGTTCAGAACCCAAATCTCTCCTAACACAACAAATTCTATTTCCTATCTGATTTTAGGTTATGAAAAATAGGATCTTATGTGGTAATGATTTCTAACTTTTCAAAGCACTGTTATCTACATTATCATATTTGATCCTTGCATTATTATCCCCATGTTATAGGCAAGGGGACCGAGGTTGAACAAGGTCAACTGACTTCTCTGCATAAATGGGACCTAGGGTAGGACTTCCTTGAACAGTTTGACCCTGATTTTCCAGATGGAGGATTTTGTTGGTTAGAACTCAGGTAAGGACTCTCTTAGGTAATCATTTTTTACAAGTTAAAATGACCACCATATGTGCTAGACTTCCCAGCAGAGCTGGGTAGGGTACTGTGATGGTATTACACAAAAGAGACCTTTCCTCCTTGAAGGTTCTAGGTAGAGTTCCTTCAGTGGCAGGATTTTTGGGGTGCAGGGATCATGGCTGAGACCAGCCACAGTAGGTGGTAGGAACCCAAGGCTGGTTGGATTGCAACTCCTTGGAGTTGGTCTTCTTCTGTTTCATTAAGAAAAATGTGGGGCAGGGGCGCCTGGGTGGCTTAGTCGGTTAAGCGTCTCACTCTTGGTTTTGGCTCAGGTCATAATCTCAGGGTCCTAGGGTTGAGCCCTGCATCAGGCTCTGTGCTGGGTGTGGAGCCTGCTTAAGATTCTCTTTCTTGGGGCACCTGGGTGGCTCAGTCGTTAAACATCTGCCTTCAGCTCAGGTCATGATCCCAGGGTCCTGGGATCGAACCCCGCATTGGGCTCCCTGCTCGGCAGGAAGCCTGCTTCTCCCTCTCCCACTCCCCCTGCTTGTGTTCCCTCTCTCGTTGTGTCTCTCTCTGTCAAATAAATAAATAAAATCTTTAAAAAAAAAAAAGATTCTCTCTACCTCTTCTTCTGCCCCTCCCCACTCTGTCCCTCTCTTAAAAAAAAAAGTGGGGAAAAAGGGGCAAACCCCCCACCAAAACCTCACCATGGACATTTCATGCAGCTTCTTTCTGCCACAGAGCTTGGTGAATACCTTAACTGGGTTGAAAATTTTCTCATTTGTGTATCTCCTTTCCCACACGTCCTGAACATTATCTGTTTAAAAGTGGCAATTTTAATTTAGTTGGAGAGATAGGCAAAACTTTCATGCTGAGTCTCCTGTAATCTCCTGTTTGCGTGAAACCGTGAGGTTGTAGGATCGCTAGGGTTGTCACCTCAAGAATATCCTGAAATTAGTTGCTTTTTTCCTCTCGAAAAGCCACTTTCATCTAATCTTCCCTAACAGCCAGTCTAAAGTGGCCCCCAAGCGACTCTCCAAACACCGCTCTGTTTTGTTTCATCATAGCAGATTCCAGCATCTCCTACTTTCTTGTTCATCCATTTGCCTCTTTTTTTCTTCCCCCCTCCATCTCCCCCCCGCTTACAAACTGCACGTGAGCGGGGACTCTGCCCTTCTTGTTCGGGTCTGCATCCCAGAGCCTCAGACAGCGGCTGGCCCACGGAGACACTGACTGTGGGTTTGCTAAATTAACAAACTTCTCTTGATGCTGTTTTCTGATTTTTGTTTTCTTTTATCTAAAGATTGAAAAATTGGTGAGCAGCATGTTTTGCCCACTGAAACTCATCCTGATGCCAGTGTTACTGGGTAAGTAGAAACCAAGGGATCAAGGAGGGGACTTGATTTCTCGTAAGTCTCGTGCATCGTCAAAAGCCACTTTTATATATTCTCGTTTCCCCCTTGGTTTGTTGAAAACGGGAAACCCTAACCTGGAACTTCAGAGTTTTGTTGGAACAGCTGTTTTCGAAGCCAGGGAGCAAGCTCTTTCTTGGAAAGCTGAATCTTCCTGTGTTTCTATTAGACACTGAAGGCCTTCGGGTCCTGAGCTGGGCGTTCTGGGACTTTCCTGTGTGCTACAAAGAACATGTCTCTCTGGGATTCCTGAATTCTCAATTGTGACTTTAAAACCACAGCTAGTCTCAGATCAGGAAATGAAATCACCAGAGAGCCCCAGAATCCCTGCAGCCCCGTGTTCATGCTTTTGCCATTCCAGCCTTCTTGTGGTTCCACAAATGTGCTGAGCTCTTTCACAATCTGGGGCAGTTTCTTTTGCCAAGAGCTCTTTTCTCTTCACCTTCCCCGAGCAAGCCTGCCTAAGCCTTCCTTACCCTTCAGGGTTCTCTGTGAGCTCCACTTCCTTCTAAAAACCTCCTCGGGCTGCCCCCGCAGGTGGGGTCGGACTCTCCCGTTCTCGAACCCTCTGTGCTCAGGGCTGCTGCTTGTGGTTCAGCTCTTCTTTCTAAGTTGTTCATCCTCTCTCCCCGCCTTTTCTCTTTATCCACAGATCTAGCTCTGTGGGAGGAATAAATGACTCAGGAGGTGCTTTGCTCTCGTCGTCTCTTATTTTTCTCTTTTTCATTATTATTATTATTATTTTATTTTTTTTGTAGCTGGACATGGTAACCTAAATACTGACTCAGCCAAGTACAGAAAGAACTAACTGCCTTTGCTCTAATTCCAGGGAACATAGAGTGTGCACACACAGGCAGGCAGACAGACATACAGACACCCCCCACCCCACCCCCCGGAAAAGAGGATGTATTTAAGAGAATTTGTTTTTACAGAAGCAGGGCTGTCATGCTCTGGGCGGGGGGGCTTTAGGCATTTGCTCAGAGGTGCGGGAAGCAGCCCTCCCAGCCTGAGTTAGCAACCCAGTCCTGGAGCTAGTGGCTTGCTGGCATCAGGGGGTTTGTATTTCTTTGTGGAGAGGTTTGTCCTCCTCTGTGGAAAGTCTCATTTTCTTCAGCCATTTCTCGACCGATGTGAGTTTCTTTTCGCTCCCGCTCCCGTGGCCACTTTTGCTTTCTACCTGCCCTCCACCCCTCCTGCCACACACAGTGCTCCCCAGACTCAATTACTTGCGCTTCTTACGCCTTTAACCACACATCAAGCTGCTCAGTTCTTCCTTACAGGAAAATTCCAAATAGGTTTTGGAGCTAATTTTGATTTCTTTCAAAACAAGCCCCTCCAAAGGGTTTGGAGTTCATGTTTTCTTTTCCGTCTTCCCTACCATGTGCCTGCTGTTGGGCAGGAAGTTGATGCTCTTCTCTCAGCTTGCGTGGAAAGACTGGCACACTTTCTGTTTATTCCCACATGCATTCACTTGGCTTTTCCTCCATATAAACTGGCCAGCATCTAAACGTGTCTTTCTTGATGTTGTTGTCTCTTTGCATAGAGCACATCTTGTGAAAACAGAAATAGCCATGTAAGGGTTTTCTCTTTTAGTGAAAAGAGAAATGACTTGAGCAATATACAGATAGCGGAGTGGTGTCATGCATGCAAAACACCCTCAGGCTGAAAAGCTAGGGCTGATGGCAAAACTGGAATGGGAAGGTGGGGAGAAGACAAGCACAAAGGAGATTCAAGTGGAGAGCCGTGCTCTGTATTGGCCTCATTTTTTTAAAGAATGTTTTTCTTTTTCTTTTTTTAAAATCGTATGTATTTATTGGGGTGGGGGAGGGGCAGCAGGACAAGCAGACTCTGGTTTGAGCACAGAGCCTGATGCTGGGCTCGATCCCAGGACACTGAGATCATGACCTGAGCTGAAACCAAGAGTCTGACGCTTAACCAACTGAGCCACCCAGCCGCCCCTGTATTGGCCTAATTACAAGGACCTGCATGACAGCCAGAATCAGCCAGCCAAGTCAGAGATAAGTTTTTGTAAAGGAACTAGAAAACAGGAAAAGAGGAAGGAAGCAAAAATACCTGTGAATAGGGAACCCATGGGAAACTAGGAGCAAGAGACATCTCATTTCCTGTTCATGGATGTCTAAATTTGTGACCTGAAAGGAGGATGTCAGGGTTTCTCTTCTTTCTTTAGACAGGAGCTTAGAGAAAGGAATTCTGGGAAATGGGGAAGGGAGCAGTTAGGAGAACGGGAGCAGATATGCATTTTTGCAGTATGAAGATTGCAGAACCCCTCTGACTTGGGAGGCCTGTGTGTAACTAGAGGGTATCTTTCTTACCCTTGGGAAAGCCATGCTGGCTTGAGTGACGGGCCTCTGAGTACTTTGTGTCAGGTGATCTGGGGAGGGAAGATGTAGAGTTACTTAATGTAGATTACTTAGTGATTAACTGATTTTTGTTGTTGAGGGTATTTGTCTAAATGATGTCTCCTCTTGCCTTTGACTTCTATAGATTATTCCTTGGGCCTGAATGACTTGATTGTTTCCTCCCTTGAGCTAACAGTCCGTGTGGGTGATTCAGCCCTGCTGGGATGTGTTTTCCAGAGCACAGAAGAGAAGCGTGTGACCAAGGTAGACTGGATGTTCTCATCAGGAGAACACGCCAAGGTAACAAGGAGGAAATATTACTGTAGAAGCCCCTGGCCAGTGGTGTCAAGACAGTGAGGGGAGAGGGAGAACCAGGTCATCAGGTGCCATGAGGTGGTGTTGCAAGAGTTTGGGCTGTGAAGCTTGTCAGAACTGGGCCTCTTCCTAGCTTGGCCCTTTGGCTGTGTAATCAGCTGGGCAAGTTACTCAACCTTGATGAACTTCAGCTTCCTCATCTGTGGAGATTGAAGGTCATTATCATAATGGTAACGCTTACCTTTTGGGTCATTGAGAAGTAATGGACGACATGCACATAAAGTTCTTTTTGTTTCTTTTCTTGATGTCTGCCCTTTGTAGAGTAGTATAGGTGGGTGGGAGGGCTGAGGAAGGTGAGAACGTTGGTCTAGACAGAAGAGGCATGAGAATGATGTCACAGGAATCTTTTTTGTGGGGGAGAGGGCCAGATTCTTTGAGCATTCCGTGCCCCAGAGTTCACCTCTTTCTCCTTCATGGGGCTGCTTCAAGTGTTCAAGTGTTAGGATCAACTGATACAGCATGGTCTTTCATGGGAGCTCGTTGGAGTGGGAAATAGTGTATAAACCTCATTAGAGGTTCTGTGGAGTTATTTGTATCTTAGGATCATTTCTGAAATACATCCTAAGTAATGTGTTACTAACAGTAAGGTCCTGAAGTTTGCTGATGAAATGTTCTTTCTGTAGCTCATAGCATGTTATTACTATAATGCTACTCTCACTCAAATTTTTATTAGTATTTTTTATTATAAGAGGGATAGGCCCATGGTGTAAGTAGAAATAAGGATTTCCCAGGGCTCCCTGTCCCAGCCTGGAAGCCACTCCCTGATGATGACTCCTTCACAAGCTGTATGATATGCTGCCTGGAGGAGGGCAGAAAGGGGAGGAGTGACAGCCAACATGCCAGCCAAGGATCATCACAACTGCCAGTCTGGGGGATTGCATCATGTCTTTGAATGCCATCCAGTCTGGGGGCCAAGGCGGAAAACAGGGTGAACATGAGACAAGGTTTTCAAAAGTTCAGATCCCCAGAGTGGTCTTCAGAGTGGGCATTACATTTTACCTTAAACTGTAAGAAGTGAATATGCTTCACCGTTTGTCCTTGTATAAAATAAGGTACTGGGCCATGTCCGAGTTAGAGCGTTGCCTGGCACATTATTATTATTCGCTGGGTACCAAGTACTTTTTTGATCATGATGATGATGGTGGTGGTGGTGGCGATGATGATGGTGGTGGTGATGGTGGTGGTGGCGGCGATGGTGGTGGTGGCGGCGATGGTGGTGGTGGTGATGATGGTGGCGGTGGCGGTGGTGGTGGTGGTGGTGATGGTGACAGTGGTGATGGTTCTGGTGGCGGTGATGATGGTGGTGGCGATGATGATGGTGGTGGCGGTGGTGGTGGTGGCGGTGATGGTGACAATGGTGATGGTGGTGGCGGTGGTGATGGTTCTGGTGGTGGTGATGATGGTGGTGGCGGTGATGATGGTGATGGTGGTGGCGGCGGTGATGGTGACAGTGGTGATGGTTCTGGTGGTGGTGATGATGGTGGTGGTGGTGATGATGGTGGTGGCGGTGATGATGGTGGTGGTGGCGATGGTGGTGGTGGTGGCGATGGTGGTGGTGGTGGCGATGGTGGTGGTGGTGGTGGTGGTGATGCTGCCACTGCCACAGAACAGGGTCTTTTGGATCCAGACTCCTAGGTCTGGTGCCAGTGACTCTAGATTTTCCCCAAATTGTGCTGCCCTCCAGGATGATTATGTGCTGTACTATTATGCCAACCTCAGTGTGCCTGTGGGGCGCTTCAAGAATCGTGTACGCTTGGTGGGGGACATCTTACGCAATGATGGTTCTCTCCTGCTCCAAAATGTGGAAGAAGCTGACCAGGGAACCTATACCTGCGAAATCCGGCTGGAAAGGGAGAGCCTAGTGTTCAAAAAAGCTGTGGTGCTGCATGTACTACTGGAGGAACCCAAAGGTATGTGAATGCTCACTTAGAGAAGGGTGAAGGGGCCAGAGATTTGGCATGCAAAGAAGGAAGGGAACTGATTTTGTTGAACAAATGCCAGCCTTTGGTCTGGGTACATACCAGAGAGTGAATCCACAATAATTGGTGCTCTTTCATAAAAATAATGAGAATGATTATTTTATTTTATTGTATTGTTTTTAAAAGATTTTATTCATTTATTTAAGGGGGTGGTGAGGGGAGGAACAGAGGGAGAGGGACAAGCAGACCCTGCGCTGAGCTCGGAGCCCCATGTGGGGCTTGATCTCACGACCCTGAGATCACGATCTGAGCCGAAATCAAGAGTCGGACGCTTAAAGGACTGAGCCACCCAGGCGCCCCAAGAATGATTATTTTATTACCTTACATGTGTTCCCTTCTCATGAAAATGCTGTGTAGGAAGTATTGATCTTTTCATTTTACAGATGAAGTCATTGAGGCTTAGAGAGGCTTAGATGCGACTTGACTAAGGACACATATTTATTAAATGGCATATCTGGTACTTGAACCCTGGAATCTCTGACAACAAAGTCCTTATTCCTTTTACTCTACCCTGGAACTTCCCATCAGTTATCCACATTGATTCCATGTCCATATCTCGTAGATTCCTATGGTAAATGTTCTGGGGGATAGAAAAGAGATGAGATCTCCCTCACTTCTCTGGTCTTCGTTTTCCCATTTGTCAACGGAGAGTGGCTTCATAGACTGGTGGTTTTAAACTGTGCCCTGTAGAAGCCTGAAGGTTCAGCAAACCTGGTAGACTGAACAAAGGGTGGGAACAGGGCAGAGGGTTAATAGAGGACTGGGTCAGGTCCAAAGTCCTTTCTCTTTTTCCTGTTTTATTCATTGGGCTGCCAGGTAAGAATTTGTGTAAAGATGCCTTAAAAAAAGTTTGGAAACTGCAGAATAAGATACATTCTTTAAAAGTATGCATTGAGGGAATAGTCTGTGGCCCCAGGAAAGTTTGCGGTCTAGTTAGGGAGCTAGAATCTGGACCTTCTCCCCTCCCCCAGCTGTTTGGGTCCACTCTGTTAGTGAGCTCCTTTGGAGTACCTGGTACGCCTCTTCGGTGACACTTGTAACACCTGTCCAGTTGTGCCTTCCCTGGTCGTGTGGGTCTGTATTCTTTGTCCTCTGACCAGCCCTGGACACTATGCCTGGCACAGAGTAAGCAGTCAATAAACATTTGCCAAATGAGTAAATTTCTTGAATTAGCATCCCTCACTTGAATCCAGTTTCTAAAAAACAGAATTGTAGAAGGAATTGTAGAAGGTGGCCTCTGGTGCTCTCTCCTCATTTTTAGTACGTTTTTTCTTTTCTTTTTTTTTATTATGTTAATCACCATACAGTACTTCATTAGTTTTTGATGTAGTGTTCCATGATTCATTGTTTGCGTATAACACCCAGTGCTCCATGCAGAACGTGCCCTCTTTAATACCCATCACCAGGCTAACCCATCCCCCCACCCCCCTCCCCTCTAGAACCCTCAGTTTGTTTCTCAGAGTCCATAGTCTCTCAGGGTTCATCTCCCCCTCCAATTTCCATTGACATTTTTCTTTTGATTTTCAAAGCTGTAGTTCTCCAGAAAGAGGAAACGAATCGGCTGTTTCCCCAAGGATTATCTTTGGGCTACTCCTTTCCACTTTGTCTTCTGATGCCTTGCCCGGACACTTGTCCATACAAGCATGGTCTACAAAATGGGCGTCTTTTCCCTCTTTGAAGAGACACAGAGGGCATGAACCAAAAGGAGCATCCATGGAAACAGGCTAGAGCAATTTTAGGGTTAGTCACATCCTTCCTCGGTAGCCAGTGGAGCAACCTGTATTTTTCCCGTCTAGCCAGGAAGGGGGTAGAGCCAACTCCTCAAAATGTGCCTGGTGGCCACTGGAAAGTTGTTCAGCTTGTCTGATGGAGGTTTTCTTCCCCCATGTGAAGCCATCTACACTTTTCTCTACAAAGTTTACTCGTCAGTTTATAATTGTTCTACTCCTTCACTTCCTTTTTCTCATAGTTCTTATTTTAAATACTATAGGCAATACTCTTTAAAAAAATTTTTTTAGATAATTTTTTAAAAGATTTTATTTGAGAAAAAGAGAGAGAGAGAGCATGAGTTGTGGGGGGAGGGGCAGAGGGAGAAGGAGAAGCAGACTCCCCACTCAGCAGGGAGCTGGATGCGGAGCTCGATCCCAGGACCCTGGGATCATGACCTGAGCTGAAGGCAGACGCTTAACCGACTGAGTCACCCAGGCGCCCCTATAGGCAGTATTCTTGCAAATAAAAATAACAGTAGCTTCCTCTACCCTTTGCTGTAGAATCAGCTGTCCTTCCACTGATGGGAGGTGGCACACTATAGTGATATTTTCTTTCCTCAGGCCTGAGTTTATGTGCTGGCTCTGCCTTTTACGGGCCACATGCCTTTGGGCTCTCTCACCTTCTTCCTCTGAAAATGGGAGAATAACAGTGCATATCTCAAAATATTGTGATGACTAGCTGACATGCTACATACAAAGTGTCTGGCACATGCCTGGTACAGTGGAAGGTGCAGAATGGTTTGGTGTTTATTACTGCATTTTATTTTATCGTATTTTTTTTTTTTTTTAGTAGGCTCCATGCCCAGTGTGGAGCCCAATGTGGGGCTTGAACTCATGACCCTGAGATCAAGACTTGAGCTGAGATCAAGAGTCAGACGCTTAACAGACTGAGCTGCCCAGGCGCCCCTATTACTGCATTTTAAAAATATAGTTCAGTTCTTAATGTACTGTTGGATTTAGAGGGACTTTCCCTCCCTACCGGTATTCTTTGGAGTGAATTTTTATTACTTACAAAATGATTCCCTCCATAGAGTTTCAAGTTCCTGTTTTCTTTTGCTTTCCTCCTATTGTGCATCTCTCCTGCTGGGCAGGAAGTTCATGTGCTCCCAGAGAAACAATTCTGATGAAAAGGTCAGGTTATGTACTGTGTTTGTTCCTTCATGAGCTTTGCCTAATGTTCTTTTGAACAGTTAAGACCTAGGCTTGTGTCTCCCTAAATACCATCCTGCCTTTCTTTTCTTAACTGACTTTGTGGTTGATTTGTGTAGCAGATTACTGAAAAATCAGAAACATCTTGCTAATTTTTTTTTTCAGGAACCCCTCAAAATGACTTATGCAATAAGCATATGACAGGGTCAGCTGCTTATACAAATAAGCAGAAGGAAGAGCCTAGGAGTTGGGAAGCCTGAAGCAGGGGGAGAGGGATCTTCTTGCGGGGGGGAGTGGGGGCAGGGATTGAAACAGAAAAAAAAGCCAAGAGGAAAGCTGTCTATTGTCTTGGCCTAATTAGCAAGCAGTCCTGTGACCTGTACTGTAGCCAGAACTGTCCTAAGCAAGTCCCAAGACAACTTGTAAAAAGAATAAAAGAAATTGAAGAAAATCGCCTGTGAATCCGTTTTTCAGCTAGAAGAGCCAGTGGGTTATACATAAGCATGAAAGTTATATAACTTTCTACTTCCTGTTTATGTTCAGCAGATGTGGGTGTCTAAGTTGGTGAACAGAAAGAGGGGGCCTCAAGATTTTCTGTACTTTATTTTTTTTTATTGTATTATGTTATCCCCATACATTACATCATTAGTTTTAGATGTAGTGTTCCATGATTCATTGTTTGTGCATAACACCCAGTGCTCCATGCAGAACGTGCCCTCCTCAATACCCATCACCAGGCTAACCCATCCTCCCACCCCCTCCCCTCTAGAACCCTCAGTTTGTTTCTCAGAGTCCATAGTCTCTCATGGTTCATCTCCCCCTCCGATTTTGTACTTTCTTTAGTATAGCTTGAATTGGAGCTGGAACTCAGGAGAAATTCTAGAAAAGGGGAAGGAGCAGGGAACTAAAGGGAATCGCAGAGTGTTTATTGTAGTATGAAGACCCATCAGAGTTGATGTGTGCGGGCAGCCATGGGTACTCTCTTATTCATGGGGTGTCCTGGGAGTAAGAGGCCGCTGGGTACTTTGTCCACACAGGATCATCTGGCTCATCTGTGGAGTGAATGTGCGCAATATTTGGTGGTGACATTGATTTTATGGCTGAGGATCTTTGGCTAAACATGATCTCTTCTGGAAGTTCTTTGACTTTTGTAGATGATACCTGGCGTTTGACTTGAGTTACCATTTTATCCCCAGAGCTCATGGTCCATGTAGGTGACTCGACTCAGCTGGGGTGTGTTTTCCAGAGCACAGAAGAGAAACGCATGACCAAGGTAGACTG
This sequence comes from Mirounga leonina, assembly GCF_011800145.1. Classification (NCBI taxonomy): domain Eukaryota; kingdom Metazoa; phylum Chordata; class Mammalia; order Carnivora; family Phocidae; genus Mirounga; species Mirounga leonina. The sequence goes on along the minus strand of NW_023270387.1, from coordinate 14,231,144 downwards.
GATGTTCTCATCAGGAGAGCACGCCAAGGTAAGGAGGAGGAACCATCAGTGTGTAGTAGAAGCCCCTGGCCGGTGGTGTCAGGACAGTGTGGGGAGAGGGAGAATTTAGGCCCCAGGTGCCATGCCGTGCTATTGCAAGGGGCTTGGGCTTTGGAGCTTGTCAGAACCGGGACTCCGGCTCAGCCACTTGGCTGGGCAACTTCAGCTCCGTGGTGGGAAGAATGACTCTCGTGAAGATGACAAAGAAGAGGATGATATTCCTGCTGCTGCTGTTCATCTTGTAGGATTGTCAAGACACATATACTAGGTCGTCCGTGTAAAGTATTTGTATGTGTCTCGGCCACTGCATTTTAGTTTCCTTCCTCTTTTCCCTTCCCCTCTTTGTAGAGTCTATGGAAGAAGGAGGGGGATGACTTCTGTGGCCTTGTCTCTAAGCTTTGGGCTAGGCATAAGAATGATTGCATTCTTATTTTTATTTGGGTTATTTTGGTAAGTTTTCTTCTGTGCCCCACTGCCCCACTTATGGGATGGAGGGAATTTTCTTTGTCTTTATGGGTGCTCCTGATGTTGGGATTAGAAGGTCCTGGAGGCCAGGGTATGGAGTGGTTCATGGGAACTCTGAAGCAGCAAGTGGCAAGTTAGTTCACTAGACTGTTAGATGTCCTCCATGCATGGTGATGTACATACGGGTCAAGGTGTGTTGTGGGGGATATCCCAGGTCACTTATTAATAAAAATTAAGGTGCAAAGGAGCTTTTCTATTAAGACATATTCCCAGTCACTCCTATAAACAAGTCACTTGATTCCTGTATGCTGAGTGGGGGTGAAAGGATGGCATCATGGTGGGGGATGGGGAATTCCATGTAGTCCCAGGTCCACCTCTGGGAGCCCGTCATGTGTTTAGACATCAACCACCAAGTGAGTCACAGCAGAAAACAGGTCGCAAAAGAAATTTTGAGCTGTGAGTTCAAAACACAAGAGAAAAGATATTAGGGACAATGTCTTCTCATTCATGTTTGTGTCTGTATACCCATTTACTTTTCTTAAAAGCTTTTAAAAATAGTAATATTTACTTCCCTTTATAAAAAATTCCAACACTTACTCATTTAACAACTATTTTAAGCACCGATGTGGCAGACACTCAGAGCTCCTGCCTTGATGGGAGACTTATGATCAAGATCAAGGGAAATACACAGTTAAATAAGGAGGAAGTAAATATGTGGTATGTCAGGTAATAGCAAGAGCTATGGAGAACAAGAAAGCGGGCATTTGAGCTTCTTGTTTTACATGGATGGTCAGAGAGACCTCCCTGAAAAGATGACATTTGAGCAGAGATCTGCTGGAAGTGAGGGAGCGAACCATGTGTATTTCTGGGGGGAAGCGTATCCCAGGCAAAGAGAGTAGCAAGTGCAAAGGCCCTGAGGCCAGTACTCAAGGAGAGCAAAAAGCCCAGTGTGGATGGAGTAAAGTGACCCAGGTAGGTGAGGGAAGAAAAAGTAGAAGATGAAATCAGAAAGGAAGATGGAGTGGGCAGATCATGGAGGGCCTTGTACTTTTAGTAGAAATGGGGGGCCATCGGAGGGTTTGGAGTAGAGGAGTAACATGATTTAACTTCTATTTCTAAGGGCTCACCTGCTGAGAATAGACTGTAGTTAGGAGTAAGCAGGGAGACAAGTAAGGAAGCTCCTTGCAGGAATTCAGGTGAGAGATGAGGTGGCTTGGACCAGAATGGTAACCATGGAAGAGTTGAGAAATGGCTAGATTTTGGATTTGTCTTGAAGGTAGAGGTGACAGGATTTGCTGCGGGATTTTCAATGTGAGTTTAAGAGAGGAGTTAAGGATGACTCCAAGATTTTTAGTCTGAGCATCTGGAATAAGGCTTTGCCGTTTACCAAAAAGAGATGGACTGGAAGGAGCTGGTTTGGGGGAATAATTTGGAGTTGAGTTTTAGACATGTTTCAAGTGCCTATTGGAAATCCAACTGGAAATGCCTTAAGAAGTAAAGGTGTACTTTTACTTCCTTTTACTGGAGAAGTACAAAAGGGAACACCCCTTGCCCCCTGTCCTTCCTTATCCCTTTCTGCCAATGGGACAGTGGTTTGGTGCATCCTTCACAGCTACACATGCTGTGCGCACACGTGTGTGCATGACTCACGATGCCTCATACTGTCTGATCAGACCTTCACTGCCCACACATACAGGGCCCTATAAGTCCCTAGGGCTCCCCACTCAACCTTCCCCATGCCCTGTCTTCCTCGGTCCTTGCAATCTCATATGTTGCTTTTCCCTTCTAGGAGGAGGTTGTGTTACGTTATTACCCCAAACTCAGTGTCCCTGTGGGGTACTCCGAGAACTGGGGCCGCTTCCAGAACCGTGTAACCCTGGTGGGGGACACTTCCCACAATGATGCGTCTATCTTGCTGCAAGGAGTGAAGGAGTCTGACAGAGGAAGCTACACCTGTAGTATCCACCTGGGGAACCTGACCTTCAGGAAAACCACCGCGCTGCACGTGATCGTGAAAGAGCCCCGAAGTATGTGACATTTGGTTGGGGAGGGATGAGGGGCCTCATAGCTAGTAGGCATGGCAGGACTAGGGTGAGGCCAGAGAGGCATCTAGGGTGCAGAATTGCAGGAGGCATGACTCTGAGGTGCTGTACTTGCATACCCTGATACAAGTCCTTGTACCCTGGACTTATGTGACCTTCACAGTGATGCCTCCTTCCATCTGGAGCCCTAGGCACCTTGCTTGCCTCCCTCTAGTTCTGGCCCTGCAGGTATCTCAAAGACGAGGGAGCTAATATTTGGTGAACTCCAGCCTTCCGCCAGAACTCACTCCCTGCCCGTGTAATATACCGATCTAAAGATGCAGGAGCTCAGAGATGGATTGGAGCTGATGTCCAAGGTGTTTTTTCCTCGGATGCTGTACGCTCTGTAGCAGAAGGGAAAATGACCCTGAGCTGGTGAGAGACAGCACAGAGCAGACAGAAAACAGGAAGGGACCAGAACCCCAAATAGAGGTGTTCTCTGATGAAAGGTTCTCTGTCCTGGTAAACATTGTACATTAAAGCCAGTGGTGTATAGAATAAAGACTCTTTATTGTGTGGACTGAGAGAGGTTGATAAGTGAGGGGTTAAAGTTAAATGGTAACACAGTTAACAGTCAGGATGTGGCATATGGACTTTGCCTTTTGCTAGAGCCCTGCGCTGGGGGTTGGCTGTGGTTTGTTGGGGGCAGGGATGCGGGTGAGGAGGGAACACACCTCACTACCTCTGACCAGAGACTTGAATCTCTGGAGACGCCTTCTTGTAAGACATAGCAAAGGGTCCCAGCTGGAGGGGGAAGAGGGACAGATGGATTTCTTCACTCTCAGAAGTCTTATTCCCACTTCACAGAGAAAATACATACCATGAGTGGGAGCTCACTCAACCTTCAAGCCCCCCTATTACCCTCCCCCCCAGGCCTAACTACATCTGCCCGCATCCTCACCTCTCTGTCTGTCCCACCATGCCAGGCTCCCTTCCGCCCTGGGCTTATCCAAACCTCTGTGCTCAGTTAAGTGCTCATTTTCTCTGTCTCAGGAACCTTGCGCTTTCTACTGGCTTCTGCTGTCCAGCCTATAAATATGCTCACCTCAAAACAACAACAACAACAACAACAACAACAACAACAACAAACAAAAATAGGGGCACCTGGGTGGCTCAGTCAGTTGGGCATCTGCCTTCGGCTCAGGTCATGGTTCCAGGGTCCTGGGATCGAGCCCCGCATCGGGCTCCTTGCTCCGCGGGAAGCCTGCTTCTCCCTCTGCCTCTGCCGATCCCCCTGCCTGTGCTCACGTGTGTGCTCTCTCTCAAATAAAAAAAAAAAAAAAACAAAAACCACAACAAATAAATATGCTCACCTCTTCCTCTCACCTTCTGTCCTTGTCTACTTTAGCTCTCATCCTGTGTCTTCTTCTTAAAACAGAAATAACTCACATCCTATACATTCACCCATTTAAAGCCTACAACTCAGTGATTTTTAGTATATTCAGAGTTGTGCATCCTTCACCACAATCAATGATCTATTTCTTTCTTGACCCAGCCAGGTAGCTTGCTAAGAGGCCATAATGTGGTGCCTCCTCTCTCACTTCCCATTAATGCCTTAGTGCATTGCATCCCGGCTTCTGCTTCTGCCTCTGCTCTGGCTTAGGTCACCAATGTGGCTCTAATTACCCACCCTCAGCCTTCTTTGCCCGAGTAGTATTGGACACTGTATTCTTTATTTATACAATATATTCTATGTTGGATTCATTCTTCCTTCCTTCTTTCCTCCCTCTCTCCCCTCCCTCCCACCCGCCTTTCCTTCCTTTTGTCTAATCCATGTATGTATCCATCAAATTCTAGCCAAATATTCCACAGATACTTCAAATGCAACATACCCAGACCTCCTCCTGCACACCTCTCCCCAGCTCATCTCCACCTCAGTCAACACCTTCACCATCTACACAGCTACCTCGCTGGGTGCCTGGGAGTTGTACCTCATTCTTTCCTTTCCCGTGACCCCCCAGTCTCACAGGTCAACCAGTCCTGTCATTTCTACTACTGACTTTGAGTCTGCCTTCTTTCCAGTCCTACACCACACTCTAGCTATCTTCCTCTCTGTCTTGGCCTGTAAGCTTCTAGCCGGTGTCTGCTCTCATTCTCCGCCCCTGCTCGCATTCTCCCTGCAGCTCTCCGTGCCATTTGCTCTAAATCACAAATCTCAACGTTCTTTCCCGGTGCTCAGAGTCTTTCAGTGGTTGGTTCCTCCATCATTTACAGAAAGAAAGCCAGACTCCTGGGTGAGATAATCAAGGCCCTTCATGACCGAGACTCTGCTATCTGTCCAGCCTAATTCCCCACCATGCGCAAATATGCAGCCTTGAGCCAGACCCCTGGAACTATTTCTAATTTCTGAACTTACCATCCTCTTGGGCCTCCAGACCTTGTATGTAATGCGCCCCCATCCTTTTCCATATCGTCCGCCCAACAAACTTGATGTTTCCTGAAGACTTTTAAACTTTAAAACTGTTGTTGAGAGCTTCTCATCTGTTCTGCATAGAATTGGGTACCCTTTTGGACTTCCCATATGGACTTCCCTCATGGCCCCCATAGCAGTCTGTGGTTTTCCGTCGACATGTTTGTCCCTCTCCTTGAAGGCAGGGACCATGCATTATTTGTCTTTGAAGCTTCCTTGCCTAGTGTAAATGGCACCCAGGAGTGTTTATGTACGTATTTAGAGTGAATTGAGGAAATGAATGAAGGGTACCTCTTCATTGGGCGGAAGTGCCTTCCTTGGTATCATGACTATGGGGCTGAGTGTATATCCTTTTGAAACCAACCACTTTCTTATAGAAGGATCTGCAGCCTCTAAAACGTCTGTTATTTTACTTTAAGATAGAATTGTTAATGTCAAAGGAAACTCTGCTGTAGGTAAAGTGCTATTCTCTTCTCCCACCCACCTTAATCTACACTGTAGTTAGGGATAAGCAAGGGGGCCAGACCTGGTTCTGCATCGAATGGGGACAGCTGGAGTCCCAGTGTTTCAGCATGGGGTGGAGTCTGGCCTTCTCCCCCAACTTCCTGACTTGGCTGTGGCTACTTGGATAGAACTGGTGGGACTCACCGCTCTTTTCTGGATTATTGAGACCCTCTCATTGTTTTTCTCCTTTCCCAAGCATTGGTGACCCCAGTAGCCCTCAGACCTGAGATCCTGGGTGGTAATCAGGTGGTGGTCATCGTGGGGATTGTCTGTGGCACTATCCTGCTGCTTCCTGTTCTGATATTGATCGTGAAGAGGACCCACAGGAATAAGAGGTACAGGGCTGGGTTGGGAGGCTGGTGGTGTCTCGAACCTGAAGTGGAAGAGTGATAGGGTCCTAACTATGCCATTCTCACAGAAGGGGGTACTTTTTTTTTTTTTTAAGATTTTATTTATTTATTTATTTATTTATTTATTTGAAAGAGAGAGAGAGAGAGAAACAGCATGAGAGGGGGGAGGGTCAGAGGGAGAAGCAGGCTTCCCGCTGAGCCGGGAGCCCGATATGGGACTCGATCCCAGGACCCTGGGATCATGACCTGAGCCGAAGGCAGTTGCTTAACCAACTGAGCCACCCAGGTGCCCTAAAGGAACATGTTCTAATTCTGAGAGGGTATTTTTGGATGGATGCCCTATGTTATTGTTGAAATGTGTTGTTAAAGTCTTGAATGCATCCCCCCTTCTCCCAGTGTCTCCAAAATGCCCAGATGCCCAGACATAGCAACAGTGTTTCACTGGCCGTTGGCAGGCCCATGTCCCTCCATTTACCCAACTGTCCATGATGAGATACATTGCTGGGGCAAACTGGCTCTCTTGCTGAAATGCTGTCATTGGGCAAAGACCCCCATTACCGGGTGCTGCCTTCTGAGTCTCCTTTCCCATGAAACATGGACTCTACAGAAAGTGCTTTGCCTGCTGGGTTTGCACTTCGTTTCCCAGGGCCTCTCTGACTTGGTTTGAACTTGGCTGGCCTCTCTGAGGGTCTTTGCTCTGGGCGTGCAGATGGCCCTGAGCCCAGAGTTAGACAGCCATTATCAACTCACTGCCCCACCCTGGGCCTCAGTTTCCCTCAAAATGAAATCAGTACTTCCATGTCTACTAGCTTACCCTAAAGAAACAATCAGACTGATATCCTGAGATTTGTAAACACAGTTGCTGTAGCCCTGATGATAATTAAACACTGAAATCATCCACAGTGACTGTCAGGAATGAGTCACTGAATTAGTATTCCACTCGGTGACATACTGCACAACCCTGATTGTAATGGCATGGGAAAATGTCCCATGTGTAATATGTAGTATGATCTCAGTTTTATAAAAAAGAAAATTATATAATGCTCACTGTAGCAGCATATACAATAAATATATTTTGTGTGAGCGCACGTTCCTGCACTGAGAAAGAATAATTCCAAAGTCTGAGTAGTGCTATTTGAGAGAAAAGAGAAGATGGGTCCCATGAGGGCAGGAGGTTTACTAGGACTTCAATCTCCAACTCTCTCTGTTTCTTTACTATTTGAATTATTTTTACAATTAGAACACACAACCTTATAATCAGAAAGTATGAGAAAACTATTCCCTCCACTTTGAGACAAAAAAAAAAAATACAGTTTCTTTTCTAGCTTCAACCCTGATATTTATTTATTTTTTTTAGCTCTACCTTAGGCCAAAACAGAAAAAAGGGAAGTATATTCAGTAGCAGATGCAGAAGGCAGATGGTCAAGAGATCAAAGTCCAAGGGCTGGGAATGGGCCAGCGAGCTGGCGGCTGGGGATGGGGAGGGAGTGGGGTTGTGGCGCTAATTCTCCTTGGCCGCCTCACTAGGGCGGGGGGGGGGGGGGGGCCTTTGAACTGGGTGTCGCTGAGCTTCTGTTGCCCCCTGCTGGCTCAGCTACATCTCCCCAGTCCTAGGTTCTGATAACATCGAATCCCCAGGGCAGCGCTCGCTATTAATTCACGTAAAACTGTGTGGACAGAAAGATGTTAGCTAGGTAATAGAGACCTCGAAGCTGTCTAGCCCAGACTCCCTCCAGAATGCCTCCCTGCTCTCCACCAGAGAGATGCACTTCTCAGATTTCATGGTGAACTGGGGAGTCTAGGGAGAAGAGTTCCTCTTCTGGGGTCCCCCTCTTCACAAGGCTCTGTGGGGTCTCAGGCAGGCCCCCTTGAATATATAGTGCCCACCGGCTAATTCCGCCTGCTTTTCCTGCCTTGCAGCTCAGTAACCTCCACAACGCTGGTAAAAAGCCTGGAGAACATAAAGAAGGCTGATCCAGAGGTAAGAGAAGAACTCAAACCTCCATTTCACTGCTGTGCCCAATGAGGGTGGTTACGGCTCCATCCAGGTGGAGTCACTGTCATTCTGCGTGGCCTTACTTGGTGTTATAGCTCAGCATGCCGGCCAGTGCTGGGCAGAGCAGGGGCTCGGGAAATCTTCATCACCAAAGTGAGAGTCCCCCAGGAGGGAGTGGGGTGGGTCCATGGGGCCTCCTGGTAGGGCCACAGGAAAGACCACTGGACTCAGAGTCAGAAAATCCACGTTCATGGGATGCCTGGGTGGCTTAGTCGGTTAAGCGTCTGCCTGCGGCTCAGGTCATGATCCCAGGGTCTTGGGATCGAGTCCTGCGTTGGCTCCCTGCTCAGTGGGGGAGTCTGCTTCTCCCTCTCCCTCTGCTGTTCCCCCTGCTTGTACTCTCTTGCTCTCTCTCTGACAAATAAATAAATGAAATCTTAAAAAGAAATCCCTGTTCAAGCCCAGCTCTGCCACCTCCCAGAGCCACACTTTTCTCACCAGTAAAATGAGGATGAGGACAAACAAAGTTGACCTGTTTTGAGGTTCAAATAACCTGATGATCTGCAAGGGCTTCATAATCTCTGGGCACTGTGGAACGGTAAGGGATAATTGTGGTATAATCAGGAGTTAAGTGAAGGAGTTAATGGTTCAGATTAAATATTCGGGGACCTTAAGAAAGAGGATTGGGGTACCTGGTGGCTCAGTTGTTAAACGTCTGCCTTCGGCTTGAGTCATGGTCCCAGGGTCCTGGGATCGAGCCCCACCTTGGGCTCCCTGCTTGGCGGGAAGCCTGTTTCTCCCTCTCCCACTCCCCCTGCTTGTGTTCCTTCTCTCGCTGTGTCTCTCTCTGTCAAATAAATAAATAAAATCTTAAAAAAAAAAAAAAGAGGATCAAGAAGAACTTTTTCTTCCATTTCTTCCATATTATTTCTTCCATTCTTCTGTTTGTAACAGAGCTATAAATAATTGCAATTAGGGTCTGAGAAATGAATTCATTTCCTTGAGCTCCCTTTCCTCCCTCTCTTCCTCCCTGCTTTCCTCACTCCCTCCTTCCCTTCTTTTAAAAACTCCTCTTGGAATATTTACTTTCCCATCTTTTGCCCTGTTTGTGACCCAAGAGTAGGATTTTGTCACAACATAGTGCAGGGGCCTTCAGAAGGCCAAGAGTTTGTCACTGGATGACATCACCTCCCCAAATAGTGACAGGAACATGAATTACAAAGTACCACCGACCTCACAAATGTGAAGTCCAGCGAGGGCTGTCCCTGCCCTATAAACCCTCTTGAAGAGCTGACCCCGGTTAGGTGCTGATCAATGCCATCCTGCCATGCCTCTAATTAGAAGGAACTAAGCACAAAGTACAAATAATCTGGCAAGGTAAGGATTCCCTGCTGCTACCTAAGTGCCCATCCAAACGAAGAGGTCTGTCTTTTGAAGCAAAGAATTTGGTTCTTAAGATAGAGCTTTTTGCTGACTAGCCAATTTTCTTAATTTTCGGGAAGACTGGGGACTGAATTATCATTATCAGTGATCATTTTCTAGCTCTTAATAATCCTCTGGTGTCGATGCCCTGTGAATAGTAGTAGGTGGCTTTTTACTTTGGCACGTAACATTTGCTGATTTTTAGTAACGTTTATACTATTTCCCCCCACCTACCCAGAAACATGTTTACTCTTCAATAGCCACACGGGAACAGATGGAGGAGGAAGAAGAATCCAGTGGAAAAGCAGAGGCCACCTACATGACCATGGTGAGAGCGCTTCTGGGCCCTGCTGGGCCAGGTGTCCGGAGGGTGGGGAAGGAATTGGCAAAGATGTGGCAATGTAGTTAGATCACCTTGGGGGGGGGGGTGTCACTCTGCTGAGGACAGAGCTATTTCTACGTAGTAGGGAAGTCTGAGAAGCTGACGCTCTGCTGGATAGAAAAGTAACACCCAACTTGCCATCATACCCAGTCTCGAGGATTTATTTATTTATTTTAAAGATTTTTATTTATTTGACAGAGAGAGACACAGCTAGAGAGGGAACACAAGCGGGGGGAGCGGCAGGCAGAGGGTGAAGCAGGCTCCCTGCCGAGCAGGGAGCCCGATGCGGGGCTCGATCCCAGGACCCTGGGACCATGACCTGAGCTGAAGGCAGATGCTTAACGACTGAGCCACCCAGGAGCACCCCCAGTCTTGAGTATTTAAAGGTCATTAGGGCTAAAGATAATTGATTTTAGTGGTGAAAAGAGGCACCTTTGTCAGGGAGAAGCAAAGTGCCTCTGCCTCATTAGAGATTGAACACAACCTAATAGAGAGGGTAGCATAGATCCTTGGACAAACGTTGTGTCACAATTTTCCTTCCAATCCAAGAGTCCCTTCCAATTCTTACATTTTTAAATTCTATGGCTTATGCTGTTTTGACATAATGTGATTGCCAGGAAGGCTGCATTCTGTATAAAAATATGGAGTCGGATTCCTGCTCTCTCCTTCCTCCACTCCCCAGGGAAGTACAGCACCTAGAAAAGGCACCGGCGTGTAGTGAGTAGGAGTAAGGACAGAAGGAGTGAGCTGGCAATGGGCACGGTTCTATTTGTAGGCCAATAATAGGCACCCAGGCCGGAAGGGAGCCGTGTTCTGCTGGGCTCAGGAAGGCTGGCCTCCTCCGTTTGGGGGATGGTGGCTTGTGCTTGTTCTCATCACACCAGCACTGAGGACACATGACTCCCAGATGATGGCAGTGGAGAAAGATCCTGCTGAGGAAGCGTGAGGTCAGGGACCTGGCCGGGTTCCACCCAGTGAAACAGTAGCCCCACTCTGAAGTCGCGTGCAGTCGTGTTGCCCCCGCTGTCCTCCCGGGATTACCATGGGATGCTCCAGGCGCTGCCGGGCTTCGTGTGGCCTCCTGGACACCCGCTGGCGACAGCTGCATGGTGGCTGAGAGCGGCCCTGCTGGCATGACACTGGTGGCAGAGAATCTGGGAGCCCCCCCCCCACCATGTTCAGCAGAGGTGCTTGGATTGAAACTCGGCGGAGAACGGCACTTCTGTCATTTGGAAACAGGTCCAATGAGGCGAGTGTGATGAGACGCCAAAGTCACAAGACTCAAAGGCCTGTAGAGACCTGTCGGGTTGTTTTAAAGGCCGTGGGCCAAATTCGGGAAGCCTCTGGGCGAATCCCAGCCCACGGGCCGCCTGTTGGAGACCTCGGGCAGAGAGGTGTTATTTGATTAGGGAGCAGGGATAACAACAAACCTTGGATTTTGTTTTTTTGTTGTTGTTGAATTGATTACATTTACTTCAGAGGAGGGGGCACCGCGCCGTGTCCCCTTTCCGGGGCCGGACGGCACAGTGGTTAACATCACAAGCTTTGAAGTTGGGCAGACCTGGGCCCACAGGCCTGGCTCTATGACTTAGACGCAGGTAACTTAGCCTCTCTGCCACTCGGTTTCCTCATCCTTAAAATGGGAATCATAGTATCCACCTCCCGGGTGGCGAGGCTGTCACGCATGAGTGCTTGTGAAATTCAGAATTGGGCCAGAGAGATGGAAAGAGCTCAGTACGTGGTCACTATTCTGATGGAAATACTTACACCTGTGCTTTCTTTCTTCCCCACCCCCCCTGCAGCACCCAGTTTGGCCTTCTCTGAGGTCAGCACCCAGTAACCCACCTGAAAAACGTCAGCTGGGGGAATTCTAAAACCAGAGCAAGACCTTTGAGAAGAAAGGAGAGTTCCTTTTGCGCTTAGCGTGGCAGAGACTCCTCTGTGTGTCCTGAGTTACTGGATGGGTTGTTCCGGGACCCCCCCCCCCCGAGTTATTCTCCTGCCTCCTTGGTCGAAGGGCTGAAGAAGAAGGGTTCAGAGCCCGGCAGAAAGACGGGACAGTTGGGAGGGACAGGCCCCGACGGAGCGAAGCATGGATGCTGTCCTTCGGGAGCGGGACGCTGGCCCTGGGGATCCTGGCCGAGCGGCCACGGCAGCCTCAAGCATTCCATCAGCTCCTCAGCTTGGATGGTGTTCTTCATGGATGGGTCCCTGGGAAGAATTGCAGAAATAAAAACCAACCCAAATGATTCCTTTGGCAAATCACCCCTAAATAAATGTGGCTTGTGGAAACCATCCTGTTTGTATACCCTGGCTGAGGGGCAAGCGGAGGCTGGGTGAGGAATTTAAAGTCAGGAATGCCTCCGACAACTGAAGAGAGGAGAGCCGTTCTTGGTTCACACTGGAGACCAGTGTTGGCCCTGGGACTGTGTGGGGGCAAATGGGTTGCAGTGGGGTATGGATACAGCTCGAGGATTTAACCCAGCCCTTGTCGGCCTGGCTGGGTATCAGAATGGCTGGTGGCTCTTTGCTGGGCCTTGCTGGAGACATCTGAGCTGGAGCTTGGGCATCTGTCTTTTTCAAATGTGGAGCTCATGGGCTGCCAAAGTGGACAGTCACTGATGTAGCTCTTGGTCTGAAAGGTGAGGTTCCTGTACGTTTTGGTTACCATTGTCAGATTTAATGAGGTTCTTTTTTTTTTTTTTTTAAGATTTTATTTATTTGACAGAGAGAGACACAGCAAGAGAGGGAACACAAGCAGGGGCAGTGGGAGAGGGAGAAGCAGGCTTCCCGCTGAGCAGGGAGCCCGATGCAGGGCTCGATCCCAGGACCCCAGGATCATGACCTGAGCCGAAGGCAGATGTTTCACCGACTGAGCCACCCAGGCGCCCCTAATGAGGTTCGTTTTAAAGATCCTTTGGTTCTCGGGGCACCTGAGTGGCTCAGTGGGTTAAGCATCTGCCTTCAGCTCAGGTCATGATCTCGGGGTCCTGGGATCAGGCTGCACGTTGGGCTCCTGGCTCTGCGGGGAGTCTGCTTCTCCCTCTGCCTCTCCTCCCTTCTTGTGCTCTTTCTCTCAAGTAAATCAATAAAATCTTTAAGAAAAAAATAAATGAAGATTCTTTGGTTCTGAGCTCCCATTTCTAGCCTGGGCTCTGCTCAGGCCTTCTCTCTTCCACCACCAAGGTTCTTCCTCCTTCTCCGCACCCCTCCCTGCCACTTAGCCATTCAGGGCATGGATTTCTGATTTAATCTCAAGTGGAGCTACATTTTTGTTTTTGTGGGGTTTTTTTGTTTGTTTGTTTTGGAGTTGGGGAGGAGCAGAGGGAAGAAGGAGAGAGAGAATCTCAAGTAGACTCCCCTTGGAGCCTGATGTGGGGCTCTATTTCACAACCCTGAGATCATGACCTGAGCCCAAATCAAGAGTCCAATGCTTAACCAACTGAGCCACCCAGGCACCCCTGGAGCTACATTTTTGGATTCCTCTTTAACTCTCCACACTTCAGGACCCTCTTATAACACATCCATCATTACCTCTTTCTCTTTTACCAACTGTTCTTGGGTGTCTATTTGGAGTCCTGTAGCCTCCGTTTGTTTTTGGTCAGCCATGGCTGAGAGTCCTTAAATGCTTCCTTCTCACCTGTTAGCTCTAAATAAGGAATATGTCAATATTTTGCAATATGTGCATCCTGTCCAAGACATACCAGAGAAGTGACACATTCTGCCATGGTAAGTAGAGTGGGGAGAAAGACTTTCATATCCTAAGAATTCATGGAGAGGAAGTGATTTCATTCCTGGGCTATTAGGTAACATGCTCTCCTGGGCTAGGGGCTCCTTTTCTACTTCCTCAAATAGCATCTGCAGAGGAGGAGGACCTTGAGGATACGAGTTAGGTGGATGGATGGGGATTAATTCTGGTGTTCTGGATCAAAGAGAATAAATTGGGGTGAGAGCTGGAGGGAGGGCTGTGCAGTTACCCTCACACTCCTGCAGGGGCGCCTGGATCGGGGATGTGTGGGCACACCCCTCCAGAGGTGGACTGGCCCAGATCTGAACTCGATTCATTCAAAGTTTGGCTTCCATTTCGGGTGGAGCAGTTGTAACCGAGGAGGAGGAGGAGGAGGAAGGCTACTTCTCTCTCCCAACCCTACCTCCCCACAAACCTTTCTTTTACACACAGTCCTCAAGTCAAGGTGGAGAGTGGAAATCACAGCTGTCGAACACCAGTTTTTCCTCACACCAGAACAGCCCTGCGGGGACCAGGAGAAGATCTGTTTGCTCCCCCATGCTCTTCTCCTAGGGGTGGCCGTCTGTTAAGTCCAGGAGCACGAAGGCATATGGTGTATGGAATGGGCCTGAAGCTCCAGCAGGCCTGGTTCAAATCCTTGCCTCTGCCTTTGCTCTCTCTTCAACGTGGCAGTTTACTTCAGTTCTTTGAGGCTGCTTCCCTTCTACATAAAATGGAGACTCATAGGGTTTTTTGTGAGGACTAAATGGGGTCACTTAAGTGCCAGCGCCTGGTGTGGGCCTCCAGGCCCTTCCAATGTGTTCTTTCCTAGTTGGATTTGTCTTCCAGTGATTCAGTCCCCATCTCTCATTAGTTTTTATTTATTTATTTATTTTTTTAAGATATTACTTATTTATTTGAGAGAGAGAATGAGAGACAGAGAGCAGGAGAGGGGGCAGGGTCAGAGGGAGAAGCAGACTCCCTGCTGAGCAGGGAGCCCGATGCGGGACTCGATCCCGGGACTCCAGGATCATGACCTGAGCCGAAGGCAGTCGCTTAACCAACTGAGCCACCCAGGTGCCCTAGTTTTTATTTCTATGGGCAGGAAACCCTTTAACCCAACACACCTAAATCCCTCTTCCCACCCAAAGGAGGAGAGAGCTAGGAAGGGTTTTGCATAGCTCTGGGTGGGGGGGGCGTTCCACGGGTGGGATTGCTGCTGGAGACAGCAAGCTGGATCTCCTTGTGGTAGATCCTTTAGCTAGCGCTTCTGTTGCTTAAATTTGCACCAGTTTAAGTCCCTAGAACACCAAATGCTCCCATATTCAAAGATTTCCAGAAGTATGCAGGCTTTTGCCAAAGGAAATGAGGCCTTGAAAGGGTGGAGGGGGTGGGGCCCCCCATGAATAATGTAGAAGTTGGCAGCCTCAGAGTTTGGCTGTTGGAACTGAAAACACTTCAGCCCATTCCCTGGGGACCTGGAGAAGATGTGCCTCCTGGAAAAGGCTGCAGCCTTCCACCAGCCCTTTATTCTTTGTTCCTGGTTCCCACCCCACTTTGTCTCCTTTTGGCTAGTCAGTATGCTTTCATGTCTGCATTGATGGTTTATCTTATAAAATGCTAGCCGTGTGCACGCACACATGCGTGTGTGTGGGTTTGGAAGGGGTCATGCTACCACTGAATTAGCTTAGTTACTTGGAGCCAAAGAAGCTTAGGTTGCAAATTTTGTCCCAACACAGACCAGTTATCCCCTTATTAAGAAAAGACAAAGTTTCTTAGGACTCTTGACCTTCTGTCCAGACCAGCTGGCTTGTGAATGTGGTCTGGTCTTCCTCAAGGGAGATCAGGCAATCCATAACCACTTCCGTAAAACTCAGCTCTTAAAACCTACCTTCTTTATCAAAAAATAAGGGAACTCAAGAGTTTTCTCAGAAAGCTAAAACCTTTCTTTTTAAAAAATATTTTATTTAGGGGCACGTGGGTGGCTCAGGCGTTAAGCGTCTGACTTCGGCTCAGGTCATGGTCCCAGGGTCCTGGGATCGAGCCCCACATCGGGCTCCCTGCTCGGCGGGAAGCCTGCTTCTCCCTCTCCCACTCCCCCTGCTTGTGTTCCCTCTCTCGCTGTGTCTCTCTCTGTCAAATAAAATCTTTAAAAAAATATTTTATTTATTAGAGAGTGTGAGCACGAGCGGGGGAAGGGGCAGAGGCAGAGGGAGAAGCAGACCCTCCCCCTCCTTGAGCAAGGAGCCTGAAGCAGGGCTTGATCCTGGGACTCCAGGATCATGACCTGAGCCAAAGGCCGATGCCTAATGGAACTGAGCCACCTAGACGCCCCTAAAACCTTTCTTATTTTATAGATGATGAGAGCAACAGTGATTGGCCTGTCCCAGAACTTTCAAGGCACCTGTCTGAACCCCTCATCCTATGTTCATGGCCTTCTGAGGTTGGGTGCCATGTTGTCTGCCCATCCATTCCTCTCATTTTTTTTTTTTCCATGACAGGACCACTCTGCTCCATATACCTGTGTCCTTCCTGCTTCTAAGCCTTTGCTCTTGGTGTTTCCCTGACTAGAATTTCCTGTCCCTTCTTGCCTGCCCAAATCAGTCTTTCAAGGCCCTGCTTCAGTCATCTTTCTCACGTCTTCCTGGATGTCTCTCCGTTTACCAGATTTTATCTCCTAACGTTCTCCATTTGTCTCATGGGTATGGGGCTTCTCTAAGAGATCTTAAGCTCTTAGAGACCCTGCTTTAGGTCTTTTCTATGTGTTTTGCAGCATCTGACCCCACGTGGGTCAATCCCTCGTTGAGTGGGATTCCTAGAAATGGCATGGGACAGCACGCACAGGGAGCTGCTGGACCTGGCTTCCAGCTGGAGTTCTACCCCACCTTGACTGCATAAGTTCAGGCTGATGGAGTTTCTGCCCTTTCCCCAGATAAAAGTAGACCTTCATTTATTCTTATGTGCTCAGGGACAAGGAGAGGCTCTGCTCAAACTCAAAATGAGACCCAACCCCTGTCCTTAGAGAGCTATAATTTAGTTGGGGAGATAAGATATGTAAACAAAAGATGACAATCCTTTCTGATATCCAGGCAATACCGGGTGTACCTTTGTTCCTGTACCCCTTGTTGAGGGGAGTTTATACCTTTGACTCCCCATCTAGAATGGAAGGAGGGTGAGCTGTATCTTATTCATGTCTGAATCTCTAGCTTCTAGCCTGGTGTCTGGCACACGGGGGACATTAAGTAGATATTTGAGTTTGTTGAATGAGGGAGTTGATAAACAAATGAGTGAACGCACCAGTGTTGCAGGTGCCCAGAGAGAAGAGGTACGTAGGAGGTAAGGAGGAGGTAAGTTGGTAGCAGATTTTTGAAGAAAGACTAGGAGGTTGCTGAACAGAGAAGAGAGGAAGGGCATTCCCAGAGGAAGAAACGGCAAAGGAAGGACACCAAGATGTGAGCGCTGGGCTGGGTGAGAACCTCCCAGTGTGCGATGGCTGGAGATGGGCGAGGGGCAGAGAAGAGAGGTGAGTAAAATGAGTCCATGCCTTTGTTATTCCTCATGCCTTTGTTATTCCTCAGTGGGCGGCTGGGGGCTCTGAAGTTCCTGGGACCAGCATCTCACCCTAAGCTTGCTCCTGCTTACCAATCTCTTCTCCCCAGCCCCCGGCCCTGGCTTCTCATTGCCCCTTGCTCATGGGATGCAAACCTTTTACTATTAGTTGAAGTCAAGACTTGACTGTGCTCAAGGAGCACCTGGAGATCTTATTAAAAATGCAGACTGTGATCTCACGGGTCTAGGTGGGGCCTGTGGCTCTGCATTTCTCAGGAGCTCCCACATGATGCTGCCAATGCTGGTCCAGGGACCACGCTTTGAGAAGAGAGGCTTTAAGGCAAACGGCCTAGGGAGGCTCTCTGTAGAATTAAGATTGGGCATTCCAAAGGCAAAAGGAAACTACCTTCCTTTGGATTATTGAGAACACTGCTTCTCCCAGCAGGGTGGGTGACTGAGTGTTATCTAATAAAATATTCAGCGGTAAATGGCACTGGGTAGAAATGCCAAAAATAGGGCTTTACTCCGCCCTTAGCCCATCTTTGATATTGGTCTCTTCATTCTGCAAAACCCCTCTTTGAGTTTCAGCTTCCCTGGCTTTGCTGGCTCCCAGGGAGCAAATGGGCATTTGGAGGCCCAAGTGAGCCATGGAAGGTTCTGGGGTAGCCCTCCTCCTGCCTCACCCTGCCAGCTCATCTCACCCCTGATCTTTTGACCCTTAGTCCTGGGGGATTGAGTAGCACAAAGGCTATTCTGTTATTAGCCAAATTTTGCCAAATTATAGCCAAATTTTGGATAGAAGCAGAGGGACATTCCTTATCTCAGATGTCCCCAGAATAGAAGTTTCTGGACCCTGCGCGAGACCCAATGAGCTGAGTAAGCAGCTTCCCTGAGCCCCACAGCCCCTCAGCTGCGTTAAGGAAAAGGAGGAGGCCGGCTACGTCAAACCAAAACTCTCTGGCTGACATGTGCCTGCGGCAGCTCGGGTGGCTGAGCTGCACCCCGGGACTGGCAGCGCTGGGGCCCTGGCTGGGGCTAGCCCTCCCTCTGGGCACACCTGCGGCCGGTGGTGGAGGAGGGCTGTGGCGATGGAGACGGGCCGTGGCCCCTGGAGGACACTCTTCCCTAGGCTGCCTCTCCGCTCCTTTGCTCATCTTCCTTCCTCTGGGCTGTGCGCCAGCCGCAGCCAGACCCAAGTCAAGTGACGGAGTCTGTGACGATCCAGGGGCGCAGAGGCACCTCTCTACCCCTCTGCCTTCAGCAACGGCCACCCAGACCTGGCCCACATCGCTCTCCCAGTCCAGCCCAGCTGCAGCAGCCTTCACGATGGTGTCTGCTTTCCCCCATTTCCTCTTCAAATTCATTAGTTCGTTCGTTCATTCATTCCTTCTTTGGTTCATTCCCTCAGGCAGGCTTCTGTGTGGTTAGGTCTCACCTGTGTATCGAGTGTCCGCTCTGAGCCAAACACTGCGCTGGGCTCCCGTTCTCCACACCCGCGCTTCAGCACCTTCTTTTTATAGCCGATGCAAAGCTCCCTTGCTTTGTCCATTCCAGTCTTCTCTTCCCTGTGTCTCTAAACAACCTGATGGGAGGTCTGGGGTCTCCTCCCCTCGGTGATAGGCAGTGTGGAATCCTGGAAGTACCCCATGTTTCACACAGACCTCAGTTTGAATCCGGGGTCTGACTCTGACCTAGACTACCTACCATACGTCATCTTGGGTGGGTTAAGTTCTGCTAGCCTCAGTTTCCCCATTTGCAATAAAAAAAAATAGAGAGAAGAAGAAATCACCTATCCCAGGGCTAGGTTTCAGTTCAGATATCACATGTGAAGTACTTGGCACAAAGTTATTACTCAAAAGTATCAGTTGCTCCCTCTTTAGTGCCTCAATGGCCCAATACAAGTGTGAGGGATTGCTGCACAGGAAACTGTTCTACTGAAGGTTTCCCCAGAAGAGTGGGGGCCGCATTCTGGGCTCAGGGCCACCTTGGTACTCCACCCCAAGTCCTCCTACTTGTGATATTTGCCGATTTCCTCCTTCCTTTTTCAAATGGAAAGTTTTCAAACATACACAACCAAAGAGAGAACTATGTAATGAGCCCTTTGCACCTCCCACCAGTTTCAACAATGAACAGCAACGTCCAGACTTGGGTCACCTACCTCCCCCACTTTTTTTTTCGTGGAATATCTTAAAGCAAATTCAAGTCACCCTATCTTTTCACCTTTAACACTCCAGTGTGTATAACAGATAAAGATGTTCAAATCAAAACCACAATGAGATACCATCTCACACCGGTCAGAATGGCTAAAATTAACAACTCAGGAAATAACAGGTGTTGGTGAGGATGTGGAGAAAGGGGAACCCTCTTGAACTGTTGGTGGGAATGCAAGCTGGGGCAGCTACTATGGAGAACAGTATGGAGGTTCCTCAAAAAGTTGAAAATAGAGCTACCATACAACCCAGCAATTGCACTACTAGGTATTTATCCAAAGGATACAAACACAGCGATTTGAAGGGGCACATGCACCCCAGTGTTTATGGCAACAATGTCCACAAAAGCCATACTATGGAAGGAGCCCAGATGTCCATTGACAAAGGAATGGATAAAGAAGATGTGGTGTATATACACAAGGGAATATTACTCAGCCATCAGAAAGAATGAAATCTTGCCATTTGCAACGACATGGATGGAACTAGAGGGTATAATGCTAAGTGATATAAGTCAGTCAGAGAAAGACAAATACCCTATGATTTCACTCATATGTAGCATTTAAGAAAAAAGCAGATGAACATAGGGGAAGGGAAGGAAAAACAAAATAAGATGAAATCAGAGGGGAAGACAAACCATAAGAGACTCTTAACTCCAGGGAACAAACTAGGATTTGTTGCTGGAGGGGAATGGGGTGGGAAGATGGGGTAACTGGGTGATGGGCATTAAGGAGGGCATGTGATGTAGGGAGCACTGGGTGTTATATGCAACTGATGAATCACTGAATTCTACCCCAGAAACTAAAAATACAGTATATGTTAACTAAATTGAATTTAAATAAGGAATAAAAAAAAAAACAGATAAAGATGTTTAAGAACATAACCGTAATATTTTATCACACCCAACAAAATTAAGAATTATTCATGAATATAATTTAATACCCAGCCAATATTTATTTTTTCCCAATCATCTCAAAAAATGTCTTTTTACTGTTGATTTGATTGGGTATCAGGATTCCCCAAAGGTTCATATTACATTCGATTGTAAGGTCTCTTAGGTGTTTTTACACCAGCCTGCTTTGACATGTTCTGTTTCCAGTGGTAATGGTTGAAAAATGAGGAAGTCCTTATTTCCGGAAAGTTTCCCCAACTCACTTCCCAGAACCCCTTCCAAATAACACAAAACAAACATCTCCTTTTTGGGGTGTTTCTAAATGACAAAAAGAGTTCCCCCCTTTACAGCAGTTTTGAAATGAATGAGCTCCTCTAACAACTTTCAAATCCCAACTATCATCCAAGAGAAGAAGAAGAAGAAGAAGAAGAAGAAGAAGAAGAAGAAGAAGAAG
>NW_023270387.1:14192320-14210656 GCF_011800145.1 Mirounga leonina | reverse complement strand
AGAAGAAGAAGAAGAAGAAGAAGAAGAAGAAGAAGAAGAAGAAGAAGAAGAAGAAGAAGAAAAGAAGAAAAGCAGGATTTGCTTTAGTTCTTGTTTTAGAGGGGAAAAAATCCTGGGGAACTTTGTTCTTTTCAGAAAGATTTTTTTTATGCCCTCCCACCTGCTTTTCAGAATCCACCAACCACAGAATTTACTCCATCCCCCTTTTTCTCTCTCCCTTACACACTCCCTCTCTCTTTTTAGCAGCAACATACAAGCCGGCCATATTAGAGAGATGGAAATAAAGCTTCCTTAATGTTGTATGTGTCTTTGAAGTACATCTGTGCATTTTTTTTTAGCATCTAACCATTCATCCCTTGTAGCCCTCGGCCCCTCAAATCACCCTCTCCCATATCCCACCCGACTAACATCTCAGTCTCTGAAAATGCACAGAGATGCCTGGCTACCTCGCCCTGCCTTCAGTCTCGCGGGGCTCAGTCTCTTTTTCTCTTTGGGTAAGTTAGACTGCACATCTGCATGCTCCTGAGGGTCCAGAAGTGTAGCCAAAGCTGGAAGAGGATGGGGGCCGGGGGCAGGGAAGAAGACATTGATTGCTTGAGCTTCCCTTCATGTCCTTGGGAAGGGAGGTACCGAGGACTGGGGGAAGACATTGTTGGGGACTGCATAACGCTGGGACTACTTGGTCACAGAAATGTTGGGTCGGGGGATCTGAGTGTTCCTCAGGGGTGACAGTTATCACGGGAGGTGATTTTTCTTTGGGTTTCCCTGAAACAGACTTATGTGGGGGTGGGGGCAGAGGATAGGTCGATCTGCAAAGTCTCTTCGTGGATTTTTTTTAAGCTGCAGCAAATATGGGGTCCTGGGTCTTCATGCTCCCTTAAGGGGCTTCTCTTGTGGACCATGATCTTTGGAATCTGGTGGGTTTAGGATATTAGGAAAGAATGTTTGGGGGAATGGGAGGTAGAAAGTTGAGTCTGGGTCTTGTTTCCTGGAAATCTGTACCACTGGTTTGTTGAAATGTGGGGTGGGGGGGGCAGGTGGGAAGCAGGCTTGAAGTATGATCTCTGCATTGGGAAGAGACTTGCTGAAGCAAGCGCTGATGGAGGCCTCTGGCGTGGGCCAGATGGAGTGGAGGAGGGGGTCAGGTGAAGGGATCAGGAAAAAAAGAAAAAAAAAAAGGAACTCACAGGCTGAGTGTGGCTGTGGCCCTTTAAGACCAGCCCAGCCTTGCAGACTGCCTTGTCAAGTGATCCGAATGTTAATTTCCTATTTGACCACTCAGGACTTCCTGGTGAGTAGGTGGGCTAGAGAGTTCTTTGCAAGCCTGCTTTATGGGTAGTTTCATCCTTGCTCCTAAACTTACTCATTGCTGGTGTAGTAGTTGGTCAAGCCCCGGGATTGTCAGTGGGGATATTCCGCATCACAGAATCCCTCTCCCTCCCTCCCTCTCCTTGTCCTTCTCTGGTGTGCTGTGTTGGATGTTGGGCAGGAGTGCTAGACAGAGACAACACAGAGCCCCTGTCAGCTTGCGTCATAAGGCCTATTAGCTTTGCTGAGTTCCTGGACAGTATTAACAACAGAGCAGGAATGTTACGGAAGCGTGGGCCGTACAAAGAGGAGGAGCCTTGGAATCAGCTCTGGGTTTAAAGCCACCTTTGTCATTTACTTCATGACCGTAGGCAAGTTACTTGACCCTTCTGAGCTTCGGTTCTTTCGTGGGTAAACTGGAGAATGCCTGGGTTTTTCTGTGAGGTGGGCACACAGCAGGTGCTCAATAATAGCTGAACTTTGCTAACGCTTTTCACGTGCCCAGGGGCTGTATAGCTTATTTAGTCCTCAAGATAATCAGTAATTGAATGAGGTAGATGCTGTTATGATCCTTCTGTTATGGATGAGGAAACAGGCACAGCGAAATGAAGTAACTAAGTTACTTAAATTAAGCAACTTAAAGTCACACGACTAGTTCAAGGTGAGCTGAGATTTGAACCGGTTTGTCAGACTTCTAGTACTTAGCTGTTGAACTCTACTGCCCCCAATGTTCAAGAAATGGTACTGTTATATTAACAATAATCAAAGAATCTCAAGTGCAGGCAAAAAGATGGGGAGTTGGGTGGATGACCTGGGTGTAAGGAACCAGGGATGGAGGACACGTGACTCCCTTGGGAGTTAGAGAGAGCTTCTTGGGGGAGGGGGACAGTCTTGTGAGAGCCTGATCTAAGCGAAGAAAGGAAGGGGGCTCCATGACCATGACCAGGATGTGTCTCAGGGGATGATGGGGCCTGGAGTGAAGAGGTCAGGGAGTGGGGGATGTGAGATGGTGGTGGGAGGAAGCTAGAGCCTCTGCAAATCTGGGTAGTAGATCTTGAACTTGAACTTGACTGATGATATGATGAGGTATGCCCTGGCACACCAAGGCTAAGGGCTCAGGTGGACAAAGGAACTTTGGTGGTCGTAATGGCATCAGCCTCCAAGATGGAGGGACCAATGACGAGGGAGGGACCACATCAGGGGCAGGATTTGTGAGGATAACCAAAGAGCGGGTAAATCATAGAGGATAACCAGCGGGGCAATCTGCCGTACACACAGCAGAAGCATGTGAGGCTAGTGTTTAGCTAGAAACAATCCAAATGACTGGACTTCCCAGAGTTTTTCTTAAGACCGTGGGCTCTGCAGTCACCAGCCTTGTTACCCAAGTCTGGGTTAAGTGAGGTGAGGTCCTCACTCAAGCCCACTGCACGTGTCTTCTGCTGGGGGCAGGGATCCAGGCATGGAGGGGAAAATGCCTTTCTTTCCTTCCACAGACATTTATGGAGGGCCCATCTGTGGTCACATACTGTTCTGGGGCTAGGGATACCAAGATGAGCAGAAATCAGTTCCCCAGAGCCTCTCAAGGGACACGGGCACACAAACAGATAATGACAGCACAAAATCACAAGGGCTGTCACAATAACAATCCTAATGATGCTGAGAATGATAGACCTTCGTCAAGGGCTGACTATGTACCAGGCATTGCTGGGAGCTTCCTATGTTAACAAGTCATGTGACCCTCACAACTGCCCTAGGAGTTGGGGGGGGGTGTCTATGATTGTCTCCCATTTTACAGATGAGGAAACTGAGGTCTGGAAGGTTAACTCTCTTGCCTAAGATCTGACCGCTTGGCCACAATGCCGTTCTGCCTTCAGGTCACTTGGAAGCGATAGGAACTGGGCTGGGTAGAGGGCCTAGGTGCTGGGGATGCTGTTATTGAGGCATGCCTCATTAGCTGGGAACTGCAGCATAGGTAAGAGGGCCCCAGGTCGAGAAGGGTGAACGAGCTTCCGGACCTGAAGCATAAGTGCAGAGGCATGGAGGGGTGAGAGAAGGTGGGGTTGTCAGGACAAGTAAGGAGTCGGGGATTGCCGAGTGGAAGAAGAATGGAGGCTTAGGAGCTGGCAGGAGAGGAGGCCAAGACCTAGGTTGGTCCCAGATGGCAAAGGGTTGGAAGCCGTGCCCAGGAACCTGGACTTGATCCTGAAAACAACAGGGAGCCAGTGGAGGGGTGGTGAGGACATGCTGCCTGGAGGTAGACTGGGCTAGGAGGCAGAGATCCTGGTGTGGGGGAGGGTCTGAAAGCAGGAGGCAGGGTCTGGGTGTCACACTCCCCCGGGATGCAGGGGGCTGCCCCAGAAGGTTGTGGGGACCATTTCTCTGCTTGGACACTCTCTCTTTTAAACATGAAGAACATAAACCTACCTCATTGGTTGCTGTAGGGTTGGGAAGAGGAGTGAAGATAATTCACTTCTGTCTTTGCAGGAGATAGAGCTTGGCAGGAGGTGAGCAAATCTGTGTGATCTCTGAAAGATGGGCTAGTTAGAACAGTGGGTAACATGGGGCCTGGGCTGCCCAGATGTGGCCCCAGAGAAAGGGGGGAGGTCTGGGTGCCAGGGATGCTTTGGAACTAAAACCAGAAGCCACATCCTTTCTGTGCCCCTGCTGATCCCCATTTCCTTTCTATGAGAAACCCAGACCTGGTCCCAAATGGGTCAACCAGGAGGACTGGGCTTCCTTGTATGGAGGTCCCTTTAAACAGGACCATTCCCCTCTGGCCAGCCTGCTCGGAGCTAGGGGCTGACAGTTGGAGCTGGATCTGCCATGTAGACAGCTGGAGGCCTGGTCCCTGGCATGCCTTGGAATGTCACTAGGCCTCAACCCCTCACCCCTGTCTGGAGCCTGGCAGCCTGGGCTCAAATCGAGCTTTGTCATTTACTAGCTGTGAACTTGGGCTATTCATGTAACTTCTTTGTGCTCAATTGCACCGTCTGGAAAGTGGGGTGGTAATAGGGCTGTTGTAAGTATCAAATGATGTCATATCTGTGGTAAGAAAGCATCTGGCCTGCAGTAATCACTTTCTTGTTATTGCGAAGTCCTTTCTATGGCCCTAGCTGCAGACTTGGCTACTTTCCAGAAGCCGCAGAGTTTATCAGGATTTTGCTTACAGCTCTGGCCTTGTTGCATGGTGGTTTCTTAGTCTTTAATGGGGGCCTGGATTGGTGAGAGGCCTAAAACCCTGGTGGGGACTTGGGCTGACGTGGGTGCCTTGGAGTAGGAGTCAGGAACCACGGTCTGGCCCCGGCTTGTCCCTGTCCTCTGTGTGTCTCCCTCAGGGCCTCATCTGCCTCACTGGTGAGGCGGTGGATCTAGGTTCACAATTCTGGAGGTGCCCCTGTCCGGCTTCCTCTGATTTGGTGATCCCAGCCTCTCTCTGCAGTTGGGACTCGCTGAACGCCTCTGACCACTAGAGGGCGCTCGCGTTCCTCCCGGTGACTCCCGCGGGGGCCAGGCGGCCGGGTTGCGGCGGGGGCGGGGGTTGGGGGGAAGGGACCCTGCATTGCACCTCGGCTCCCTCCCGCCAGCCAGATAGGACCTCCCCACAGCTCTGCCCTTCCACGCGGCAGGGTGCTGGCTCCTTCACAGTGGAGGGCGCTGCCCTGTGGGGTTCAAGTGCTCATCTGAAGGATGTGGGCTGGGCGGGGAAAGAGGCCAGGGATAGGTCAGCCCGATTCACAGCACCTGCTCTCTGCGGTCACGTGGAGGGACCCCTTTTGGGAGGCGGCCCTGGGAAGGTAGCGGCCCTTGGAGGGGGTTAGAGAAGCGGAGCCTTCCTCGGGTAAGAGGTAAGCTCAGGACAAGGCCTGGCCTGCTTCCTTCCCTGCAGATTTCTCTGCCTCTGCAGGGCGCGGGCGGCAGTGGTATTTTCTGCGCACCTCCTCCTTGCCTGGCGCTCTGCTAGGTGCTTTCATAATGCTGATGAGAGTGGGGATCCGGGAACTGGGCTTTGCTCTTCTTGGCAGCCCCCTCAGCCTCCCCAGTTCACGCTCCCCTCGCGAGCGTCCGGCCTGCAGGAGGGTGGCACGCCCAATCCCGCCACCGGAGGCTCCGCTGTGACCTCTGGGGCCAGCCCTTCAGAGCCTCGCCTGTCCTTTCAGTCCCGTGCCCCAAGCCCCGGCCACGCATCCTGAGGGGGGAGCCGAGCAGACGGACAGCCCGGCTCGCGGCTGCAGTGCGGCGGCTTCCGGGGCGGGCCCCGCAGCCGAGCGGCGCGCAGCCCTGCAGGGGATGCTTCCGACCCGCGGCTGCGGGGCCCGCGCCGGCCGCCAGAGCGGGGGGATTTCCAAGGGGCTGCCCCCTGCCAGGAGGACAGTGTCCCAGAAGGCCTTCCTGTTTAGGGGGCAGAACTTGAGAATGGAGGGAACTGGAGCTGCCAGCCTGCGCATCACGCTTTGCGTATTTTCTCTCTTTAAAATGATCACGGCAGCCCCAGGAGGTGGTGTCATCAGCTGTGTTTTACAGAGCAGGGGACTGGGGCTTGGAAGGTGAAGGAGCTTGCCCACATCCTCCCAGCCGATGGAAGGCAGAGCTGGAAGGGACCCCGGGTCGCACGGGATCTCCTTGTCTAGGCTTTTCCTGCAGCCGTGGCTTGCTAGCCACGCCCTCTGCCCCTCCCCCGTCTGCCCCCTCCCCCCTCTCCACCCCCAGGCGCTGCCGGCTTCCTATCACACGCAGAGAAGAAAATCCTGATTCCCGAGTTCTGGCCCCCAAAGCCCCTGGTGCCTCGCCCCTGCCTAACTCTGGGACCTCGGGTCTTACCATTTGCTCCTTGGTCCCTGCTCCTTGTGCTTAAGACACACGAAACTCATTCCAGCCACTGGGACTTTGCTCTTGATGTTCCGCTGCTTGGCACTTGATTCCTTCAGGATTTGAGATGGCTCACTCCCTCACTTTGTCAGGGGCTACCTACACGTCAGCGCCTCCGAGCAGTCCTCCCTGACTACCGTTAGGAAACAACAAACCCCTTCTCTTTGCTTTAGTTCTTACAGTGGCTGCCAGGTATCACTATGTAAAGTTACATTGTAATTTTTTTCCTCGTTAGTGCGTGTTCCCTTCCCTAAAACACAAGCTTCGTGTGACGGGGACTCTGCCACCATCGTTCACAGAAATAACCCGTCCCCCCCAGCCTAGACTAAGTGCGTGGGGGCGTAGGGGATGGCTTATAAATATTGGGTAAACGAGTGAATGCATGGCTGATACTGAGTGTTACTGCTTATCCCTTATAAAGAAAATGCATCTTTTGGGATGAGGCTTTGACAATATTGGCAGAAAATCTTAGCGTTAAGGTCAGGACTAGGGTGAGGCCAGTGAGGTGCCCACGGTGTGCAGTTTAAGGAGGTGTTTGCCTGATCCTGAGGGTTGGTGCTCCCTTAAATTTTGTGTCCAAGGCTTTCTGCCCCATGGAGATCACTGCCACTTCAACTGGAAGGGCTTGGGCTCCCTCACCCACCCTAGACTCTGCTCTGCTTAGGGTGTCAGAATGGGCCGGGCAGCCCCAGCACCCAGCTCTTCTGGACCAGGCCCGGTGCTCCTTACCGGATTTGACAGAAACCTGCTGTCCCCACCCTGTCACCCCTTCAGCCTGTGTCAGCTCCTTGCTGAGAAGTTTCCGGACCTGACATCTCCAGAAGGGGCTCCTGCCCTTGTAGACAACGATGGTCCTGGGAAAGACTTGGGGCCATTTGTCTGCCCCTGACTTGACAGGCAATGTGGTTTCTCTCCACCCCAGCCTTGCTTTTACCCCAAGGGCCATGTCGGGTACCCCCCTGGAGCTTTGCCCGCCCATACCAGCAGGTGCAGAAGGCTTGCCCCCTCCCTGGCCCTGTGAGCCAGAATCCTCACCAGCTTGTGGCTTTATCCACAGTGCCACCAGGGCAGAGCATGGAGGTCACAGTACCTACCACCCTCAACGTCCTCAACGGCTCTGATGCCCGTCTGCCCTGTACGTTCAACTCCTGCTACACAGTGAACCACAAACAGTTCTCCCTGAACTGGACCTACCAGGAGTGTAGTAACTGCTCTGAGGAGATGGTGAGTCCCGGGTCGGGGGCGGGGTGAGGGAGGGGGCAGGAGCCCCTGGGCACGAAGCCCACATTTCCCACCACCTGCCCCTGCCCTGGACCAGGACCCTGGGGATCCCGGTGGGCTGTCTCCTCCAGAGGGCTGCGGCAGTAGGTGTGTGGTCACGCCTGGGTGGCCCTGGGAGGGTGGCAGAGACCTGGAGGTAACCGCCTCTCTTCCAGGGGACCAGGTGCATGGCGGGGAGGGGAACTCCTTGCAGCCTCTTGCTCATGCAGCCCCCCTCCCCAGTTCCTCCAGTTCCGCATGAAGATCATCAACCTGAAGCTGGAACGGTTCCGAGACCGTGTGGAGTTCTCAGGGAACCCCAGCAAGTATGACGTGTCGGTGACGCTGAGAAACGTGCAGCTCGAGGATGTGGGCACCTACAACTGCTATATCATGAACCCGCCCGACCGCCACCGTGGCCACGGCAAGATCTACCTGCAGGTCCTCATGGAAGGTGAGGGACGGGCCTTGCAGAGTGGGGAGCCTGCTGCCTGGGGCCCCTGCTTGTCCCCCCCACCCTCCAGCAGGAGGATCACCCTGCTCCTTGGGAGGGGCTGTGCCCTCCTGAGGGTGGGAGCTCTGGCTTGTGTTGGGGGGAAGGCACCCCTGTTACTTCCTCAGGTCTCTGAGGACTGGGACCTCGGTCATCATCATGATGCCAAGAATCATAATAGCAGCGTTCATTGGTTGGGCACTTGCTATCAAGAGGAGAAGTCAGCCACCTAAGGTCACGCAATGAGTAATAGTACAATTAGGACTCAAATTTGGGTCTATTCCATCTCAAAGTCCGTGCTCTTAAAATTCTGCATTTTACTGTCTTCCCCTGGGGCTTTGAGGTGCCCTGGGATTTTGGGGTGGGGCGCGGAGAGCTCAGGGGCCTGGGTTGATTTTGGCTTTGACTACAGTCCTTTCCACGCAGAGCGTCCAGTGAGGACCACCCCGCGCATACTGCGGGGAGCAGGGGGCAGTGGATGAGGCTCCCTTTCCCTGCCCTGGTGCTCAGTGGGTCTGTTTCTTTTCCTTCTCCAGAGCCCCCTGAGCGGGACTCCACGGTGGCCGTGATCGTGGGCGCCTCTGTGGGTGGCTTCCTGGCGGTGGTCATCTTGGTGCTGATGGTAGTAAAGTGCGTGAGGAGGAAAAAAGAGCAGAAACTGAGCACGGATGACCTGAAGACGGAGGAGGAGGGCAAGACAGATGGAGAGGGCAACGCGGACGATGGCCCCAAGTAACGCGGCCCCGCAGCCCCTCCCTCGCATCCTGTCTTCCTCCCACCCTCCGCCCTGCACACTGTGCCCCTGCCTGCCCTCTCTTGGTGTGCTTCTCTTGAACCAGGGTCCCAGGGCCCACCTGGGGCCTCCCGAAACCCTCCCTTCGTACCCCCCACCCTGCACCAAGAGTGACCCACCTCTCTTTCATTTGGGGAACCTGCCATGGCGCGTGGGACGTGTGGGCCCGGGGGGGTGGGGTGGGGGGGGGAAGAAGTGGGCTCAAAACTGCCAGTCCCTGAGAGGAGGCAGGAGGCCTGTGTGAGGGTCCCAGAAAGAGAGGGCGTGAGGGGGAGTTCGGCTGTCCAGACTGCCCTGTTTGTGGACTGGTCCGGTGGGCCTCAGGGAGGATCTGCGGGTGGCTGAGGGGTTTTGCTGCGCTGCCTGCCTCAAGAAAGCCCCGGCTGTAGTGTGGCTCTGCTCCCCGAGCTGCTCCAGGCCAGGCAGCCCTGTCAGGCTGGGGGCTGCTGATGGGTTCCTATCACTTGGGGGGGGCACGCATTTCCTGGGCATTGAGGGGAAGCCTTGGCCCAGGGACCTCCACTGATAGTTGCTACCACAGGAGCCTCGTGGGGGCGTTTTCTGTCAGCTGCGAATCTCTTGGGATTTGGGGGGCGGGGAGCATTGCATGAAGACTCACTGAGCTGGGCCATGGGTAGGTTGTATCGTTCTAGGTAGTGGTCATTTTTCACCATAGTTAACCACTAACAGGAGACAAATTTCCAAGTCAGCTGAGGTCTGAAGGGGTGGAGGCTGCATTGTAAAATGGAGTTAGTTACAGACTGCCTTCTCCAACAGGGTGACCGCCCTCAGCCCAGGTGTGGGGCTGGGGAGGGTGGAAAACCATGGCGGAGGAGTTGATGTGCAGGCTGGGGGCTTTAACCGGGCCTTCTCTTCAGACTTTCCCAGTGACCCTCAGCAGGGTTTTTAGCTGGCTTTTAGGTAGAGATCAGGGAAGGAAATGCCCTGAGGGAAGCGTGAAGGGGCCCTCGGAGCCTGCCTGTGAGATCCTGTAGCCATGTCACACCCTCCCTGCCCCAGGGACTCCCTCTGTGGGGAGGAAATAGCATTTCTGGAGAGCCAACTTTCACTGCCATTTTACTCACGTTAAGAGGGAAGTATTTAAGCCTCAAGAGAGGGAGAGAGACAGAAACTGCTGACGTGAACTCTACCTTGGAAGACCCTCAGAGATCAAGGAGGCAAGTCACTCACTAGAGATGGGGAACCAGGTTCAAACTGACAGACTGAGGGTCCCACCCTCCCCTCCTCTGGCTCCTCAGTCTCCAGTTTGGATCAACAGAGCCACAGTTTTCCCTGTGGGAAGGGCCTCTGCGGGCTGGTAGACAGGGAGGTGAGGTGAGGGAGCTGGGCTGTCCAGGCCTGCTTCCTCTCCCAGGGCGCTGGGGATGGAGGGATGGAGCGGGAGGGCAGAACTGCTGGTGAGGCGCCACTCCTGCCCCCAGACTGACCTTCTTTAGCATTTCCCGGCCTTTCAAGGGGCTCAGACCCTGCCCAGGCTCTGGGAGTCAGTGCCCCGGGGCAGGAACTGGTCTGAGGAAAGGGGGTGGAGACAGGACTGTGACAGTCTCAGGGACCATTCTCTGCCTCTGCCCCTCAGATGGCCAATTTGGGGAGAGAACAAGAGCATACGGGAGGTTCAGTTTAATTCACTTCAATTCAACATCCATTTATTGAGCATCTCCTGTGTGCCAACTGCCGGGGATGCACACAAAGCCATAACAAGAGTTGGGAACTGTCAGGTCAGCACTGTAGGGACCAAGATTCATTTTTTTTTTTTTTTTTTGGTGCATCTAATTCCACCTCTGTAACCACTGCTTCCAGGGCTGGAGTTGGAGAGAAGGAAGAGAGTCCCGAATCTGGGCCCTGGGAAAGGAAGAAAGGAAGGAAGGGGTGGGGGGAGGTCCAACAGGGAACAAGGCGACAGGCCAGGCAGAGTGGGGGACAGACAGCCTGGGTGACAGCTCCTGGGTGGGGTGAGTCCAGCTCAGTACCTAACTGCCAATCAACACACTGCCAATGGGGGTGGGCTAAGCCACCAGGATGCCTGGGGCAGGCGGACACAGCCCAACCTTGGAGCCAACCAGCTAAGAGGGGGGTGATGGGTGGTGGGCATCTCATACCGGCTGAGACCAAGGGCCGTTGTGATACACTTCTGCAGCCTGCAGATTTCCCTTTTCGGCAACCTCTCAAGTGCTCTCCTCTTTCAGGACGAGCTGTGCCTGTGCTGATGCAGGGCACTTTTCTTTTTCCAGGATGCCTAACATTTAGGGGAAATTTTTGCGCGATTCCCTACGTTTATTCTAAGAAGTCCCAAATCTGCATCAAGAAGCCCCAGACTTCTGGGTTCCTTCCTTTCAATGCCCTGACCCAGTGGGCCCCCCCCACCCCCAGCTGCCCACCCTCATGGGCCCTTTCTCCTGCAGCCTCTTAGAATCCGTTCCAGAGCTCTCCTAGGGCCACCTCCCCCAGGGCCGTGAGGTTGGGAACAAGATGGGGCTTTGGTGAGTAGAGGTGGGGAACCAGTGACATGTTTCCATAGCAGCCATTTCTCTACCCTGCTTTCTAGTTTATACCAGCAAGCTGCTTCTCTCCCTGCGCTGTGGGGTCCAGCCCCACTTCTGGCTGCATGTTCCCATCACTGCGCTCTGCTGGGTCCAGTCTGCTGGTTTCCTCAACCGCCCCTGCCTCTCCTGTTGTCTTGGAGCTCCCTGTCTGTCTCTTCCTCCTAATTAAGGGCCACTGTAAAGAGATGGGCTGGCCAACCCATGGGATTGAGCTTCTAAGAACAAAGTACACTTTTTTCAGGACTGAAATGCCTTGAGGTGCCTTGAAACTGGCTTTGAAAATGGCTGTCTGCCCCTTAGCTATGGACTAATCACAGTTATTCCCAATTTATAAAAAGGAAAAGCTGATTGGATCCATATTTTCTCCCCAGAAGTCCCCTTGGGGAAGTTGGGCTGGTAAGTATTTACAAGGTCAGGTGAAGCAGATGGACAATGGAAAATACTGGCCAGGTCCCAAAAGACAGTCCCGGGCCATAGGGATGGCGTGGTGCAGTCAGAATGAGTGATGAATCAAGAAATTTTCCTTGCAACTTGTCTTAAGGATAGACAGCCTGTGCCTCTTGCTGATGTCTTCCTTTATCGAAGCTTGCTGATGCATTTGCACATAGTCTATATATAGGTATAGATATATTCTATATACAAATATAAAACGTCGCGCCACATCCACCCCAAAAGTTATACCGGGTTGGGGGGGGAACCATCATTTCTCAATGTTTTGAGTTGATTCACCAAAGGCAAATTATGGAATGTTCTTATTGCTTTTTGTGCACTTGGAGGAGAAAACCCAGCTACTTATGCACTTTCTAGGTTTTCTGTGTTACAGGGTGGTTGGAGGGGGGTGGGGAGAAAACCTTCAGTGGTCCTCTGTGACCCAGCCTCTGTGATGTGTCTGCCTTTTGGAGCAGACTGCGTTTCTTTTGCAGTTTGTTGTATTGCTTGGATCTATCGGCTACAATAAACAGATCATCTCCCCTGAACATCCCTCGAGTGTGGCTTTTTTCAGGGGTGAAGAGCAGCGTGAGTGGAGGCTTTGCCAGGATGCTGACAGGGACCCCCGCTGCTCCTTTCCTGGTACTCCCGCGACATTGCTGGGTCCCCAGCAAGGACACGGTCCTTCTGCTCTACTCATGTCGACAAATGGCTCATCTCTTTCCCCCTTTGCCTTCTTTCAGAATCCTGGGGGACTCCATCCACCTCGGAAGCACCTGAAGGCAGGGTGGCTGAACACCCATTTCTGGGATGACGACAAACTTGGGCACTGTGACACTGTTCACAGATGTTGCCTATTTTTTCCATGGACGGATGGGCCATCCTTCCTGCCCCCCGTTTCTAAGCTGTGTCTCACTAGGTAGACACTTCCCATGCCTGCTCTGGACTCAGGGGGTGGGGGGAATAGCTGCTCAGGGTCTGCTCTCATGCACCTTCTCGGGTGAGGGGGGCTGGGGGGAGGAGTCAGGTTGTTCATGTCCCATCTAAGTACTGCTGGATCCTGTTTTCGTGCTGCGGGATCCCCCTATGCTCAGGGCCAAAGATGCCCCCCTGGTGGCGTGGCGGGGGGGGGGGGCGCTACTATTCCGACACACCCGGTCTTTTTCTCTCGTGCTTCCTATTCTTAGTCTCTGCATTTTTTGCCTATACACACACACACACACACACACTCGAAAGATAAGAAAAGTTTCAACTTTCTGAATGGCAAGGAAATGTGGAAGTGGTTGGTTCTTACTTTTCTTCTGGTTTCTCTGTCATTTCCGTCTACTCCCTGGCGACCCAGAGACCTTTGCCAGTGGTTAGTGGCCAGGTGCATTTTAGAGTATTCCCAGAGGACCCTGACATTGGTAGTTGTGACACCCACAGGGATGAGAGCTGCTACCTGAGAGAGAAGCGAGAGGGAGGGGCCGCATTAAACAGAGGTGGCTGCGATTTAACGGAACTAAAGATGCCTTGGTTTAAAAGGATGTCTGTCCTCCCGAGCCCCTGAGTCCTTCCAAGGATGGGATGTCAGAGAGGGTGCTTCTCTACTTAACAAATAGGCAAACTGAGGCAGGGTAGGTGGGCTGAGCAGCAGAAGGCACTGGGGATTCTGGCTGGTTCTTTCTGGGGTGGGGCCAGCATCTTCCTCATTCTAGGGCTTTTCTCCCAGAACACTTTGGATCTGGGCCTGGCTTCTGGGAGAGTTGGATTTGGCTGAGGCATCTCCCTTAAATTGATGTTCTTTAGCTCAGCCTACTTGGGGCCAGTGTGGGGGGTGGGTAGTTCTGATCGCAGAATGAGGTGCCTGGTGGGGGAAGAGCTAGCTCCCATTCTGGTGCTCAGAATTTCTCACCAGCTTTCTGTACCCCCAACTGAGATAGAGGTGTCTGCCCAAGAGCCTCTCAATTCCCACTGCTCCTTCACTTCCTGCTGGAGCCCCCTGCAGGGCTTAGGCACCCCATCTGCCTGCCCATGCCTGCTGCCTGGAAGAGGAGTCTCCATGGGGCCGGGGAGGGGGTGCTTTCAGAGTCCCTAGAACAGGTCCCGAAGGCCAAAAGGAGTGGGATGGGAGGGGAAATCTTTACAACATCAGAGACAGGAGGGGTCTTGGGGACCCTCTGGCCAAGCCTCCTGAGTATCCTGAAGGGGAAGGTGAGGACCACAGCAGGCAAGTGACTGGCTTATGGCCATATGATGAGTCAAGGACAAGACAGGATCTCCTATCAGGCTCTAGGTCGCGGTTCTTCCCACAGCCTCCAGTCTGGGCACAGCTGGGCACAGCTGCACACACCGGCCCAGGATCCTGCCCGCCCCTCCACAGCTGGGCCTGGGGGCAGCTAGAAGAGGCCCCCGTGCTTCCGCAAGGGCTGTATCTAAAGCTGAGATTCGGAGAGCGGAAGTGTTTCTCCCAAAGTCACACAGTCGGCTCATGAAGAGCCTGCGCTGGAAACCAAGTCTCTCCTCCCTAGGTAAGGCCTTCCCCAGGCTGAACCGTTGCCCATCACCAGACAAGAAGATGCCTGTCTCCCAGCTCCAATTCTGAGTCCCATTCCCACCTCCCCATATTGTGGCTTGCCTCATGTTGGTTTGTATATGGGCCCCTCTTAGACCGCTTGTCTCCTTCTCATTTTGCAGGGGTGGGGCTAGTATCTACAAACCTCCAGGTGCGAGGAGGCTGGGCAGTGCCCAGTGGGCTGTGGGCTGAGCAGCTTGATGCGTAGGAGCGTGAGCCCCCGCTAGGTCTCTGGCCCTCCTCCCTGGCATTTTGAGGGCTCAGAAGGTCCACGTTGGCAGGGCTGCAGGGACGCTTCTCAGATGGCCCTGGTGGCATTGCCCCCCCCCCCCCGACCTCTCACCCTGAAGCCCACCAGGTTCTAGTCATTCCTGGCTACCCACTACCATACTGATGCCCAGGGCTCCAGCCACCTTTCAGGACAAGCTCCACCCGTCCAGTGGATGAGAGCTCCAGGGGATCTGGGGGAGGGAAGACTTCTGAGAACTATGTCCTGGCATCTTGACCTAAGTTTGATCCTAAGATAGACTGGCCTAGCCCAGGAGCCCCTCCATTGCAGGGCTGAGGAGGCTTCTGGCTAGAAGAGCGAGAGACACTGATAAAATAGCTTTTCCTTTTCTCTGGCAATAATGACCTTGAGAGCCCAGGAAGCGCCAGGGAAGGGGGCAAGTGGGCACGGGCGCTCAGCTTGGCTACTGGGGATTCTGCCCGAGGGAGGGGCTTGCCCTTAGATCCCTGGCAAAGGCACCTTGATCCCAGCCACAGCTGCTTCTGCTTCTCAACTGGGACAACTGCCCCGTAAACAGGTGACGCAGGGACTGGGAACCGTTTGCCTCAACAGACTGAGAGCCCCTCTTGTGGGCAAATGGGCAGATGAAGACGGTTTGTTCTACCAGTAGGGGACAGGCTGGTAGAACAGTGGCTGGGTCTGTGGCCACAGGGACAGGGATTAGACTTGTCCCATTCTGCCCCAAGGCGGCACATTAGGGCAGGTGGGCAGAGACAGATATTGATCCAATGTGAAGTCAGAGCTGTGCTGAGGGTTGAGTTTCTCTGAGGTAATGAGATCCCCATCCCGGAAGGTATTCAAGCGTGGCTTGAGGGTGTTGTTGAGAAGATTCATATATCAGGGCATACTTTTAGATGCCTTCTAAGTTCACTGATGATGGCCCTCTGCAGCCCTCATTTTAGGATTCAAGTGATAAAAGGGGGATTAACTCTTGCTTGCCTGAAGAGAAATATGACACATGCCCAGGCAAGTTCCCGTCCCTCTGCCTTCTTATGCAGCCACACTCTTCCCCAGCCTGCCTCCGTGCCCTTGTGCCCCTTTACCCTTTTCATCTTGACTTGATTTATCCATGGTGGGGAGAGGGGAGGTGGTGAGCGCCTATTCACAGTGAGAAATAGACTGGGAAAGCCTGGAAATTGGGAGCCAGGCATCCTCGGGCACTTCTCTCCAAAGATCAGGCCAAGTGTAAATTGTGTCCTTGGCCCTTTGGCCAGGGCAAAGTTTCCCTGGCCTTCCAGCCAAGACTGTAGATAGAAGGTGCCAGTCTTCATGGCCTTCTCCTCTGTGGGCCCTCCCAGCTTCGCCAAAGTCTCCAGCCTCCCCATCCCCACCCCCTGGCCCACTCACACTGTGGGGGTGCACTGTTGCAGCAGGTGCTGTTGGGAAGGGCTGTGGGGTCGGGTTCGAGTCCAACTGAGGGGCTTGGAGGGCTGGGGAGGGCTGGGGGGCAGATGAGTGAGAGCTGGCGAGACTATAAGGATAGCCACGTTGACTGAGTACCGGACCCTGTGCCTGGCCCTGAGCTAAGCATTCTATGGATGTCAGCTGATGGAATTTTCAGGGCAACTCCCCAGATAGGCATTCTTTTCTCACTTTTACTGATGGAGAGGCCAAGGCCCTGCTATATTAAGTCCGTCTGCACACAAGGTGACATGGCCATGGCTGGAAAAGGGCAGAGGACTCAAACCCCGGGCAGAGTGATGCCAAAGGCACCCATCACACAGCGAGAAAGGAGAGAAAGCGGCAGAGGACTGGCCTCTAGCAGCGCGAAGACGTAGGGGTGAGTGGGGAAGGGTGGCTCGGCGCCAACCTCAAAATGACCGTGGACCAGGTAAGGGCAAAAGTGTTTGGAAGCAGAGGCAAAGCCTTCTCGATGGGCCCCTAACAGCCCACCCCCTCTGTGGCCTGGCCCTTGACCCCACATCTCTGTGCCTACTGTTCTGGTCTCTGCTGGCCGCCTTCTCCTCTCTTGGCTTCTAAAAACTGTAAAACCTCTTCTTGGCTCGGAGCGATTGTCTCCTGGTCCTACACCTCCTCCCAGGCCTGTGTCACACTCCAACTTCTCCAAGTTACCCTTCACTCTGGGGAGCTGCCTCTCCATCTCCCCCACCTTCTTCCCCTGCCATGACTCCCCTCCGATCCACATCCTCCCCTCCCTTTGCAAGATCTCCTGCTCCTGCCCTACAGTGTTCAAAGCAGACAGGATCAGAACATCCAGGGAGTCCGGCCTGGCACTCCACACCGTTTTACACTTCTGTTTTGGTCAGGCTGTCTCAGGGCAGAACCAGGTCTCGGGTCCAGGAGGACACCTGGCCATCCAGCTAACAAGGCAGTCCCATGGGCATGGCAGCCAGGCTGCAATGAATGATGAACCTTCCCAATGCCCCATGCCCTTCCCAGCCTCCAGCCCTCCTGAGCCCCCCACCCCATGCTCACTTGGTGGCAACCCATGAAGCAGGGAGTCAACACAGCTCTGGGGTGCTGGGTGGGGTAGCTGAGACCCTGCCCTGGCACTTCACGCCCCAGCGCAATGTGGCCCAGAATCAAGAGATGCCCAGGACTCACCCCATCTCTGAGCTGCGGCGGGGAAGCAGACGTCTGCTCCTAGAAGTGGGCGCACGCCCCTCGCCCCTCTCCAGCTTGGGATGCCCGGTGAGCACCTCGTTGGTCAGGAGGGTTCAGCTCCCTCCTCCCTCTGCCCTCCTCCTCCCAATGAGCTCATCTGTCTGGGGCTCCCCACCCCCTTTGCCCGAAAGGATGTTTGGATAGAACCTGGGAGAAAACAGAAGAAGAGGATGGGTGGGATGGAGGAGTTGGCTGCCTACCTGCCTGTGCCCAGAGCCCTTAGAAAGTGGAGGGTTCAGGAAGAGCTTATCTTTACTCCAACTCCAGAATGCCAGGTGGGCTGGGGAGCAGCCCGGCTCGGTGGCCAGTACCGGTTCTGTGTCTCGGACGGCTAGACCACGTGCCTGTGGGCTGGTTTGGTGCAGGCGGTCCTGTTAACCCCTTCGGCACCTGCCAAACTTCAGTGGATGCCGAGACTGTGGCTGGGGACGGGCCAGCAGGCACTCGGAGCCGAACGGAAGGAACGTGAGGGGGGATGCGCAGGCAAGAGATCTGGGTGCACTAGGGAGGAGGCTCTCAAAGGTTTGTGCAGGTGGCAGTCACCCAACCCCAGCCCGAGAGGCAGAAGGGTTTGAGGGCATTTAACTTTAAATTAGTGCAGGCATGCGGGCGGAGAATCTCTCCCGCATTTCCACAGTCCTGAGGTTGGGGATCTGTATATAACCAGAGGGAGGGCAGCTAAGGGAAGGTGGTGGAAGCAGATCCTGGTGTACATCAGAGGCCAGTGGGAGAGGAGCTGTGGGGTGGGGGTGTGGGGGCTCCCCGCAGAGCCCCGTGAACTCTGCCTCTTGGAGCCAGGTCTGCACCACCGCCCCGTCAGCTCTGTTACCTGCAAGGCCCTGACAGGGATGGGGACAGGGTCCGGAGCCCGCGCGGGCTTGTGGGGGAAGAGGGGAGAGGGGCGGCGGGCAAGGGCACGCGGGAGCCAGAGACGCGAGGCTCCCTGCCAGGCTCCTGTTACTTGGAAGGAACTCCTCTTTTTTTTTTTTTTTTAAAGATTTTATTTATTTATTTGAGACAGAGAGAATGAGAGACAGAGATAGAGAGAGCATGAGAGGGGGGAGGGTCAGAGGGAGAAGCAGACTCCCTGCCGAGCAGGGACTCGATGCGGGACTCGATGCGGGACTCGATGCGGGACTCGATGCGGGACTCGAT
>NW_023270387.1:14185043-14192310 GCF_011800145.1 Mirounga leonina | reverse complement strand
CGGGACTCGATGCGGGACTCGATGCGGGACTCGATGCGGGACTCGATCCCGGGACTCGATCCCGGGACTCGATCCCGGGACTCGATGCGGGACTCGATCCCGGGACTCCAGCATCATGACCTGAGCCGAAGGCAGTCGCTTAACCAACTGAGCCACCCAGGCGCCCGGAAGGAACTCCTCTTAAAATAGCTCCGAGACCTCGTAGGAGCATTCCCTTACCTTCCCTCCCCTGCCGGGGTCTTGGTGGCCGCCTTTCTGAGAACTGACAGGGGACTGAGCCTTCCATCTACCTGCCCTGGTAGAAGGTGGGACCGCCCCGCCCCGGTGTGAGTGCCTTCCCTTGGGAGAGCATTTCCCGGTCGCAGGGACCTGGAGCTCTGCCCCCAGGGGCTCCCCCTCTCCCCGGCCACATGCGCTCCCTCCTGGCTCCAATCCAGCTCCCTGGAGGGCAGGAACTGACGGTCGCCTGCTCTCAGAGAGGACTACCGGACTAAATGTTTCAAAGAATCTATGTGACCCCCTTCTCAGGAGACACCTCCTTCCCCTTAAATCTGGGCCCTATCTCCTCGTCCTCCCCATCCCCCCCAAATGACAGCTCCTTGGCATGGGGCCCATTCCCTCTCTGCATCCCTGAAAACTTGCTCTTCAAGGTATTTCTGAGCCAGGCTGCCCAAGACTTGAGTGTGCATTCCCCATCACCAAGGATCAAGCCTGTCAGGGTGCCACGGGGGGGGGGGGGGGGGGGCCGAGCCCCCCCCCCCCCCCCCCCCGGGCCTCCCGCCGGAGGGGGGGGGAGAAACCAAAGACCCGGGGGGGGGGGCAGGCCTTTGCACCCCCCCCCACGGGGGGGGGGGGGGGGGGGGGCACAGCGGGGGGGGGGCTCTTGAGCTGGGCAAAGGGGGTTAAATCAGGGAGGGTTCCTCAAAGAGATGGTTCTCAAAGGGTGGGAGAGGGGGAGCTCTGACCTTCTGTCACCCTCTCCCCGAGCACCCTCAGGAGGATCCTCCAAACTGGATCAATAGTCTAGGGTTTTGAGACTTTTTGAGGCAAGTGCTCTATAAAAGTAGAAATCTTCTAGCCACTAATGCATTTCTCAAGCACTTTTTCTGTCCGGGGTGTAGAACCCTCCTGATGTTCTTTAGAGGAAAGCTGAGGGTGGAGGGAGGGAATCACAGAGTGGGGGAGGTTCTAATCCTGGCTTTAAGACACACTTTCTCTGTGACCTTGGGCTATGCATTCTACCTCTCTGGGCGCTGGTTCTTCATCTGTGAAATGCATGTGTCTCCTAAGGATCCTTTGGGCTCTCAGCAGGGTGAGCAGTGAGGCAGTGGGGAAGGTGGAGGGCAGTGGGGACACGGGATCTAAAGATATCCAGAGAGCTCTGTCCCCTCCCCTCCCCCTTCCCTGGGCAGGGGTCACTTGCCTTCCCTTTGGCTCACCTCCTCTCTCACCTCAGCCTCCTGTTCTGAGAAACATGAGCCCTGCTGTAAAAATAAAGTGGACAGGCGTGGATGCCTGGCCCTGCTGATCTAGTGTCCAGGACCTCCTGGGGGAAGGAGAGGGCGGGCCTGGAGATGGGAAGAGATTTAGCGTTTTTTTTTTTTTTCCCCACAGACCTCTTTGAGAATAAGAACTAAAATGGACAGCATGCTTACTCTCTGTCTAGCACTCTGCTAAGAATTTTTACATGCAATAATATCTCATTCGGTCTTCATTGCCAGGTCCACTTCTGATGCTGGTAAGGCCTGGAGAAAGTGTACAAATGGAAATTACCTATGTGCCTAAATATAAGTTATAAATCAAGATAACAAAGTGTTATCTAACATAAAAAAAAAAAAAACAAACAGTGTTAAAGTTTATCTATTATCCTCTGACTTGATTACTTTTCCTTGACCTTAATTTGAAGACCAGGTCCAAAAAGCACTCTCTGGTCCACGCTCGTGCATGCCTGAGAACAGCCCACTTGCATGTCAAGTTCTAGGCACTCCCCAGCCCCTGCGAACAGCTGCACCTTGCCCACTGCCTGGGTGCACCTTGGGCAGTGTCCTGGGAGGAGGGGCCTGGGGAAGAGGCTGGCTCAGGGTTGAGTCATCTGAGCAGGGAATTCCAGGGTCCTGGATCCCCGGAGGCTGGTCTAGAAGAGGGAGGTGCATGGACCACCCTCCCTTTCTGCCCCACTGGACCCCCTTTTCCAGGGGGGAGATTATAGCCAGAGGAGGGCCAGAGGGAGGCCTTGTAAGCTCAGGAGCCCAGGGCCCCTGAGGCCCCTCCCTGTGTCCAGCCTAAGTGTGGCATTGTTCTTAACAATCTCACGAGGTAAATAGCATTCCTTTCACCAGAGTACAGATGAGGCTTCTGCAGAAGATTGCATAACTTGCTCAAGGTCGTGCAGCAATAGATGCTGGAGCTGGGATTCGCCTCCCCAGCGCCTAACCCCAGAGCTACCCAACAGAGTCACCGCTACATGCAGGAAAGCCAGCGGGCCTCTCTTCTGCAAAAGCAGACATTCAGCATTGCCCAGCCAACTCAGGGCTGATCTCTTTGAAGTCCACCAGGGGCCCCAGGTTAAGAAGGCAGGGGTGTTGGGGAGGCATTGGCGGGGCTTTGCAGGGGTCAGGCCATGAAGTGGGAGCAGGTTTTGGAGTTTGAACCAGCCTCCAGACATCCAAGGGGTGGAGGACCAGGGAGGCAGACAGGATCTGTGACCGAGGGAGGGGGGTCTGGATGGTTGGCAAGGGGCTGCTGAGGAGGATAGAGGGAGGATAGCGGACACTCGCTCCCAAACCACCCCAAATAGCACTCCTCACTTTCCCCTCAAGGTTAGATAAGGATTGCTGGTTAGCAGTCTCACCGCCGCCCTCCCACCTGGCTGTAAACCCCAAACAGGGAGGCCTGCCCTGGGCTCCTTCACCCCCCAACCCAAAAGGGAGGCCCAGGGAATCTCTTGGAGGAGGGTGAAAGGGCAGAGTCTGGGGGGACAGCCTAGGTGGGAGAAATGAGAAGTAGGGGTGCGGCGGGAGGGTGTAGCCGGACGCAGATAGGGAGTGTCTGGCCTGATTCCCTAGCTGGGAGCATCACGATTTCCAAAGAGTCCACGAAGAAATGGGAGAGGTTGGCGGGCGGTGGGCGGGGGCAGTTTGCAACTGGAAGCTCTGTTCCCGGAGCCCCGAGCCGCGGGGGCGAAGGCGGCGGGCTGCAGGCGCGGGGTGTGTGTTTGGGGGTGGGGGTGGGGGTCCGCAGTGGGCAAGCCCACACCCGCTCACCCGCTGCAGCGCGGCCAGACGCGGACGTTCGAGGGGTCCCTTTGCGGCCCCGGGAGAGGGAGTCGCTACCCCCCTCGTGGTCCCCAAAGCAGAACCACACAGCCTTCCAACACCCGAAGAGCATCTACTCCCCCCCAAACTATCCTCCTAATTGGCAGCTCAGCGCCTGGGATGCTGCGGGCGGCTGCGGGTGGCCCTGCAGTGCCAAGCCGCAGCCGCCCAGCCCGAGCTGGCGAGCGAGTGGGGTGCCCGGCCTGCTCCCGGGGCTCCCGGGGGCCGCGAGGCGGGGCGCGCCGTGCAGGGTGCGCAGCGGGCGGGGGCGCCCCGGGCTCCGCGGCGGCCCCCGCCCCTCCTGCGGCTGGAGCGCGTCCAGAGCAGAGGCGCAGCGCCGCTCTCCTCTGCGCTCGCTCGGCGGTCCTCCTCTCGCTCCTCCTTCTCCGGCCCGTGCCCTCCGCGGCCGCTCCGGCAGCCGGCTCCTCCTCTCCCTCCCTCCGCCGCCTCTTGCGCTCTCCCCGCTAACTTTCCCGAGCCCCGACCCGCGGCGCGGAGTTCCCCGCGGCTTCGCCGCCCACTGCAGACCGCGGGCTGCCAGCCGCTGCGCCCCGTACCCCATCCCCGCGCCCCTGGCGCGCTCCGGAGACAACGCGACCATGCCCGGGGCCGGGGGCCGAGGCGCAGCCCGGGCGAGATGGCTGGGCACCGGGCTTTTGGGTAAGGCAGCCCCGGCTTGACCCCTTCTCCTCCTTCTCCACCCCCCCCGCCCCCGCCCGGGGAGGGGACACTTAGAAGAGAGGTGCCTCGGACCCGGTGGGCTTTGGAGTGCGGCTTGGTGCCGGATGAGCACCGCGGCCGCCAGGTTCTTGCCGGCCGCCCGGCTCGGACGGCGGTGCTCCCTGGGGACCGCGCGCGTCCCCCGCCCCAGCGGTGGCAGCCCCGTGATTAGTTCTTCGCCGCCTCGGGCGCCTTCAGCTCCAGGCTTCTGGAGCTACCTCTCGGCGCTGCAGCACGGGTCTCCCGGGTTCCGAGGTTTAGGCGTGCTGGGGGAGGGTGTCTGTGCCCTAGGTGGAGGGGACGCCAGGGGGTCGCCCGTGTGAGTGTTGGGATGGTGGGTTCTAACCCCTGCCCAGAGCTGTTTGCAGCTTGGATGCTTGCTGCCCAGGCATCGGGCATGCACCGATTGGAGGGGGTGGGGAGGGGTGCGCGGGGGCGGAGGGGGGTTCCCCTTCCTCCTGGCCCTTTTTCTGTTTCTCTCCTCTGCCCTCTATCTCCTCCAGTGCCCACTGTCTTCCCTGAGGCTCCACACCAAGGACTGGAGAGGGTTGGAGGGACTTGGAGGATGGCTCAAGCCCCCTTTTAGGAGGGATCTTGTCTCTCTTCTTACAAAGAGATTCCACGGGGAGGCCCTGTTTAACTTGCTCTCAGCTCTTCATTTTTGGGATGAATAGGAAGACCGAGGAGATATATCCAGAGGCCACAGAAGGAGCAGAGTCTTCATATCTATTAATATGTACACGATGGTTTTGAGTGACGAACTCCAAGAGATTAGAGAATAGTATTAGTCCAGAATATAATCTCCTCAAAAACCGTAGCTGGATTTCAATGTAAACTAACTCCATCTCTGGCACCTGCGCCTCTGTCTGTTTGTATTTGTCAGATTTGGCTTTGGGCAGCTCCCCTCTTCCGGCTGGGCATGTGATGTAGGCATTTGTGCTGCAAAGAGGGGGACGGAGCTTATAAGGGCAGTCGCTGCTGTTTGTGCAAATGTAAATAAACCATATGCAGACCCGCCACGTTGGCACATGGTAGCGGAGGGGGATAGAGTGTTTCTCTCACTCAGGAGCCACTGATTTAATTACATGGCCACAGCTAGAGAGGGGACACTGGTGTTTTCTTCTGTCTTTTTGGCACAGAGGTGTGCTCGTTTCACAGTGATCTAAGGAGGTTGGTGCCTCCTTGAGCTCTAAGGTGCCTCTTCATGGGGGCGGGCACAGAGCGGGCTGCACGCCCGCTCCCCCCATCCCATGTCTGATCAGCTCAGGTTCCCACTGTAACCATGGCTGGGGTAAGGGCTCACAGGGGACTTCACATGCATGCAGTCATTAATCCAGCCCACTTATCAACACCTCTGGCTTCCCTTCTGCCTACTGCCCAGTTGGGTGGTGGGATGCCAGTGACTGGGCCATTAGAATATTCATAGAACCACAGTGGGAAACCACACTATACACTGGAGGAGGACTGTGGGCAGAGTCTTGGT
The DNA here is from genome assembly GCF_011800145.1 of Mirounga leonina. Classification (NCBI taxonomy): domain Eukaryota; kingdom Metazoa; phylum Chordata; class Mammalia; order Carnivora; family Phocidae; genus Mirounga; species Mirounga leonina. Next base: position 14,186,793 of record NW_023270387.1, on the reverse strand, counting down.
ACTTTTCTCCAGGGGGGAGCCCCCACCTCCTCCAAGGACTGCTCAGCTGGGTAGACCAGGGAGGAACAGGAGCCCATTGGAGCAGGTTTGGACAAGTCCCTGAGCTACCCTCTGGGAGCCCAGGAAAAAGCAGAGTGATTTCTAGGTGGGAGACTTGCAGGCCCCAGAACTGGTCCTGCCTACACTGCTCCCTACCCCTCTGGTTTGCAGAGGGAATACCACCAGGGGTCCTCTTTGCACCTTGCCAGGAGGCCATTGCTGAGGCCGCCCAGGGGGCATTGCTTTGAGCTTGGGACACGGATGCCATCCTTGCTTCAGTCTGGTCGGGGAGATGCAGAGGCGACTGGTCAGCCAACTGGTGGCAGGAAGTCTGGAAACCCAATATCACAGAGCTCCCCGAAGGATGAGGAACCAGGGTCCAGAGAGGGAAGGCGACTCGCCCAACATGGCCAATCGATGGTCAAGTGGGACAGAATCCAGGTCTCCTGGGCTCTGTCAGACGGACTTGCCTCCCAGTGGACTAAAGTCGGCCGAGAGGGAAGGTTAGCAGGATTGTGCAGATGAGCTGAGGGAGGGGTGAGGCATGCAGGGATAGAGGCTTGGGGGCCCAGACAAATGTGGAGATTGGGCACAGAGCAGTAGGCTTCCAGGGGTCCTCCACCCCCCAGTCCCCTGGCCTCATGTCAAACTCAGTCTAACAGACTGAGACTACAGATTTCTCCTGACCTCCCAAGATACCCTCTCTTCAGTAGAGAAGAGTTTCCAAGGTTGCATTATTGCAGCTGAGGTTTCTGTGGGTGCCAGTCCCTTCCTGAGCTTGTAACTGGTAATATATCTGTCCTGCCCACCCCTTCCTTGTTCCCTGATTTGCTTAATTGCTGTGATCTGTGTTTAATTATCACTTGTGAGGGCGTCATGTTGCGCAACCCTCTTTCCCTTGGTATGTATTTATTAAGGGCTTGTCTAATGAGAACACAATTAAGGAGAGGGTGCTCAGACCGGCTCAGAGAAAAGGAAAGGAAGGGGGAGGTAAGGAGTTCATGAAGAAGAGCGTGGGAAAGGGGAAAACTGGGAGGAGGGGATACCCCACGTTTGAATCTGGCCCCGTGATTGGTTTTTTTCTGGAGATGTTGGCCTGTGGGGTATCCCAAAGCCCTTCTGCCTGTCTGCCCCCTGCTGGGATCTGTGTGAAAGGTAGACCCCGGGGCACAGATTCTCCCACCTCGCCCTCTTGCTGAGAGTGTGGGGATCCCTGCGTAAGCCAACGCACCCATTCTGTGGCCTGCAAGAGCAGGGCCAGGCACACCGTTTGGGCTTGTTGGCAAAGCTGGTTTTGTTGAGCATTCGGTAGTCTCTCAGGGGCATGCTTCTGTCTCAGCAAAGCTCCTGGGGGTGGGCAGGAAGTAGGCAGGTTGCCTAGGGAGAGGGAGCTGAAATCTTTCCTTTGTCTCTGGGCCCAGGGGCCTTGGCTGGCCCAGCCCTGCCTCCCACAGCCCCTAGAGCCTGCACCCCAGGAGGGGTCTTGTCCTGCGGCCTCGGCCCACTTTCTGCCTCTCAGCTCTAACTTTGAGCCTGTCTGACTCCCCCGGGGCCAGAGAGTATCAGCTTCCTTATTACAGTCAGCCTGTTTCCGTCTGCCATGCCAGGCAAGCCCTTGGAGCTAAACTTAGAGTCCGGGCCACCTTGCCCCTCTTTCCTCCCTCCCCTCAGTGTGTGTGTGTGTGTGTGTGTGTGTGTGTGTGTGTGTGTG
>NW_023270387.1:14150737-14185033 GCF_011800145.1 Mirounga leonina | reverse complement strand
GGATCCTTGGATGTGGGAAAAGGTGGCAGACCATTTCCTGCCTTGACATTTGCCTTGGAATGTCTGCTGGGGCCCGAAGATTCTGGCTGGTGGGAATATTTAATAATAGGATTTACACGTGCTGAGTACTTTTATTACTTTAGTAAAACTTGGGAGTGCCGAGTCAGTCCTCAGACAAACCCCCGAAGGGAGGATGGAAGGGGGGCGAAGGCTTCAGAGAGTTGCCAGCTAGCTGGTTAGGGCCTTTCAGCGAGCGAAGGCAAAGCTCTGGGGCTCAGGGTGGAATTCCACAGGATTCATGGGGACTTGTTCATCAATCCCATGATGCCAGAAAGAGGCCCCTATTCCCAGATACACACATGCACACACTGAAATTCTAAACAGTTGAAATTCTAAGCAGCTTCTTTACTCCAGGGAAATGGCATGGGAAGAATGACCTCCGTGAGGTGGTACAGGGTGGGAGTACAAAACGTGTGAATGGCCCGGAGACATTCTCAGCTGACACTGGTCATTAAGCAAGGGGTGCCCTGGTTACTTCCAGACCTGTGATGAAGGCCAGACCTGTCCCCCTCCCTCCTTCCAAACACCATCCTCCTCTACCTGCAGGGTGCCTCAGTCAGAGCATTGGGCTCACTGAAGCCCCTCTTGTGTTTTGTAGGCCCATGTTTTGGCTTTATACCAAGCTCAGGCGATAGGAAAGACAACCATCCTAGTTTGGGGGCATGCATGCAGGATGTGGCATCCCTGACTTTCCCAAGGTCAGCAGGCAGAGCGGGCCGCTCCTGGCCTGGCCATCCTACTGAAGCTCTCCCCTGGGGGCCTCTAGTGGATCAACACCTGCCCTTGCTCCCTCCTGTCCCCCCAGCACAATCTCACAGATGAGAGAGCATGGGAAACAGGCCCCCGGGGCTTTCCTCTGCCCAAGCCTCTCAGACACTGTGGACAGGGCTTCCAGATTGCTGGGAGGATGTGCAGTGCAGAGGCCGGGCTTGCCCACCCTCTTTGATGCCTTAACTTGGGCAGGGCTCTGGACTTTTCCGTGAACGCTTCTGTGCCTTTCCTTTGTCCCCTCCAGGCTATGGTGAGAATTGGCAGTGTTTCACTGTGGGAGTCCTGAGTGTACTAGTTAAGTCATCCACACAGGCACACACTAATCAGGAGAAATGTGCACTGTCATGAGCTAGACCTTAAAGAAGTAGTCTGTCCTCTGTTCGGGACTGTTCTTTTTTTTTTTTTTTAAAGATTTTATTTATTTATTTGACAGAGAGAGACACATTGAGAGAGGAGCACAGGCGGGGGGAGTGGAGGGGGGAGAGGCAGGCTTCCCGCCGAGCAGGGAGCCCGATGCGGGGCTCGATCCCAGGGCCCTGGGACCATGACCTGAGCCGAAGGCAGACGCTTAACGACTGAGCCACCCAGGCGCCCCTGGGCTGTTCTTTTGCTCTTTTTTTGCTTCTACCTATTTAAAGCAGTTTGAAAGATTTTACTTTTGATGTGTCTCTTTGGTGTTCTTGGATACCCCATTTTGGCTGGGGTCGGGGAGGTGATTTGACCCCTGACTTGAGTTCCCCAATCTGCCCCAAGATCCAGGTTCCTGGGCAAGGGGCGCCAGGGAGTGCTGGAGGCTGGAGCTATGGTGCTCCTTGGAGCTTGGGCCCCCAAGGGAGGCCTGTGGTTATCAGGAAGCTTCTCCTGGGGCCTTTCCTGTTATAGCTCCGTACTCTGTTCCTTAGTTTGGAGGAACAATGAGTGTGGGAAGCAGAGCTGGGGTCTCCTACATCATCTAGGCTGGAGGGTGGACTCTCCTGTCTGGCCCCTGTCCCTAGACCTCTGGGGGAGGTGTGAGGCAGGACAGGAACAGAGGTAAAAAGAAAGCCAGGAGTGCTAGGCAGAGCTAGCCTCGGCAATGTGAGTACGACTTATTCCGCTCACTGGGGGGGTGTGGCCTTGAGCAAGTTAATTTCTCTGAGCCTCTGTCTTCATTTTGTACATTGAGGATAAAAATAATAACCACCTCACAGGATTAGTATGAGGATTAAGTGAGACAGTGTATATAAAATACCCGTCCTCTCTTAGAGGAAGTGCTCAGTCCCAGCTTCACCATTTACTCTGTGGCCCTGGGTGAGTTACTTAACCTCTCGGAGTCTCAATTTCATCATCTGTAGGATGAGAAAAATTTACACCTACCTCTTGGTGTTCTAATAAAAGTTGGCGTTCGTATGTGTAAACTGTCTAGCTCAGTGATCCTCAAAGTGTTGCCCCTGACCCCAGCATTCCCTGGCAACTTTTGAAATGCAAGTTCCCAGGCTCTAGACCTACTGAATCAGAAACTCCAGAGGTAGGGCCAAGCTGTCTGTTGCCCTCCAGGTGGATCTGATGGTCTCTCAAATTGGAATGCCGCTCCTCTAGAACATTTCCTGGCACCTAAGAGCCCATCAGAGAGCGAGGGCTAACTTCTCATCCCTGATGGGAACCTTGGTGGGCAAGTCCTGCTATATTAGGATGTAAGAGGATTGTTTTGCTTTGGGGTTTTGGAATGCTAGAAATGTTTCTTGTTGACCTTAGGCAAGTCACTTAACCTCTCTGTGCTTTGTTGTCTCATCGGCAATAGGGACCTATAATATTATGTCACTCAGAGGAGGGGAGTGAGGATCAAATGGGCCTATCAGCTATTATGGACGTGGCAGGGGTCATGATGGAACATTGGGTGTTCTTTCGGACTTTTCGAGGTAAGAGCGCTCCACTTTGCCTTCAGAAGCTAGGGTGATGTGAAGAAGCTGAGAGGAGCCCCGAGGGCAAGAAGCAGGGAAGCCAGCTCTCCTCAGAGCCTTCTCTGTCATTTAAAAAGCATTGCTTAGGGGAGCAAAGCAAGAGGAAACTGGTTAGGGGCCATGAAGGGATCAAGGTAGACAAAAGAAGTCCTTCCTTGGGGGTGAGGATGGGAGAAAGAGCAAGGTTGTTGACCTTTAAAGCATAGATGACCCTGGCTGTTTTGGGAACAACACCAATTCTGGGGACTGCCTGCAGAGCCGAGAGCAGGCCTGGGCTGAGAGGGGGGTCTCGGGGGGCCCGGCCAGCACACCTAGTCAGCGCAAGCGAGTCTCTTGTAGTCCTGTCTCTACCGTGGGCATCAGTCTGGGGCCTCTGGCGCTGGCATTCGGGGAACGCCTGGCTGGAGGTGCAGGTAGCTGAGAGCAGGTGCAGTCTGGGAGGAAACATCAGGGAAACTTTGGGACAGGAATTAGTGCAGCCACATGGCTGCTTTCAACTGCCCACCAGCTCTTGAGTCAGACCTGGGTTCGGATTTCAAGAACCCCTGGAAGTGGTACAACTTTGGGCAAGGCATTTTGCTCTTCCGAGCCTCACGTTTCCCATCTGTAAAATGTAGGATTAATAATACCCATCTTACAGGTGTGGGGTGGGAATGAAATGGGATTACCCACTTGCAGCCCGTGGCAAGTGGGCCCAGTAAGGGGATCACTGGGAACCTGAGTAGGACTGTCTCTGAGACCTCAGGTGCCCCTTTCACCTCGGGGCAAGGACATCACTTAGGCATCTTATTCTGACGCCCCTCCTGCCCTCCACCTTGAGGTACATTGGGGTCTCCTCCAGGACTCTGTAGGACAGGAGGAGGGCCAGGGCCCCTTACAAGGATTCATGGGGGCGGGGGTCCCAGAGGCCAGGAGTGGAGACTGATGGTTTCCACTTGCCCAAGCGGTGGGGGTGGTATTGACATTCTGGGGAGTGGGTGCCAGGGCAGTGGTGGGGTGGGGGTGCGGGTAGGGAAGGGGAAGAGCTGCGGAGGGGGGCGGAGGGCGCTCGAGGAACGTTCCCAGGACGTGGGCCGGAGAGGGGCTGCGGGGCGTGGGGGCGGGCCGGGAGGGGCCAGCGGTCCTGCGCCCTCTCCATGCCGCCCCTGCTCTCGAGCGTCCCTGTGGTAGGGAATCGGCCTCCGCCGGTGTCTCCCGCCCTCCCTCCCACTTTCTCTCCTGCGATCGCGCTCGCCGCCGCCCGGTGCCGCCCCGTCCCATCCCGGCCTGGGCTCCCTCCTGGTCCCAGGGTCGCGGCCGGTGGCCAGAGGGCGTGGGACCCGGCCGGCCAGGCACGGTTGGGCGGGAGGTGGCCCTCCGCTTCTCCGCCCCTTGGGGCCGGTGGGAGGCCGCGGTGCAGTGTGGCGGCTGCGTTTGCCCATTTTCTCTTCACCGCGAGGGACCTGGCTCCAGCCTCCCCCCCATCCGGGAAAGGTACCGGGGGGCCGCGCACCGTCCTAGGGGAAACTCCCACTGCAAACAGGCAGAGCCCGTCCCGCACTTGGGGGGTGCGGGATGGCACTTGCAGGGACTGCGCCCGCGGGGTAGGGGCGCGGCCAGGCGGCAAGGGCCTCGTTTTCCTGGGTTGGGGTGACCTCTGGTGGTTATTCGGAGTGCCACATGGGCAGCTCCCCGGCCCAGGCCAAGGGGAGAAATGAGTAAGGGCTGGTGGCTCAGGCAGTGTTCACTGAAGAGAACCGTCCTCCCAAGTTGATACACAGGGGGACAGCGACCTCCCTGCCTGGCCACCACTCCTCCCTGCCCGAGTGTCCTCTTCCAGAGCTCCAGGCTGGAGATTCCGGTAGGGTTTTCTTAAGGGACATGGCGACTGTCACACAGGTCTCTTCCTGCTCCCGGTGTCCCTGTCGCTGGAGGTGTCTGTGGGAAAGGCCACCACCATCTACGCTGTCAATGGCACGGAGATCCTGCTGCCCTGCACCTTCTCCAGCTGCTTTGGCTTCCAAGACCTCCACTTCTGGTGGTCCTACAACACCAGTGATACATTCAGGACTGTAAGTAGTGGGGGAAGGGACAGGACAGCTCAGACTCTCCTCCCTTCCCTAGGATCTTGCCCCTGCCTCTGCCTCCCTTTCCCCTGCTCTGGTCCCTTCCGGACTGACCTCGCTGTGATGGTCCCCGGAATCTACCTTTTGTCATCCTTTCTCCTAGCATTCTTTCCAGAGCCTGTCCAGAAGGGTCTAAGTGGGAGGGATGCTTAGATGGTGTTGCCAGAATTCTGGGCTTGTTGGAATTCTTGGCTAGAGTTCTTTGTCTGGTCTGAAGAAATGCCTGAACTTGGATTGCTTGTGTAAAAATAATTTAATTTAAAAAACAGGGGAGTCAAAGACCCTTGGAAGGCTTGGAGAAAAGAAATGAGAAGAGTTCAAATGGGAGAAGGGCTGGGGACCTGGCCCTAGAAAGAAAGGAGAGGAAGCTAGGGAAGAGAAAGCTCTTCTGCAGGAGCTTCGGCAGGGCTGTGGGCTGGAGGTGGGGATGGACTAGTCAACAGGTGTTTAGTGAGTATTCACTGTGCAGTCTCGTAGGGGACCCGAAGTGTACATAAGGAAGCCACAAGAGACCAACTCTGGATGTGATTAAACACTGGGCTCAGGGCCGTTGGTAGACAGTGCCTACTGTAGGATTGATCCAGGTCTTGATGGAGGGCCAGAATTCAGATGGACAGGGGACAAGTTGTCAGCAAAAGCTGTGGGTGGTGGTGGTGGTGGTGACAGAGGGAAATGAGAGTGGTAATTGCTGGAGCCATGATGTAAAAGGCTTTTATGAGGAAAGAGATAAAAGCTGTGCTACGTTCCAGGGAGATCTTAATGATAGAAAATGGGTTTAGCTTGAAGCAAGCGAAATTCAGGTTAGACAGGCAGTCAGCGCTATCGGTACTGGAAGGAAACCAAGTGGGGGGAGCACCTCTGGCTGTAGGCTCTCTCTGGACCTGGACAGGGAGGCACCCAAGGACTGGGCTGGAGTGATGTCGTGACCCTTGAGGACCCTGATTCTTTCTTGGCCATCTCTTCCACACCCCCTTCCCCCCATAGCTCATAGACGGGACGGTGAAGAATGAAAAGTCTGACCCTAAGGTGAAGTTCAAAAATGATGATCGCATCACTCTGGAGGGCTCCACTAAGGAGAAGATGAACAACATTTCCATTCTACTGAGGAACCTGGAATTCAGCGACACAGGCAGATACACCTGTCATGTGCAGAACCCCAAGGAGAATAATTTTCAGCACCAGGCCACCATCTTCCTCCAAGTCGTTGATAAATGTAAGCAGTGGTGGCTGGGACGAGGGCAGTGGAATGGGAAGCACGGCGGGGTACCCCACTCAGTGGGGTCAAATGACATTTCAGCCCAGCCACATGGGTGTTTTCTTTTGCTTTATGCTTTCAAAAGTTACTGGAGTCACATTTGGAAGCTCAGATAACATAGCTCCAATACCTATTCTGCCACTGAATAGCTTATGATACACACTTAGCCCCTCTGAGCCTGGTTTTCCTCTTCTGCAAAATCTGCATCATCCTAGGGTGCTTGCGAGAAGTAGGGATGGGACATAGGATGGTTCGTGGTGGGAAAGTTCTCTGTGTGCTGATGATTACTACTCTTGTGTATCCCCCTCACAACTGTTGATCGAATGCCCGGCATCACACCAAAAGTGACATGAATGATCCCCAGTGTTCTTCCTTGAGGAATTTACAGTCCAGGGTAGGACAGAAGACAGGTAAACAGAGGACTGACAGAGGGACAGAGCACGTAAAGCCACAGGCAACTGAGATTGGTAAGAGTGGCCACTCCCCTCTGGAGCTTAAACCCTCGCTGGGGATTGCCGTCGGCCACAGGTGGGACAGGGGGGCATGAAGAAGCCTGTGGGGAGCAGCCAGGTGGTCACATGACCCCCGACACTAGAGGTGGTTAGAGAAGAGGCTGGAGGTGTTATGCTGGGCTTCCTGGACGGGGAGCCTGGAAGGCTAAGGAAGCACAGAAGTAGAGAAAAAAGGAAGGACCTGCTCTAGGGTCCTGCTTGTGTGGCATTTCTTGGGTGCCTGGGGGCTCACTGCTCTCCTGGATGAAGTGGGGTCCTTGGAGAGAGAGAGATGCCCATGAGTTCACTGTTGGCTGTGCCGAGGGCGGAGCCGGAGGCCATCCAGGCAGCTCGCTCTGAGCCTGGAGCCATCTGAGTCTAGGCTGTGTATGGCGTCCCCTCTTCCTCTCTGTCTGGATGTCGTCTCACTTCATGCTCAGCCTTTGCAGGGGGGAAGAGGAGGGCAAGAGAACCAACATTTATGGAGCATTTTGGGGTGCCAGGCACTGAGTTAGGCGCCGTACCTTACCTTCGCACCTTTGTCCCTCACACGTCCCTTTGAAGGGATCTTTTCTCCATTTTTATAGATTCCTTCATTCATCTAGCCAACAAATATTTGTTGAGCACCTACTTATGTGGCACCTACTAGGTCTATGAACAAGGTAGACAAATTCCTGCCCTTATGGAGATTTCCTTCTCATCAGGGGAGATATGCAGTAAAGAAAATAAAGAAGAAAATGATGTTGTATAAGAGAACATGGCTGGTGTTGTAGGGAAAAAACAAAATGGGGAGGGAGAAAGGGGTGCTAACAGTGTCACTAGGAAGGCCTCAATGAAAAGGTGACCTAGAATAAGGGCATTTGAGGGAGCAATGAAGATGTCTTTGGGTAGATAGTCCAGGCAGAGGGAATAGCAAGTACAAAGGCCCTGAGGCAGATACTTGAACATCAGTGAGGCCAGTGTGGCTGGAGCAGGGCAAATAGCAAGAAATGAGTCAGGTTAAGCCATGTTGTGTGGGGCCTTGTTAGCCTAAGTAGATGGGAGCTACTGAAGAGCTCTGAGCAGAAGAGTTAACTCAGAACAGGCTCTCTGCGGGGCCAAGAATAGACGATGAAATGAGGAGTCCAGTTAGGAGGCTCCTACAAACATCCAGGCCAGGATGTCTTGAGCCAGTGTGGTACTGAGAGGTCAGATTCTGGAATTTTTAAGTTAGGGCCATTAGGATTCTCAGGTGGATTGAATGTGGTGTTTGGAGAAGGAAGGGGTCAAGGATGACTCTAAGGATTTTGGTCAGAACAGCTGGAAGAATGGAGTTTTCTCAACAGAGGTGGGGAGACGGTGAGTGGAGCAGGTTCTAGAAGTCAGCTCAGTTTTCTGATGAGGAAACTGAGGGAGAAGGTTTAAGTGGCCAGTTCAAGGTTACCAGCTCATTAGTGACTTCTGAGATCCTGTAGTTAAAATCCAGACGCCCTGACTCCAAAGTCTTCCTGCCACATAAAAGTTGTTATAGGGAGATTCTTGATTTTTCCTGCGTGGACAAAGGAGGCCCAGAAAGAGGCAATGAAATTTTTTTTAAAAAACATTTTCCATCACTTTTAAGTTTGAAAGCTTTTTTAATTTTTTTTTTTTTTAGGATTTTATTCATTTATTTGACAGAGAGAGAGAGACAGCGAGAGAGGGAACACAAGAAGGGGGAGTAGGAGAGGGAGAAGCAGGCTTCCCGCCGAGCAGGGAGCCCGATGCGGGGCTCGATCCCAGGACCCTGGGATCATGACCTGAGTGAAGGCAGACGCCCAATGACTGAACCACCCAGGCACCCCAAGAGGCAATGAAATTTTTAATGTGGCAGTTTGGGCGGCCAAGTCAAATTGTTAAGGGCCCTGAGTCTGAATTATTCCAGAACTGTGTGTGTGTCTGTGGGAGGGTATGTGTGTGGAGGGGGTGGGGGGAAGGAACCTCTTTGTGTTGTGCCTTATCCTGGTAGATGCCATGTTCCAGCTTCTGCTTCCTGCTGCAAGGCCTGGGGAGGGCTGGGGGCTGGGTGGGAGTGGGCACATCCCAGATGCCAGGGTTGGAGGGCTGTAGCCTTCAGGCTGCCGTCGTGCTAGGCTCCAGGCGTCTCCTGCTCCCCTCGCCCACCCCCTTCTCTCCCTGCTCTGGCCATACAGTGGAAGAAGTGGACAACACGGTGACCCTCATCATCCTGGGAGTCGTGGGTGGGGTCATTGGGCTCCTCATCCTCATCCTGCTGGTCAAGAAGTTCATTGCCTTCATCATCAAGAAGACTCAGGAGAAGAAGTGAGTTGACTCCATTGCACGCTCCTGTCCTCCCACCGGCCCACCACCCACTCCCATCTTGTGTTGTGGGTGCTCCCAACATCATCTTATTCCACTGTCATCTGCCCCCATCTGCCTTCATCCTTCCATTGTCCCCTCATCCCATCCTCTCTTCCCACTCCTGCCACTCTTTCCTGTCTCCCAGCCCTTCTTCCTCTCCCTCCTAGTATGTATTTATTGAGCACACCGAGTTCCCTGAGTATATGAACTTGCTCTTCCTTATCCTGCTTCCTAATCCATCCCATTAGCTTCTCTCTTTCCATTTGTACCTCCCCAACCTAAGTCCTACCAAGGGATTTAGATGCTTTGTTTTTTTCATCATAGAAAAGACAAGATTCCATGTACAGAAACTCTAAAATGGGAAGACTCTTCTAGAGAGGTGGGAGTCTTACTGTGAGATTCTGGAAGTTCACCTGGGGGAGACTAAAAAAAATCTAAAAAGGCTGATAGGGGCTCCCCAGAAGCCCCAGGGACAGCTCAGGTTTGAGATAGACATCTCTAAGGGAAAGGGGAGGGAAGACGGGGAGGTAGAGAGAGTACTCTCTCCAGGCCCAGAATTGCCAGAACTGTGTCAGGCTCCAGAGAAGCAGGAGTGAATGTAAAAAGGTATTTGGACGTTGTATTTTTTTCTTTAAGATTTTATTTATTTATTTGAGAGAGAGAGAGAGCACGCACGAGTCGGGGGAAGGGCAGAGAGAGGGAGAAGCAGACTCCCTGCTGAGCAGGGAACCCAATTCGGGGCTTGATCCCAGGACCCCAGGTCAGTCTGCATTCCACCTGAGCCAAAGGCAGACGCTTAATGGACTGAGCCACCCAGGCGCCCCTGGAAGTTGTATTATCAGCAAGAAAGGTGAGAGGAGGCATTGGAGCCAAGAGGGGGACAGCAGCAAGGAGATTCAAGGGGGAAGGGATGCTGCTCTGTTTCTGTTCCCATCATTCTGCTTTCTTGAGAAGAGGGAATTAGGCTGGAAAGGACAGAAATTGTGCTGGTAAGAGGGGAGGGAAGCTGAAAGCAGGGGGATATTAAGGGGATGGCAAGGGGAGTGGAGAGTGGGAGGCATTGGCTGAGATGAAGAATTCTGGGATTGTCTCCCTGCATCGTGGCCAGGGTTTTGGATATTTTGAGAGGGGCCAGGGGCATGGAGTTAGACCAAATTCTCTTTTTAACAACCAGTTTTGCTATTGATGGTTAGCAAAATTGGAGAGCAGATTATTCAACCTGTGGTTTAAAAGCACCTAGAAAAGAAAACAGTGATCCTCGGGAGCCACCATGGGCTCATCAAGGACAAGGCAGACCAAATGTTTTCTTGCTAGGGCACTGGTGGATCAGGAGATGGCTACGGATGATAACACTTCTTGTCATTCATCGAATGCCTACCGTGTGTTAGGTACTCTGCCAGGTATTTATATGATAGCCACAATTTTTATTTTACAGTTGAGCAAGGTGAGGCTCAGAGTGGTGACGTGGCTTGCCCAAGGCCACACAGCTAGACAGTGATAGACCTGAGATTTGCATCCTGACTTGTTTGGCTTCAAAGCTTTAACCACTTTCACCAAACCCTACTGATTCGGGGAGTATATCCAGAGTTCATTCATTCCTTCTTTCATTTGATGGCTTTTTTTGAGGTAGTGTGTACAAGGAACTGTACCAGGTGCTGTAGGAAATTCTGGAAGGAATGAGATTCTGCCCTTAAGTAAAGAAGACAGGGTGTGTATGCAAATAAATGTAAGACAAGGTAGACAGGATGGGTGCCAGCAAAGAGGTGCAATAGAATGCTCCAGGGGTTCCAAAGAAGGTGGAACACTAGGGAAGGGTTTTTGGCCAAAGGACGTTTGTGGTAGGCCTTGCAAGATGGATCTAATGTAAGCCCTGGGGAGAGTGAGGAGAAGGGCACTGCAGAACTGTTGAGAGCAGAGGCAGAGAGTCTAGGAAGAGACATGTGTCTGGAGAACAAGGTGTTTTGTTGGTCGAGAGAGTAGGGGGAGTGGTGGCGGGGAAGGAGAGAACAGGCCTGCAGAGGGCATTGGGGGGAGATCCCTGGGGAGCTGGGAGTCCAGGTTGAGATTAGCTTTCTTCCTGGGTGCAGTGGAGCTCTTGAGGGCTTTCAGGGCCTGGCATGATCAGAGGGCTTTGGAAGAAAGAGTCTGGCCTTGGTGAGCACAGGGACTGGGTAGGGGGAGGCTGGAGGTGGGAGACAGACCACAGGGAAGCGTGAGAGGGGTCGTCTGAGCGCGAGGAAAGCCCGCATGAACAGCAGAGATCGGGTGGCTTCCCGAGAAGAAGGGAGGTGTTGGACAGCATCTCAGGATCAGTTCTGGATTTCCACGCGTGGGGGCAGTTCCCTTTGTCTGAAATGTCTCCTCCCTCCTCTCCTGTTCATCTTTGTCGGTCTCAACTTCTGTGACATGTCCGAAGAACCCTCCCTGATCCCTAGAAGGAGGCTTCCTAGGTGGATCCTTCCTTGGTAAACCCTTCATCCTATCATTTATCACATTGTATTGTGGTTACTTATTTAATGTCACATTCTCTGGAAGACTGTAAATTTTCTGAGAGCAGGGAGTCTTCTAGTCTGACACAGTGCTTGGTACCCAGCAGATTCTCAGTAAAGAAATATGGAGTGCTTGGGAGCAGAATTAGGTGGATAGGAACTGTCTGGGTTGACTATACCTTAGGTATAGAGATCGATCGATCGATCGATCGATAGATCCATCTGAATAGAGGTCTTTAGTGGTATGCCACAGGGCTCTGCTTATTCATTGTTACTAAGATGTGAATTACGCCAGGAAGGATACCAGGTTTTCAGGAACCTAGTGACTATGTTGGAGAGCAAAACTGGGATCTAGGAGGAGCTCAAAGGCTGGAGCTATGGACTAAATTGTGCAAGACAAAATCGATGAGGACAAAATAGTAAGTCCTTCCTGAAGGCCTCAAAGCCGGCTACACAAGCCCAGGGTGAGGCTGAGATAGTTTAGCCACAGCGGCCGCGAAACAGGCTCGGAAGTTTTCCTGAGCGGAAAGCTCGGAGTGATGTAGCCCCGGAGAGCCCTGCACAGCGTGGGCGCTGGCCGTGAGGTGGGCCATACTCACTCTGGAGCCAGGGTGGTGAACCTCCCCCGGGGGGTGTCTTCCCACGTAACCATCCCTCCTTCCTGCTGCTGTCTCCCCCGTCCCACCCCACCCTGCCCACACCTGCCTTCCTTGCTGCCAGATCCTCTGTCGGGAGCACTCTCCTCCCTCCTGTCACAGCCAGCCCAGAGAGGAGGGGCCTGCCGGGGTCTGGGGGAGGAGCTCTTTGCCCTTGCGCGAACTGCGGCCCGCACCCTTCCCCCTGGGTTGGCGCGGCCTGGGAATTAACCTGGTTTGGCTTCCCCTGAGCACTGATCCCTGCGACTAGCACCTGGTTGGTGCCCTTGCCTTCCGCCATGCTGGGACGACTAGGTGATGATGGGTCTCACTGGGTCCTGTCTGCATGCCAGGCACTGCTCTCAGTGCTCACTGATGCCTCACGGCACCCCCACGAAGAAGGCGTCACCGTCACATCCATTTTATAGATGAGGAAGCCGAGGCCCAGAGAGGTTGGGTGACTTGACCTCTTGCCACCTTTGGGAGAGGGCGCGGGGCTGGCCGCGGGGCCTAGGCTCCTGTCCACAGCCGACCCCTTACTCTGGCCCCTCTCCTCCTCTCTCCCTCTCCAGGAAGGAGTGCCTCGTGAGTTCCTCAGGGAATGATAACACAGAGAATGGATTGCCTGGCTCTAAAGCGGAAGAGAAACCACCAACCAAAGTGTGAGCCCCTGCTGGGGGCCAAGCAGCCTCCCGGGCCTCACTTGCTGATGATGAACTGATGCTTGAGCCACGTCCGTGAACCCACGTGCCTGAGACACCTGCTGCTTGGCTCCAACTGTAGTCTTTCTGGGGAGAAACTGGGGTCCTGCCCAGCCTGCCCACCCCCTCCCAGCCAGGGCTCCCCAGGGATGAGGGCTGGCCAGGGGAGGGGGCCTGTGGAGAGTTCAGGAAAGGAAAGGAGGGCTGGGTGGTGTGGAGGGTGGGTCCCCTAATACATGGGGTACCTGGGGTCTTCTTTAGTCTCCTCACCCTGTATGAGCAATACCTTGGTTTTCCTCCAGATTTCTCTTTAAGAGAGGCTTGGGGGGATCAGCGAGGCCTGCCCTAATAGCTGGACCCCAGTGAATAATAGTGTGGAGATCTAACCCTTTTGGTGGTGGATGTGGCCTAGAGGACTCTGTACAGGATCCGGGGTGGGAGCCTGCTGGAGGGGGCCCTATAGTGAGAGGCTTTGATGGATACCTGATCCCCCAGGTCCCTCTAGTAAGGCGCTTCCCTCCCCCCGCCACAAGGTGTCTGGCAGCCTCCACCCCATCTCCATCCCCCAGACCCCCTGCCCCCCCACCCCCTGCTGCTTGGAGTCTGTGAAC
The DNA here is from genome assembly GCF_011800145.1 of Mirounga leonina. NCBI lineage: Eukaryota > Metazoa > Chordata > Mammalia > Carnivora > Phocidae > Mirounga > Mirounga leonina. Next base: position 14,171,638 of record NW_023270387.1, on the reverse strand, counting down.
CCTCCCAACTAGGGCTGGCTACCTTGGTCTTGGGGTCTCGGCCCCCCTAGCCTGCTCCTCTGATCTCTGAGTTCCTGAGGGGCTCGTGAGGAGGACCCTCCAGCCTTCCTGGAGCACTGGGGCACTGCATATGCCTTTCCTAGCATTTCTCCTTGGGGAACCAGGACCGCAGAGGTGGGCGAGCCCATGACCAGGGTCTCTTGGCCCCTGGGATGCCCACCCCAGCCCCGCCAGTGCTGGCTGCCCCTTCTCCTTGGCATGGCCGGCCCATTGCCGCCCCTGGGAACTCCTGAGCTTGCCTCTTTCCCTGATGCAGCAGGGGGCGTCATCTTGCTTGAGGTGTTGTACCCTCAAACCCTCCCCTCCCTTGGGTTCATGCCTCCTGTACCCATGCTCTTCCATCATACCTTCTCCCCTGGCCCAGGGTTGTTCACCTCCAACTCGTGGTCAAGGGCTTGCTTTCACCTCAGGGATCCTCTTGCTTCAGAAGAGGGGGCCCTTGGGTTTTCTGGCTGCTTCCTGTTCATCTGTGTCACCCCCCCACCCCCGGGGTTGGGGAGGAGCAGGGAGAGGGTGCTCAGTCTTCCTTTGCTTTCCTGAGAACTGGTTTGCACACCCCTGTGTGTGGGGCTGGACTGTGCCTTAGCTCCTCGTGTCCTGGCTCATCCCCTCCGTCCCCTCTCCAGCTTGTGTGTGACGGCCAACCCTGGTGTGCCACTCCGAGGGGTCCCCGACCTGCCTCCCCCCAAGGCCATGCTGGGGACCAGGGAGCTGGGGTGGTGCCGCCCATGGCCCCCTGGACAGTGATGGAATCTTGGAGCTGTCGGGCTCCCCGATAGGCAATGCGGTGGTGGTGTCCCCGGCGGGACGGGAGGGATGAAGTGAGCCGTGCGGTGACAACAGAGGCCTCCACCATCTGCTCCTGCTGGCTTTCTCTCTGACACTCTGTCCTCTGGGCCTGGGACGGATGGGAGGGCAGTAGCCCCCTTTCCCAGAGGTTATGGGGACTGCCTCAGGATTCTCCTTGTCAAAAAGTGGCTGCAGGCTTCCCGCAGGGTGGAGGTAGAGGAGACTGAGGGGCAGTAGCTCCTGCAGGTGCCTGGCTGAGGCCCTCACCCCTCCTGATGGGTTCGCAGGGTCCCACCCTGATCTGCCTCCGGGGCTCCCATCCTTGTCCCCCCCCCAGAACCTTAGGCTCAGGCGCAGATTTTCCCGGTTTGGGAGCAGACAGACTGGAGCTACCAGCCATTTGAAAAACTTCCTGTGGCTACCTTCATGAAAACTGCTTTCTTCCCCCTTTCCCAGTGCTAACATTTGAACGAGCTGAATCGCCTGGGCTCCTCTTACTCTCTTCAGAGGAGGCCAGGGCGTACAGAGCAGGGGGGCGGTGGGGGAAGAGCATCATCCTCTCCACTCCTGGGTCTACTGTTGACTGATAGGTGGGTCATGCATCTTCTCTGGGCTCAGCTTTTCCCATCTATAAAGTGGGTGTAATCATACGTACCTACTTCCCAGGATTGTTGTGGGGCTTGGCAAGTTTTTGTTTAAAAAAATCTTTTTGGCTCGGAAAGGGATCTAGGAGGCCAGGCATTATAATTGGAGGAATTGTTCCAAGTCTGTCCTGTCCTCACCTCTGTGTCCCATCCCTAGGAGACACACACACAACTCACACACATGCACACGCACGCATGCACTTTCTCTTTCTCATTCACTCTTGCTCTCTCTCTTTCTTCCCACTCCTCCCCCTTGGAATTATTTTAGTCTTTGTAATATTAGAAACCTTGGCTCTGATGCTTAAAGCTTCTTATCCATGGCTTTTGTTTGGGAGTTTTCAATAGAGGTGGCATAATAGGGACTGTAGGGGGACATTTTTGGTGGTCCCAATGCCTGGGGGCCCTATGGTCATTTAGTGAGTGCTCAAGAATGCTCAGTTTTATCCCCACAACAGAGAATTGTTCTCCCCAGCGCTGGGGTGATACCCACGGAGGAATACTGGCATGGATTTGCAATAGAATGTCTATGGGCAAAGCCATCTTCCCAGGAAAAGCGTCAGTGGGCGCAGATCTCTGGGGGCTGATGAGGGTGTTTCCAGGGCTTGTGGGTTAGAGAGAGCCATTTACAGAATTGATCTTGGGAGCCCTGCAGGCATGCAGCTGTGCTGACAATAAAATCAGGGAGACCAAAGACAGAGTCTTTCCCAGCTCCCCATCTTTGACCTTGAAACGGGACCTCAGCATTCCAGGCCTTGAGTTTCTCCCTGGGTAGGAATTGAGCAAAAGGCCATCAGAATGAACCCATAAGGCTAGAGTGGTCTGGGAGAGGGGCTGATGGAGCTCAGGCTTTTCCTACCTGGCTGGGTGACCAGGAGGTGAAGTGAGGGGTGTGACAGCGTGCCCCAGAGATGGTGGCAGGTGAGGGTGTGTGTGTGGAGGTGCATGCCTGCGGCCTGGGGGACTGTGTCTGGAAGCGGGGATGTATGGAGGTATGTGTGCCTGAGATGGGGGAGACTTGGCACATTTGGGGAGCCATCTTCCCTGGCCTGAGCAATACCTGTTGGGACACCAGGAGCCTGAGAAAGGATAAGAGACTGAGGGGAAGACCAGCCATGCTCTTTGGTTCCATGACTCCATGACTCCCTCCCACTGTTATGGACAGCTGCCAGGAGTGCTGGGGGAGGGAGGGCCGGGAGGGGAACATCTCGAGAAAACCCTACAGCTTGCTTCACCTTACTGTGTCCCAGGTTGGAGTCCCTCCCCTCCCACCTCCCACCTGATATTCAGAGCTTTTGACTATCTTATGCATGGTTTATTCCTCTGGCTTGGATGACAATACCCATAGTCATTTTTTTTTTTTTTTATATAACTATAGATCAAAACAATGCAGCGATGTGTCTGGGAGGCCTCTGGTCCATGGGTGCCTCTGGGAGGCACAGATATGCACACCCCCAGCAATGACCTGTGTTCAAGCACAGAATGGATGTGATCAACTATCTTGCCTTTATAACACATTTGGCATTGTAGAATTTTATTTAGCTTTGCCTGGGATGAAATAAAAATTATGTTTAATAGAAATGGCTTGGGTTTTCCATCTTTGGCTTGTTGGGAGTTGGGTTCCGGTTTTATTACTTGCCAGCTATGACTGGGACAAGTTCCTTTACTTCCCTGAGCCCCAGTCTCCTTGTCTAAAATGTTACCTACCTAGGTAGGATCACACATGGAAAACGTTGAAGAATGTGTGGCATGTTTCCAGGTATTCAAGTATATTAGTGCTGACCCCTTCTCTGGAGAAGTTGGAAAGCTGGCCCTTGAATACTGGAGTCATTGCCAGGGCCCTCCCTGGACAGCTGACCTTGGTAATGATCCTGGTACCACCAAATGCCATCGCATCCCGTTCCCCGGGGCCCCCTGCCCCAGGTTAATATTTAGAAACAGGTGAAATTGGCTTCAAATGAACAAGGGCAACCTCCAAGAGGAAGAGCACAGGACAAACACCGCGTGGTGTATATGAGCACCCTGGGCTTTGCTTAGCTGGTTCCTCCAGCTGGCTGGTCGGGGCACAAGCTCTCTGGCGGTAAGGGAGGAGAGGAGTTTTGGCTTATACCTCAGGAATGACCCTACCCATGCCCACTTCATATGACTGAGCTCAAAGGCTCTGAACATGGTTTACCCAAGCACTCCTGCCTCCAGAAGAGTTTCCGGAATTGGGGATATGTATGAATGTGTTCAGGCCAGCAAGGGTAGAGTCTACTATGCCGGCCTATTTCTTCTCACACCTGAAACCGTTTGATCAGCAAATCTCATCAGCGCTCTGTTCCAAATACGTCCTGAACTCAACCACCTGTTACCCCCTTCCTCCGCGCAGTCCGGGAGCACGCCGCCCTGGGCTCTCACCCGGATTCCCACAGTACCTTCCCTCACTGCTCTTCCTACTTCTGCCCAAGCCCGTCCTCGGTCTGGTCTCTTGAGTCGTCCTTTCAAAACAAAATGAGATGATGTCATCTGTGCTTCCAGACAAGACAGAGACTCGGGGACCGTGCACCGCCAACACCTACGGAACTGCAAAGAATAGTCGATATGGCGGTTTTCAGACGTAGGACCGCAGGGGTTGGAGGACGGCGATTCCTGAGGGGGCCAGACAAGCGAGGCAGCCCTACTTCTGGCTGAGTTTACCGCCTGAAGAGGATTTCCTGGCCGCCGTGCAGGGAGGGGACCCCTGGCTAAGGCCGGCGGCTGAGTTCACGGGAAACTGGAAGGTTTCCCTGGCCTGTGGGTCTGCAGAGTTCGGCCTGCGACGCTCGCTCTGCTCCGGGACTTGGCAAGGTGAGCACCCCTGCCTGGAACCCCGCCCCCCCCCCCCCCCCCGCCTCGGTGTTACCAGGCCCCCGTGCCCTCCTGTAGCAGATGTGGGGGCGCTTCGTTTGTTTCTCCGCCCGCAGCACGGCCGCGTGCTGCCTGGTGGCCCGGGTCCCAGAGCCATTCCGTCTCCAGTTTTTGAGTTGTTTCAGATGGGAGAGTGAGTTTACTCTCCATCTTTGTCAGAGGAAATTGATGAAAACTTCCAGTCGTATAGAAACCTGGACACACGTGTTTATAGAAGCTTTGTCACTGCCCCCAAAAGAAACAGTCTGGATGTCCTTGAGCTGGTGAATGGATGGGCAAGCTGTTGTCCATCCGTCCTGTGGCGTACCCTTCAGTGATAAAAAGCTCTGTGTGCCAGTATGGGTGCATTAAAGTGAAAGAAGTCAGACTGGAGAAAGTACCTACCGTATCGTCCCATTTCTGTGCCGTCCTGGGAAATGCAACGCTGGAGGGACAGAAAACAGATGAGTGGTTGGTTGATGGGGGCTGTAGGTGAGCGTGGGGAAGGCTCTAAAGGGCAAGAGAAGCTTTTGGGGGGTGATGGAGCTGTGGTTGCTTGCTTGTACACAGTTGTCCAAATTGGCAGAACTCTACATTAAAAATGATGAATTTTATTGTATGTAAAGGGTGTCTTAAAAATTTACAATTAGTACTCTTTGCTCAGAGCCTTCCAGTTTACCTTATTCATTCCTCATACTTGCCCGGAAGGCTCTATTGTTCTGCCCTTGTTGCCTCTTTTTTTTTTTTTTTAAGATTTTGTTTATTTATTTGAAAGAGAGAGAGAGAGAGACTGCTAGCGGGGGTGGGGAGGCAGAGGGAGAGGGAGCCTGATGGGCTGGATCCCAGGACCGTGACTTGAGTTGAAGGCAGATGCTTAACCGACTGAGCCACCCAGGCAACCCCCTCCCCCCAACCCCGTTGCCCCTTTGATATCTTTTTTCTGCTGACTCATAGCCTCATTGTTTTCCTTGCTGAGCCTCAAACATCAGCCTTCTTTTGTCTCGGGACCTTTGCACATGCTCTTCCTCTGGATACTCACAGGAGTCATTCTTTTATTCTAATCACGTCTCTGCTAAAATGTCATCTCTTCAGAGAAGATATCCCTGGCTATCATATTTACAATACCATCTCCCACCAGTGCAGATACTTTTTCTTATCCTGCTTTATTTTAAAGCATTTATCTCTAGCAGACATATATCTGTTTACTTGTTTATCACGTAATCTTCTCTAGGATGTAAATTTTTAAATTTCATGGGAACAAGGGCTGTGTCTATTCTCTGGGGAAATCTAGATCCTACCCCCGTCCCCTTTCCTTGAAGGGATGGCATCTGCAGAGGCCGGGGGTCTCTAAGGATGTGCCAGTCCTGCCCAGAGGGAGGGCAGCCCCTTGGGGCCAGAGTGGACTTTGAGGTCAGTTGTCTGAGCCCTTGACAAGGCAGAGCATCTATAGATGGCTTTCAGGTAGGCCATGGGAAGGGCAGGAGTCCTGGGCCCTGGCTTCTTGAAGTGTGGTCTGTAGACCAGCAGCGTGAGCAGCACCAGTCAGCTTGTTAGAAAGGGTTTCAAGTCCCACCTTCCATCTCCTGAAGCAGAATTTGCTCTGTAGCAAGTTTCCCAGGTGATTTGTGTGCATGTTCCCCAAGTACGTCTCAAACTACAGGCAGGTGTGGGTCCCTGGCCTGAACCTGGTTCTCACCCTGGCACTGCCTGCAGGAGGGTTAGAAAAGCCGGGCTTTGTCTTGCCCATTGTTCTCCCTCGTCTTTGGCCGGAACCAGGAAGCGTGGAGGCCTCTGGGAACAGGCAGGAGAGCCCCCAACCCTGTATAATAATGACGCAGGCAAACACAGCTTGAATTCCTAGGGTCCCAAGTCACCTTCCTGCAACATATCAAAGTCTTATTCTATTCCTGGAAGGCAAGTATAATTGTCCCCATTTTACCCATGGAAAAAGCAAAGCACTGAGAAGTTAAAAAACAAAACAAAACAACCCACCTGAAACAACTCCCCAGAGATGTAACTCTTAGGTAACAGAGCTAGAATTTATTTATTTATTTATTTAATTTTCCCAGAGCTAGAATTTAAACCCCGTGCATTTTGTAAAACAAGTGGACAACCACTTATGGATATTTGTGAATACTAATACGCTTAGTCACTACCATACACTGAGTGCTTGCTGAGTGTGCGCACGTCGTGTGTGAGTGAGCATGGGGGTGGGGGAAGGGGCAGAGGCAGAGGGACAGGCGGACGCCCCCCCTGAGCAGGGAGCCCGACATGGGGCACGATCCGAGGACCCTGAGATCAATACCTGAGCTGAAGTCAGACACTTAACCGACTGAGCCACCCAGGTGCCCCTATTTTATATTTTAAAAACTATTGTTTGCTATTTTGACTTCAATAGCATTACAGTCAGAGAGCTGAATCTTAGCCTAGGTTTCTTAGAAAACTTGTCTAAATTAAAGGTACAACTTAACGCCTTGTCATGGGGTTCCATCACAGGGAAGCAGGAGTCAGGAGAAAGGGCTGTGAGGCAAGGAGAGAGAGAAAGCCAGCACAAGGTGAGGTGTTCCTGAGCTGACCACAGCTCCATCAGCTGAATCACAGGACTGTCCCTGGGGGAACTAGGGCTTCTCTGAATAGTTCCATCCTGGGAAGAAGGATGAGTAATTTATCTGCCGGCTCCGTCCTGTCTCCTGTCTTCCATTATTCAGTGTTTGTCCTATAGGTAATAATTTCCATGTTATGTTACGCAGCCTTTCCAGGCAGCCCTGGGGAAGCCAGAGCTCTGTGGGGGCAGCCTGCTGGCTCTGGCTGCTGGAGCTACTGTGGCTCCCACCCTGGTGGGCTCAATGAAGACCACCCAAGCCAGAGCGGGGCCCTGGCCCCAGGTGGGGGATGGGACTGGTGTGGTGTTAGAAATGATGGCAGTTACCAGGGCTTTGGAACTACGGAAATGAAAGGGGCCAGAGCTGGGTCCATGCAAGGCAGGAAGCTGGGCTTAGAGGTAGGAGGATGGGGGATGTAGGCAAGGCTGGGTTGGAGATTGATGGGAGCACAGAACTGGGTCTGGTGGTTGCCCATACTACTTTTGAGATGTGTTGAGACTTTATGGCCTAGTACGTAGTTGACTTTTTTACAAATGTGCTTGAGAAGGATATTTATTTTCTAAGTGTTGAGTGCAAGATTCTACGCCTGTTTCATATTATTTAATCTTCTCTACTAATATTTTACCTGCTTGACCTAAATCAATAATTGAGAGAAGTATGCTGCAGTCTTCCTCTGTGATGGTGGTTTTATCAATTTCTCTTTGTGGTTCTGTTAGTTCTTTTAGGGCTATTTTATATTCTGTTCATACAAGTAAGAAAAACCTATTTACTGAGAACCATTTCAAATATACAGAAAAGTAGAATAGTAAACATCATTTGATTTCACACTTGGTGACATTTTGTCATATCTGCTTAACTGTTGTGTTTTTCCTGAAGTAAGTTACAACTTCATGTCATTTTATCCCCAATATTTCTGCATACATGCCTAAAATTAAGGATATTTTTATAAACTATAATATTGTCACACATAATGAATGATTCCTTACTCTCATTTAACCCCCAGATCCTATTCACATTTCCCCAGTTGCCCCTTTGCCCAAATGTCTTTTGCTGCTAATTTGTTCAATTCAAGACTCAATCGGAGAGCTCGTATTTGGTTGTTACGCCTTTCATGACATTGACTTATGGAGGAGATTGGGTCACCTGTGTCGTTGAATGTTGCACCTTCCGGATTTATCGGTTCGCTTCCAAGTGGTGTCATTTAACTCGTTCTTCTAACTTACATATTTCCTATTAGCTGGAAATTAGCTGTAAAGGTGTAGATTAAGCATTTTTGTAAAGGGGCCTTGAGGTGATGCAGTGCGAGGTATACTTCATATTCACCTCAGGAGGTGCATAGTATCTCATTATTCCACTGTTAGTGGCCAGGGTGATGTCAACCTGATCCTTGATTTTAAAGTTAGATTTTCCATGGGGCGCCTGGGTGGCTCAGTTGGTTAAGCGACTGCCTTCGGCTCAGGTCATGACCCTGGAGTCCCGGGATCGAGTCCCGCATCGGGCTCCCCGCTCGGCAGGGAGCCTGCTTCTCCCTCTGACCCTCCCCCCTCTCATGTGCTCTCTCTCATTCTCTCTCTCTCTCAAATAAATAAATAAGGGCGCCTGGGTGGCTCCGTTGGTTAAGCGACTGCCTTCGGCTCAGGTCATGATCCTGGAGTCCTGGGATCGAGTCCCACGTCGGGCTCCCTGCTCAGCAGGGAGTCTGCTTCTCCCTCTGACCCTCCCCCCTCTCATGCTCTCTCTCTCTCATTCTCTCTCTCAAATAAATAAATAAAATCTTAAAAAAAATAAAGTTAGATTTTCCTCTTGAGATTAGCAAGAAATCTGTGGGGTGATACTTGGGCATTAAGCAACTATCCAGTTCTCCATAAATCTTTCACTTAATGCTTTTCACCTCCATTGATGATTCTTGCCTGAATCCATTATTTCATTAGAGGTTGCAAATTTTCTGTCATTCACTGATCTTGATTAGCTACATTTTTTTCTGGGTGAAGAAGAGCTTCCCCTCCCCACCTCGAGCCACCTTGTAACCTGGAGGTAGATTTCTGTGGTGAAGCAGAATGACTCTTGTTCCCCACCGCCCCCCCACCGCCTGCCTTGGAATGCTATTTCAGAGTAAGGACTTGGTATGGCAGCCACGTCCAGTGGTGACAAAGGGATTGAGGGTTTTTTCCTTTCTTTTTTTTCTTTTTGTTTACAGGTTTTAACTTACTTTATCTTCCTGGTGAACTGATCCTTTTATGACTATCTAGTGACTTTTATCCTAAAGTCAGTTTTGTCTTTTTGTCCTAAATCCCTGTTTACAAAAAAATGTTAAATAGCTTTTCCAGCTTAAATTTGGTAAAGTGCTTGTGTTCTAGATCTTTTTCAATCTTTTTTATTTTTAATGGTTCCATAACCTAATGTTTTGGGTGGGTCTCTTATAAATAACACAAAGCTTGATTTTACATTTTTATCCTACTCCATATATTAGTTGGTGAGTTTAACATTTATTGTGATTATTGATAACTTATTTTTACCATCTTACTTTGTACATTTTGTTCCATTTTTTTCTGTGCTTTCTCTCCTTTTCAGTCTCTTCTTCCTCTCTCCGAGATTGTTATTTTTTGGTTGCTTTTCCTTAATGTATTTCTTGTTCTTATTATCTTGGAAGCTAAACACTTTATTTTCATTCTTCTGGTGGTTACTCTTCTGACCATTTAAAATATAGTACATACACTTTCTGTAATGTAACTTTCTTCAATATTTAAATTTCTTGAATAATTTCAGAACTTTAGGATATTTTAACTCCAACTATCCCCTCCTGACTCACATGGTATTGTTATCCTGTATTTTAGGTAGGTTTTAAAAAACCCACAAAATAGATGTTATTTTACGTAGACAAAGTTCGTTTAGATTTATGTACACTTTTACCAGTTGTTTCACTATGTCTTCTTGCATCTCCATTCTTCCTGTGAGGATTGTTTTTCTTTCTATAGTATATACTTGAATTTACCCAAAGGATACAAAAATACTTATTTGAAGGGATACATGTACCCTGAGGTTTATAGCAGCATTATCTACAATAGCCAACTTATGGAAACAGCCCAAGTGTCCATAGATAAAGAAGGTGTGTGTGTGTAATGGAATATTACTCAGCCATGAAAAAACGAAATCCTGCCATTTGCCATGACATGGATGGAGCTAGAGAGTATTATGCTCAGTGAAATAAGTTAGTCAGAGAAAGACAAATACCATATGATTCACTTATATGAGGAATTTAAGAAACAAACGAACAAAGGAGGGAAAGAGAGAGGCAAAAGAAACAACAGACTCTTAACTAGGGAGGACAACCTGATGGTTATTAGAGGGGAGGTGAGTGGAGCGATGGCGGAAATAGGTGAGGGGGATTAAGGAGGGCACTTATGCTGAGCACTGGGTGATATATGGAATTGCTGAATCACTATATTGTACACCTGTAACTAATAATACATTGTGTATCAACTAACTGGAATTTAAATAAAAATTAAAAGTACAGTACATACTTGAGATTTTCCTTTAGAGAAGACCTGTTGGTAGTAAACTCTATTGTTGTTTTCCTGAAAATGCCTTAATTCTTTTTTTTTTTTTTAAAGATTTTATTTATTTATTTGAGAAAGAATGAGAGAGAGAGCATGAGAGGGGGGAGGGTCAGAGGGAGAAGCAGACTCCTTGCCGAGCAGGGAGCCCGATGCGGGACTCGATCCCGGGACTCCAGGATCATGACCTGAGCCGAAGGCAGACGCCTAACCAACTGAGCCACCCAGGCGCCCTGAAAATGCCTTAATTCTTAAAAAGTAGTTTTGTAGAATTCACAATTCTCTATTGTCTCGGCACACGAAGATAGTCTTCTGGTTCCTTTACTGCTGTGGAAGTTTTTATTTATTTGTTTTTGTTTTGAGAGAGAGAGAGAGAGAGCACACAAGAGCACGAGTGGAGGGGCAGAGGGAGGGGAGAGAGAGAATCCCAAGCAGGCTCCACGCTCAGTGCGGAGCCTGGCGCCGGGCTCAATCCCATGACCCCCAGACCACGACTGCAGCCGAAACCAAGAGTTGGATGCTCAGTTGACTGAGGCACCCAGGCGTCCCTCGCTGTAGTATTTTTACGGTGTTGTAGGCAGTCTGGGTTGTTTCTCTGGCTGCTTTAAAGAGTTTCTGTTCATTTTTGGTGTTCTGAAGATTCACGATCATGTGCCTAGGTGAGGATTTATTTGAATGTTTCCGCCTTGGTTGTATGCATGTATACACCATAGTGGCAAATACTCTATGTGAGGGTTCATGCCTTTAATGAGTTCCAGACATTCTCAGCTGTTATCTCTTTAGATGTTGGTTTTCCTTCATATTTCTTTTTTTTTTTTTTTAAAGATTTTATTTATTTATTTGACAGAGAGAGACACAGCGAGAGAGGGAACACAAGCAGGCGGAGTGGGAGAGGGAGAAGCAGGCTTCCCGCCGAGCAGGGAGCCCGATGCGGGGCTCGATCCCAGGACCCTGGGATCATGACCTGAGCCGAAGGGAGATGCCTAATGACTGAGCCACCCAGGTATCCTTAAAATACTTATTTTTTTAAACAGAAAATAAGCATTGGTGAGAATACGGAGAAATTGGAACCCTTGTGCACTGTTGGTGGGAATGTAAAATGGTGCATTCCTTATGGAAAACAATAAAAAATTAAAAACAGATACCATATGATCCAGCAATTCTACTCCTAGGTATACACCCCAAAGAATCGAAAGCAGGGTCTTTAAGAGCTATTTGTACACCCATGCTCACAGCAGCATTATTCACCATAGCCAAAAGGTAGGAGGGACCCAGATGTCCATTGATGGACGAATGGATAAACAAAATGTGGTATAAATAATGGAATATTATTCAGCCTTAAAAAGGAAGGAAAGTCTGACCCAGGCTACAACCATGGATAACCTTGAAGACCCTATGCTAGGTAAAATAAGCCAGGCACAAAAAAGGCAAATACTATATAATTCCACGTACATGAGGTACGTAGAATAGTCAGAGGCTTCATAGAGACAGAAGGTAGACAGGTGGCTTCCAGTTTTTCAAGAGAGGAAGAAATGAGGAGTTAATGTTTAATGGGTACAGAATTCTGGAAGGGAAAAACAGCTTTGGAGATGGATGGTGGTGATGGTTGCACAATAGTGTGAATGTACTTAATACCATTGAACCGTATACTTATAAATGGTTGATAGTAAATTTTATGTGGGTTTTAAATTAAAAGTATTTTTAAAATATCTTAAAATGTGGAAAAAACACCCATTTTAAATTTATTTAGAGATTCATAAATTATTGGCGGTCCTATAGTGTGATAGTTCATAGCATGAACACTGGAGTCACAATGCTTATATTCACCTTACCCATATGTAACCTCAGGCAAGATACTTAGCCTCATTGAGCCTTAGTTTTCTTACCCATAAAATGGGGATGGGATATGAATGGCACTGATCTCGTAGGTTTGTGTGAGTCATAAATGACCCAGTACACAGCAAAGCACTTAGAATAGCATCTGGCACATAGAAATATTCTGCAGTATCAGTTTTTCTTATAATCTGATAATTCTAACATCTAAGGTCCTTGAGGTTCTAAATTTGCTATTTTTGATGATTCCCACTCCTGGGGTTTTCTTTTTTAAAAATCTTGGCCGGTCTTTGATGGTGAGCACTGGTTCTGGGTTTAGTTCTGATCTCAACTTTCCTAAAGGTCTTGACAACCCAAGTTTTTAGTTTGTTGCTTTCAGATCTCTTTCTTCATTTCAGCTCACAATTCTCATAGTTTTGTTTTGTTTATTTGTTTATTCATGTTTTTATTTGGCCTTTGAGGACTTCTGTTATTTCCTGAGAACCTAGTAAAGCATTGTCAAGTATATTTATCTAACATCTGACCAGGAGGGTCCTCAGAATACCCGGGCCCCCATACAGTGGCCAGAGAAGTCCATGGGGCTTAATTCTCTGACCGTTTGAGTGCAGGACTTATGCTTATGTCCCCAGAACCCCATTTAGGGACCACCTCAGACTTTGCAGGTGATAAATGTCTTTTTTTTTTTTTAACTTTATTATGTTATGTTAGTCACCATACAGTACGTCATTGGTTTTTGATGTGGTGATCCACAATCCATTGTTTTCATATAACACCCAGTGCTTTATGCAGTACGTGCCCTCCTTAATACCCATCACCGGGCTAACCACCGCCCCCCCCCCCAAAACCCTGTTTGTTTCTCAGTGTCCCTAGTCTCTCATGGTTCATTTCTCCCTCCAATTCCCCCCCCATTTTTCCCTTCCTTCTCCTAATGTCCTCCATGCTATTCCTTATGTTCCACAAATAAGTGAAACCATATGATAATTGACTTTCTCTGCTTAACTTATTTCACTTAGCATAATCTCCTCCAGTCCATCCATGTTGATGCAAAAGTTGGGTATTCATCCTTTCTGATGGCTGAGTAGTATTCCATTGTATATATGGACCACATCTTCTTTATCAGTTTGTCTGTTAAAGGCATCTCGGCCCTTTCCACAGTTTGGCTATTGCGGACATTGCTGCTATGAACATTGGGGTGCATATGGCCCTTCTTTTCACTACATCTGTGTCTTTGGGGTAAATACCCAGTAGTGCAATTGCTGGGTCATAGGGTAGCTCTATTTTTACATTTTTGAGGAACCTCCACACTGTTTTCCAAAGTGGCTGTACCAACTCGCATTCCCACCAACAGTGTAAGAGGGTTCCCCTTTCTCCATAACCTCTCCAACATTTGTTGTTTCTTGCCCTGTCCATTTTTGCCATTCTAACTTGTGTAAGGTGGTATCTCAGTGTGGTTTTGATTTGAATTTCCCTGATGGCTAATGATGATGAACATTTTTTCATGTGTCTGTTAGCCATTTGTATGTCTTCTTCAGAGAAGTGACTTTTCATATCTTCTGCCCACTTTTTGACTTGATTATTTGTTTTTTGGGTGTTGAGTTTGAGAAGTTCTTTATAGATCTTGGATACCAGCCCTTTATCTGTAGTGTCATTTGCAAATATCTTTTCCCATTCTGTGGGTTGCCTCTTTGTTGTCTGTTTCCTTTGCCGTGCAGAAGCTTTTTATCTTGATGAAGTCCCAAAAGTTCATTTTTGCTTTTGTTTCACTAGCTTTTGGAGATATATCTTGAAAGAAGTTGCTGTGGGTGATGTCAAAGAGGTTACTGCCTATGTTCTCCTCTAGGATTTTGATGGATTCCTGTCTCACATTGAAGTCTTTCATCCACTTTGAGTTTATCTTTGTGAATGGTGTTAGAGAATGGTCGAGTTTCATTCTTCTGCATGTGGCTGTCCAATTTTCCCAGCACCATTTATTGAAGAGACTGTCTTTTTTTCACTGCATGTTTTTTCCTGCTTTGTCAAAGATTATTTGACCATAGAGTTGAGGGTCCATATCTGGGTTCTCTATTCTGTTCCATTGGTGTATATGTCTGGTTTCTTTTCTTTTCTTTTTTTTTTTTTGTTAAAGAATGAAAGCAACCAGATCGGGCTCTCTAGGTAGAAGTAAGGACTCAGAGGTACAGTATCTCTTTCCAGCCACTGGGGGAGCCATGGTTTACTGTCAGCCTTGAGTACCTAAATCCTCTCCCTCCCCAGTCATAGGTGTTGTCTTTGGGTCTCCGTTTCCCTTGTTTGAGAATCAGTGGTCTCCCCGAGACCTTTTCATACCCAGGCTCAAGAATGATGCAGTAGAGCAATGTCCACAATAGCCAAACTATGGAAAGAGCCTAGATGTCCATCAATAGATGAATGGATAAAGAAGATGTGGTATATATATACAATGGAATATTATGCAGCCCTCAAAAATTGAAATCTTGCCATTTGTAACGATGTGGATGGAACTAGAGGGTATTATGCTAAGCGGAATAAGTCAATCAGAGAAAGACAATTATCATATGATCTCACTGGTATGTGGAATTTGAGAAACAAGACAGAGGATCATAGGGGAAGGGAGGGAAAAGTGAAACAAGACAAAACCAGAGAGGGAGACAAACCATAAGAGACTCTTAATCTCAGGAAACAAACTGAGGGTTGCTGGAGTGGAGGGGGGTGGGAGGGAAGGGGTGGCTGGGTGACGGACATTGGGGAGGGTATGTGCTATGGTGAGTGCTGTGAATTGTGCAAGACTGATGAATCACAGACCTGTACCCCTGAAACAAATAATACATTATATGTTAATAAAAAATGCAAAAACAAGAATATGATGCAACAGTCCTAGCTCAGCCCGTAGCACGCAGCCCAGCTTGCCCGGGGTTGAAGGCTTCACGCATCTGTTTAATAGCGGCGGCCATAGAGCTAATGGTCATGACAGTGAGTAATAGTAGTTATGCCAATGGTAGGACAATGCATTTTACATTACAATTAGTTTCTTGCTCAGGTGGGCTTGGGGATGGGTGGAGGAAAGGGCTGGCTCAGACCCCTTCTTCCCTCCACTCCAGCCCTTGGTGATCTGGGTTCTCACCAGAGAGTCTGCTTCCATTCCGCAGAGTAGGAAAGTTCCTTCTTGGCTTGGCAATGCCTTCTGAGACCTTGGCTGGAAGGCTGGCCTGTTCAGTGGACTGTGTCTTTCTCCTTGGGACCCCAGGAGCCCGAGGGGTGGCGGAGCTGGGGCTGCTGACGTCCTTCCGGGTGCCTGTGGACTCTGAGGGCTTTTACAGGAATGGAGACCCTTTGCTGTGCCAAGAAATGCTGAGGCTGTGGGCAGAGAGGTGTGTCCAAGGGGGCTCTTGCTCTGTCTGACTTCTAGGATCCCCAGGTGGGCAGGACAGGGGGAGGCAGTTTCCAGCAGTATGGAAGGGGGGCAACATCATGGCTCCAACTATGAGAAGAGACGAAGAAAGAGATGATTTGAAACTGGACAAGGTGGTGATGTATGCAAAATTAGCCTGCCTTTTCTGAAGCTCTTTGCTCCTCCCTCTTTTCTAGGCAAGTATCTTGAGCCTTCCCACCCTCCTCCTTAACAGAGTCTGTTCTCTGGAAACTCTGTGCCAGAGGATAGAGAATGATAAAGCTGGGTGTGTTCTATACCCTAAGACATTTGCGTTTATTTGGAATCACAGATCTAAGGAATTTCAGCTCTTCCTGGTGGAATCGCAGGTTGTTACTGGTGGGGAAAATTATTTAGTATGTAAGGGGTCATCATAGAGCCATTTAAGTCAAAGCTAAGGATGGTTTGGTACCTTTAGGGTAGAGGAAGGGAAGGAGGGCACAACAAGTGGGGCTCACCTTCCGGACACTATAGATCCAGTTGAGATAGGCTGTGACCTTGGTGTATACTCCTGGGGTACTGGGGCCCCCACAGCCATGGCCCCAGCTCACGATACCCACCACTTGCCACTGGTCAGAGTGATACATCAGGGGTCCACCGCTGTCACCCTGTGAGACACCAGAACAGGGGTTGCTGGGGAGGGCAGGCAGGGGTGGGGTGGAAGAGTGGGCTTCTTTTTCTTCCCCTCCTGGAGTTGGCCCATCTGTTCCTCTGTGCTCCCCACTCCTCCCCACTGCTCTGTGCTGTTCTGCCCTCACCGCCTCTGCTCATGCTGTTCCTGCAGCCTGGAAGGCCCTTCCATTTGGGGCAAAGGGGTTCTGTTTGTGGTCAAGTAAGTTGTTGGTGTGCTTTCTCTCAGATTCACAGGGCACACTAGCAAACTGAAGGCTCTAAGGGGTTCTGCAGTGAGAAGCCCGAATTCTCTTTGTTTAACCCAGTACTTCCCAAATTTATTTAGCTGCTCATGGGATGCCTGTCATATGCCAGGTACCATTCTAGACAACTGGGATTTGGTCAATGAAAAGAACAAAGATCCTTGCCTTCGGGGAGCTTAGAGTTACACGGAAAAGAGAGAGACAATAAGCAAACAACACAATAGACCAGAATGTGTCAGATAGTGAGAAGTGCACTTTGGGTGTCTGTCCCAGCTCCTATAGCCCCTGAGACTTTGTCCCTCAGAACCCAGTAACACCATAGCCTAACTGCCCCCCTTGTGCACCACTATGAGCTCCCCAAGGGAAGAAGACACTGTCCCCCAAACCCAGTATTTACCTGGCATTCAAGAGATGGCCAAGAGCTACCTCTTGAGTGGAGGGATTTAATGACTGAGAATGGGGGCAGGAATAAGGTTAGGGCCTTTAGTGAAAATGGCTTGGAAGATCCTGGGGGTGGAGGGAGTGAAAATGTGTTCAGGGACTGACTGGTCAGTGGGGTTGGCGGGGCAGGCATTGCTCCAGCGCTCATCCAGCAGGACATGGGTTTTCTCTAGTCTAGTTAAGCATCTTGGCAGTTCTAGAGAAAACAGACCTGGCGTTCCTGCCCTCACGTGACTCCTACTCCTATGCGTGATGGGAAGTAAGAGCAGGTGGGGTGGGTAACACCATTTTTGTAGATGAAATACACGTTTGAAATCTTTCTGCTTGTCTCTGTCCATCCATTCATCCTTCTATCCTTATCTGACTGTAATCCTTCTTTCCCTCCCTCTCTCCCTTCTTTTCTTCATCACACATTGAGTGCCCACCATATGCAAGACTTCATATGGAGTCATCGGCCCTTGGACTTAATTGTCTCTCCGGGACTAATATCTCTATCTAAGGAACTCCCTCATGCTCCCACCTGGCAGGTGTCCACGCCGCCCTCCAGGATGCCTGCGCACAGCATCTGCTCGGTAACTTCCCCCTGGTAGGCGTCCTCCGCGTTGCACCGAGTGTGGTCAATGAGCTGGACTGACGCCTGCAGCAGTGTGTCGGACATCTTTCCTGGGAAGTTGAAAACATACTCATATTCCTGTTCTTGCCTCCTACCCCCACCCCAGGATAATTCTGCGGGTTGCCTGACACCTTGGTGCTTGGACTTCCAGGATGGATTTTTCTCAGGGATGGTCCTCCTTCCCATCACCTCCAAGAGCTGCTCCCTCAGCCCTGTGGTCCTGAGCCCAGGACTTACCTCCATCCTGCTCTGTAAAGCCCCATCCAATAATCCAGAGCGGAGTGGCTGGAGTGAGCTCCTCATCAAAAAAGGGCAGGCAGATGGGCCTGACCGTGCCTGCCAGGAGCAGAGAGAAAGGGGAGAGCCTGGTGGCTAAGCACTCTGGAAAGGCTGACACCAGGGTTTCTATGACCTATGTTCCAGGGGATGTTAACAAAAGTGGCATAAGAAAATCCTGTGGTCAAATAAGTTGAGGAGATATAGTTTAAACATCATAAAAACAAATTAAAAATTAAAAGCCTTGTCATATCTTTATATACTAATGTGCCCCAAGAAGAGAGCTCTACTATAAAAATGTTTCCCAAACTTACTTGAGAATAGAACTCCCTTTTTTTTTTTTTCTCCAAAGGACCAGTGTCTTGTGGAACTGACAGTTGGAAATGCTGATGTAAATACTGTCCAAGCATGAGTCCTCTAAAAGAGCTTCCAAGATTCCATGGGCTGCCTTAAGGGTGATGAGCTCTCTGCCCCTGGAGGAGACCAGGTGGGCATAGTAACCCTTTGGTGAGATATTGCGCAGGCTCTTGGCATTGGTTGAGGGTGGAAGATGGACTAGAGGATCTTCTAGTTCCCTTACAACCCCAAAATTGGATGAGTCTATGATTCTCACTTGAGGTGCTCCACATGGAGAAAATAGACCTCACAAGAATCCAGCAGGGGGTGGGGTGGGCTGTGAGCCGGCAGCTCAGAGGGGCCTCATGGCCCCTCACTGATGTTAGGCTGGTATATTCATGGGAAACGCATAGCTGGGGGCTTGAGAGGAGCCGTGATGTGCCCAAGGCTGCTTAGTGAGCTAGTGGCAGAAGGGGATTAGAACCTGACCTAAGGGGTCTGTTCCCAGATGCCACCTCTCACCGGAGAATGTGAGTGGGAACTGCAGCTTCACGAGGGCAATGTCCTTCTCTTTGGGGTACGTGGTGTTGAGCTCAGTGATGAAGATGCTGGCCACAGGCAGGGATGGGAAGTTGCCCAGTTTGTCTGAGCCAGCCCTCACCTTCCAGGTGGAGACATCATGATACTTCCTAGGGGGGCAGAGACAGTGGGGTTCAGGCCTGAGCCAAGCATGTGTGGTCTTTGCCAAAAACTGGGTCCCCAGGACCCTGGGGATTGGGGTGCTGAATGTCCCTGCTTTAGGAGGTAATGATGGTGAGGCCAGGGGTGGTAGAGAAGGAGCAGGTCTGAGGAATCCCCTACGAAAGGCCAAATTCTAAAAAGGGATTTGATCCTTTCCCCCCAGTGAAACCTGCCCAAGAAAACTTCTAACTGGAGGGCTGGGGAAGGGGCTGTTCCCAGTGCCTGAGCTCTGGGGTCCTGGCACTCTCTCCCCCCAGCACTTTTTACTGTCTGTGTTACTCATGTGGTACTCGTATTGTCAGTTACGTTATGTACTTGTCTGTCTTTCTCCTCCAGACGCTCCTGCCTGCTTAATGTGCATGGGTGGTTTCCCAGGAAAGGACTTAGAGCTTTGTCAGATCTCAAAAAAGGTTAAGAATCCCTGGCTTACACTGTGAGTTCCTCTAAGGCGCTGACAGATCTAATGCATATGGGTACATAATATAGTACTCATTAGATGTTGAACGAACGAACAAACGAATGAATGAATGAAAGAAGGAAAGCGAAGAGGGCCTGGGAGTAGTCCTTCCCCACAGGTATGGGCAGGCCTCTCTCTGCTGGCCTGTAAGGGAATCTGTGCTTTATGCTTTTTAAGTTTAAAGTTTTTTTGCTATAATGGGGGAGTGGCAGTGACTCTCGACCCTGGAATCACTCCGGAGAAGACTGGCAGAGGGAGAGCATTCTCAGGACTCCAGGAAGATGGATGGGAAGAGCTTCTGTGGAGTGCATGCTAAGGGGCCAGACTGAGGACACTGGGTATCTGATTGCTTCCTGACTGGAAGAGGTCAAGCTTGGTGATCAAGCTTGGTGACCAGTGCCCTCTGCTCAGACCCTGGGTGCCTATCATAGGACATCGTGTCCAGTGTCTCATTGGGGCAGCCACACCCAAGGACGTGGTCTGTGGAGGGAGGGCAAAGAGGGATGAGGACACTGGAGCATAAGCTGGGAGATAGGGAACCCAGACACTCAGGCCCCTCCAAGGCTTTGAGCCCCCAAGGCTTCCTTGTGGTGCAGGCCTTACCTGAAGCAGTGGGCTGCCGTGAGGATCCAGTGGGCGTCCAGAATGCTCCCTCCACAGATGTGTTGTTTGTTGTACTGGATGCTGACCTGCCAAGGCCAAGAATCCACAGAGGCCGTCTCCCCGCCCACCACCCGAGGGGCTTTCAGGCTCTCCCCACAGGCTGGGGTCCGCAGGAAGGAGGGAGAAATCAGGAGTCAGGCTCTTGAGGGATGGGATTGCCTCCCCTTGGAGCCCCGTGTATGTCCCCTTAGAACAGAGCCCTGGTTAGGGGCGCCTGGGTGGCTCAGTCGGTTAAGCGGCTGCCTTCGGCTCAGGTCGTGATCCTGGAGTCCTGGGATCGAGTCCCGCGTCAGGCTCCCTGCTCGGCGGGGAGTCTGCTTCTCCCTCTGACCCTCCTCCCTCTCATGCTCTCTCTATCTCATTCTCTCTCTCAAATAAATAAATAAATGAATCTTTAAAAAAAAAAAAGGCGGGGCGCCTGGGTGGCTCAGTTGGTTAAGCGACTGCCTTCGGCTCGGGTCATGATCCTGAAGTCCCTGCTCGGCAGGGAGTCTGCTTCTCCCTCTGACCCTCCCCCTTCTCATGTGCTCTCTCTCTCTCATTCTCTCTGTCTCAAATAAATAAATAAAATCTTGGGCGCCTGGGTGGCTCAGTTGGTTGAGCGACTGCCTTCGGCTCAGGTCATGATCCTGGAGTCCCGGGATCGAGTCCCGCATCGGGCTCCCTGCTCGGCGGGGAGCCTGCTTCTCCCTCTGACCCTCCTCCCTCGTGCTCTCTGTCTCTCATT
>NW_023270387.1:14082463-14150727 GCF_011800145.1 Mirounga leonina | reverse complement strand
CCTCTGACCCTCCTCCCTCGTGCTCTCTGTCTCTCATTCTCTCTCTCTCAAATAAATATATAAAATCTTAAAAAAAAAAAAAAAAAAGAACAGAGCCCTTATGACTGGAACCTGGAGGGGTGGGGAGGACCAAGCCCATTTTGAGTTATTCCTAGGGAGCTGGTGTCCCAGACTATAGGCTTTCCCCCAATCTCCCCCTTCCTTGTTGGGCTTCGGAAGTGTTTATATTATGAACAGGGGCGTGTCCATTGTGCTGGGAATTCATGGCCTTCAAACCAAACAGGTGATGCAGAATTACAAAAGTCCTGCCCAGGTGGCGTGTCCCAGCCACTGCTGCGGAGTATCAGCAAACAGATGCCCACAAACTGCTCTGGGAGCCGGAAGTGGGAAGAAGGTTCCAGAAACTGGATCTTCCTATCCTCAACTCACCTTTCTCCAAGTCCCTTCCCCCGTGACGAGTGAGTCTCCCAGTTTGACACGCTGTGCTCTCTTTCATATGCCACTGTCCTTGGCTTTTCCATCATGACCCTCAAGCTCTGGTAAAAGCCTCCATTCCCACCTCCCTGCCCTGCCCTCAGCCTCTCCAGTCCTGGCGGTCATGGCCACAGTGGTGGTTCTCCCAGGAAAATGCTGCCATCCTTTCTGGGCCTCTGCCAGCCAGGGGCTTTTCAGACACCTCTTATTCCAAACTCTGCTTTCTCTGTGTACCCCTCCCCCCCCGCCCGCTCCCTTGCAGCCCCAGGGCATCTCTCTTTCTAGGGTAGAGTTTAAAGTCCTCCTGGCAGCTACCCACTCTCCTTAGCTAAAGTCTCCGTCTAGCTGAATCGATCTGCTTTTAGCTCCCTAAAAAGTCATTCTGCTTATGCTCGAGGAAATACCCATCCCTGAGATGCTGTCCTCTTGCTATTTATCTAAACCATTGATCCATTCAGCAAATTTGTACTAAGTGCCTACTGTGTTCAGGGATGCTGGGAAGAGAGTAGAGGACAAGATAGACGGACAGACGTGGTCTCTCCCTTCTTGGAGCCTACAGCTCAGTGTTTAGCCTGGGCACCACCCCCTGGGGGCCACCCGATCCCTGGGGACTTCCCCTGTTCTGGAATTTCCATAGCCTGCCCCCTGGTGTTGGCCTGCCTTTCATTTCCTTTGTGCTTTGGTCTTCCCGGTAAGACTGACAGATCCTCAAGGGAACGTCTGTGACTTCAATCTCTCTGTGAGGACAGTGCCATTTAGTGCAGAGGGCAGATGGTGTGACTGACGGTTCAGTCATTCACTGGCTGGCCACCGTGTGTCCGTCCCCACACACGAGGGATTGTGGGCGTCACATGATAATGACAAGAAGTCTTAACATCCAACAGGGAAGCCTATGTACTGCCCAGCGGCAAAGGCAGTGATGATGGCCTTGTTCCACTCAGCCCGTCCAGTGTCTGGCCAGCGTGGCAGGCTCTGGTCAGTTCTTCCACAAGGCTGGGAGGACAAGCTGGGTCACAGAGCTTGTTTTCTCTTCTGATCTCCTCTGTAAGAGCTGCATCCTCTGGGGCAGTTGGACAAAAGGGCTTCTTCGGAAGAGGAACCTCAGAAAGGTCAGGTGAATTACTCAAGGTCATGCTGGAAGCCAGTGGGACTGGTGCCTGGGTCTCTCTGCGGCAGGTCGGCTATGAGCGCTACTCAGTCCGGCACCTCCCACCTGTGACCTCGCATCTCTCTCTTGCTGCTCTCTATCTCTGTTATAAGTTCCCGAGGAGAGTGGCCAATTCTTTGACTTGTCTGGTATTTTCTACTTCTCACTAATGTGCCTGACAGTGCTAGACACAGTCTAACTGTTTTTTTGCTAAACTGAATGCTCTGGTCTTGGATAACTGAGCACACTTTTGACAGAGGAGGCCTTGCGGGCCTGACCAGGGTGGGAGGGCGTGGAGGCCCAGTTCTATCCTTCCCAGTTTTCTGTTCCCTGCCAGCTCTCTGCTTCGGTTGTGGGGTTGTGTGTGGATGGTACTAAAGAGTTCTTAATGTCCCCCGCTTGAAGGAGCACTGCCCTACAGACCCAAGGCCCAGGGAAGTTTAGTTTGGGACAAAACAGAGAAACTTAGAGTCTGAGAGATTTAAGAATGAGGATGAAGGTCTTTCTCCCTGCTCATTGCTGGCCCACGGCCCAAACCCTCAGAGATGGGACATACTCACCAAGGCAGTGCAGGGAGACCAGGGAGCCCGAGAGACAGGGTCTGGAAGGGAGACACAGGGCCTTGTGGTTTCTGTGGGAGGCAAGGACTCCGGTCCCCTGGCCCTGTTGACCCCAGCCCCCCTCCCAACACCTGGGAAATCTGGAACCCACGTCCTGGGGGGACTGTATAGAAACGGTATGACCACTTAGTTCATTGTGATTCGATTGGTTTGGGTTGAACGCCCCTGCTGTTCAGCACCCACTGTTTGCTGGGCCCTGCCTGCGTCAGAGCCCAACCCAAGACCTTGGCAGCCTGGAGTGGAAGAGAGCTGAGCCTGGAACAATGTCTGTTACACTGTGGGCTTTCCAGATGGACAAAAAGTGGGATTTCAGTGGAATTACAGGCACACGATCCTTCTGCTACCATCTTGGTCCTTTTTAAGATTTACTCTTTGGTGAATAAGCAGCCCTCAGCAGTATCCCCAAATGCTGGGGAGCCAGAATCTTCTTCGGGGCTCTCTGCTACAGTGTGACCATTTTTATCTAGCTGCTGAGCTCTCATGCACAGTGGGGAGGCGGAGGAACAGACCGCTGCCAAAGGCCATGTGGCCTTTTCTCTGGAGAGCTGGGAACGTGGAGAGGTCTTACTCTGGCCTGGGTGAGTGGCTGGGAAGGACAAAGTGGCCTTTGGAATCTTGCCTTATTGGGTTTAATCGGGAGCATAAAGCGGTAGGAAAATTTTTGGTTTTACTCTTGGATGACACGGCCACCAACAACATATGGACAGCACACTTTGTCCAGCTGTCTGTTTTATATAAAAAAGGGAGTCAACCCAGAAAACCTCTCAGAAATCTGATTCTCTAGTTCTTGGTATCTGACAGTCTGCATGGCCTGGAGTTCTTCTTGTGGTCTGGCTTACATTCCCCTTGCTGCACCTGCTCAGGGTAGCTGCCTACAGCCCTGATGGCAGCCTCCATTGTGAGCCTCTTGTGGGCCAGGAGGTGTCCTCTCACTTACCCACTTAGGTTTTGCACCTGAAGCCCCTGGCCGTTCTCTGTGATTCCAACAACATCCAGATCTTGGTCTGGGCCGATCTCCACAGCTCTGAAGGTGGGTTTGCTGCTCACGTTGGGGGAGAGAGATTGAGAGAGAGAGAGAGATGTGAGGTAGGGCAGGACGTTAGAAGAAGATGGGGGGAGTAGTTCCCACTTCCAGGAGCTGCAGTGGGAAAGAACGTGTCCTAGGACTTGGCTCTGGGCACGATGCTGATGTGGATGCTCTTGCTTCCCCAGAGCTCTGGACAAATTTTAGGGACATGTTTTCTTAACTCCCAGTTGTAGCCCTATTTCAAATGTCCCAGCATTTTTTTTTTTTTTTTTCTGATTCACAGCCAGGGAACTGGAAGGTGGATATTTGGTTTTCTGAACAAGGCATGTGGGCTGAATTGGGTAGTGGGGGTGCATTTATGGCTCCCTTGGAGATAGGACAGGACGAGATTAATCTTCACATGAGTCCAGAGAGTCTCTCCCTTGGACCACCCTCCCTCTTTCTCTCCACTGATCCATGTTTGTCTTCTTTCAAACCTTGGGTTTAAGTCTTTGCTCCTCCAGGAAGGCTCCCCTGATTCATCCCATTGTTCTGATTGTCCCGTCCTTCCCCATCCAGCCATGCTCGTCCTGGCTCTGTGTGCAGGGCTCAGGTTGACTGAGGCACTGGCTGACTGGCCACTGATGCTCTCACATTCTGGGCCAGGATCCCGCACACCGGGTGGGCCCAGGTACACCTAGAAGGGCGTGAGTGTGGCGGTGCTGGGTTTCAGAGCCCTGGAGATGGAGGCGCTTGTCCTGCCTCTGACACTAGCTTGATGTGTAACCTTGACAGGTCACGCCCTTCTCCGGGTTTCCTTAAGCCTTAGTTTCTCCCTCTGTAAAATGAGAGGTGGACCGGATAATCTCCAGAGCCCCTCCCACCTTGGGAACCATCTCGGGTTTTATGGTCCTGGGACAAGAAGGGCTTCTTATCTAGGTGGAGGAAGGAAAGTAGAGAAATTTGAGACCCGGAAGGAGGGACAGTGGTGGAAACGGACAGTCCCCGGAAAGGTAAGCTCTGACTAGCTTTGATTCTGTAGAACTCAAGAAGCCAGCTGGTTTGGTACGTTAGTGCACTCCGGAAGGACAGAAATTCCAGGATCCTATTACCTTAAGAAGCCCCAGAGACACCTTGGTTGCGTAAGGCAGCTGCAGCCCGTGGAGCTGGGAGCTGGGCACCCCTGACGCCGCAGTGGCTGGACTGCCGTGGAGGGGAGGGGCTGGCTGCAGGGGAGGCTGGGCCGGCCGGGTGGCTGCTGGGGGTGGGGTGGGGGGAGGAAGAGCAGGGCCAGGGCATGCCTTCCCACCTCTCCTCAAAAATGAAGGAGGCAGAGGTGGCCTGTCCAGGGTTGCGTCCCACGGCAGGTATTGAGCAGTAAAGACCTGATAACCAGAGAGCAGAGGGGGCCAAAAGGTCTGATGGATCAGTAATGCTGCTGGGAGCATTTATTGAAAAAGAACCTGGAGGCTGCTTTTTAGGGGTGGATGGGAGAAAGTTCTGTGATTGATTGACAGTGTCTGCATGTCCAGTTTCTTAGAGTCCTTGGGGGCTTGCCAGGGAGAGTCCTTGGGAACCTGCCCCACTCTGCAGCTGAATAAATGGGTATTTTCCCTCCTCTCTGGTTAGGCTCTCTGAGTGATCGGTGGCCTTACCTCTCCTCCCTTTATAGGGAAAGCCTTGGGGGAGGAGAGAATTACCCAAGCTAGAAACAGAGACATTGCTAGAACTCCTGATGCCCAGGAATTAAGGGGTCTTGGGCACAGACCCCAAGCCTCTTCCTCCCAGCTCCTGCCGAAGCAAGTGACTTATCTTCCCTGAACCTATTTCTAAAATAGATACAGTAATAACTACCTTTGTGGTTTTTGCCAAGATCAAATGAATATAAACACAGCATGCAAATCACCCTTACGATTACGTAACTCTTGATCCCCTGAAGATTTGGAGCTGTTTTAGAAATTTGCTGAGAGAGCTGGGATTGCTGATGGGGCGCCAATGTAATCAGGTTTGTTTAAGCTGAATTTTAACCAATGGGACATTGAAGAAGTAAATGTTACACTCTGGGACAGGGTGTCTTCTTGCAGAGCTGTGAAAGAGTGAGGGTCTTGAGGAGCCAGCACTGTGTGTTGGGGGTGTGTGGTGAGGCTTATATTCTCTCGCTGTACCTGATAACTGTCCTATGACATTGCCAATGCTTGCCCCAATTGACCCTTGAGGAAACTGGGGCTTAGGAGATTGACCTTCACGTTGCTTGTATGTGAAAGTGCTCAGGTTCAAGGGCAGTTCTGTCTGGCTCCAGTATTTATATTTTTAGGAAGGGAGGAAGGAAAGGGGGAAGAAGGGAGGAGGTCATAGGGATGAGGGGACAGCCTCTGGAGGCTGGGGCCAGGTACCTGTCATAGCCCATCTGCCCACAGGCTATCTTGGCCAGAGCTTCTGTGAAGTTGTCGAAGCAGGCAGAGGCCCAGCTCTGTGTGGCCGGGTCCAGCACCTGCAGGGTGGATCGGTCCCTGGAGAGGCGGACTGTGAGGGGGAGAACCTGGGTCAGTTGCAGGGCAGGGGCCTGTCTGGCCCATCTCCCTCAGAATTCATCATGGGACCAGCACAACCTCCCTACACCCAGGCCCTAGAGCATCATAGAACACCAACCCTTTCAACCTCGGGGTAAGTTCTTCCATTTGGCTTCGCCTGACTGAGCTTCATTTTTATGGTAGCCAGGGTGACCAGATGTCCTGGAAACAACCTCCTTGTGGACCTGTTGTCCTGGCACAATTACCAGCAGCTCTCTATTTTATTCTTAGAGATACCAGTTTTGGTGATCTATGGTGACTCTACCCATGGTCCACACAGCTTGCCTGGCCTAGGGGACTTCTCAGTGAGGAACCTAGCTCCTTTTCCATGTGAGGTCAGAGGGAGGAGGTTGAGAGGGAGGTACTTTTGGCAGTAGGATGGCAGGTGCCCATAGGCATTTGACTACTGATAAAAAAACAAAGATATATGCAAGAAGTCACTTAGTCCTGCCCCTCAAAACCCCCCAACACCCATCTCCTGGGCTGTCCTTTCTCTCCAGAGCCCAAGTACTAGGTGGGTGAAGCTGGGCCAGCCCCGGCCAAGAAAGAAGATGAGTTTTTGTTGGAAACATCTCCTATTGCTTTGAAGGACCTAGCTCAGTCTTGTTACATAGGAGGCTACAATAAACACCTAATGAATAGAAAGATCAGTAGCTGGTTGACGGTCTGACACTCACTTTTCTATCCCCTTGAAAGAACAGATTTCACAGAAAGGAGGGAACTCCCCAGGGTCATCCAATCCAGCCGCCTGCCTCAGTCCCACCCCGGTGTAGCAGAACGGGGCAGGCTATGTTACAATTTCCTGTCCCTTCTGGTCCGCATTTGTTCATCATATTCACTGAGTATTTGCTACATGGTAAGCACTGGGGCCCTAGTCCTGTTGTTCTTAAGAACCTTACAATAGGGATGGAAACTGACAAGTCATTTGGCAGATGCTGTGCAGTGGATCAAGGGGGACCTGAGCTGGTTTCCTGCTGTGCCAACTCCCCCAGTGCCTCCAGCCCCCAGACTCACCTGCCACTGGGGACCCATCGGGGAAGGTCTTGACACAGAGCTGCTCGTCCTCCCCGGAGGCACAGTCCTGCTGGCCGTCACACACCTGCCTCCTCAGGATGACGTGGAGAGGCTGCCCGCAGAGGAAGTAGTATTTGTCCAGAATCACCTTGACTGGAAGGCAGGGGCAGGGAAGGGGCAGACAGGGCTGACGGTCAAGCAGGCAGCCCCCGGGGGGTGGGAGAGGCTGTGTTTCCCTGAAAACATGCTGGGCTTCAGGACAGGCAGATGAGGGCTCCAGACGCAGTGACGCCACTTGGTAGCCTGGGTACTTGGTCCTGAGCCTCAGTTTCCTGATCTGTAAAGTAACACCTATCCCATACCTACAAGATGGCGGAGGCATCAAGCGAGAGAATGTGCAGGAGAAATTTAGAAACAGCCCCCACTGGCCTCATCCTCCCGGTGCCAGCACAGTGCCTCTGGTAACGAATAGACAACACGGGGCCTGGAGCCCAAAGACGAGAGCGCTGGCCCTGCCGCCTCTCGTGTGACTTTAGACCCGTCACGTCCCCTCCCAGGGCCTCGGTTTTCTCATCTGTACAGTGGGGTGAGGCGGTTGAGAACGTTTGGTGAGCTGGTGGCCGTGAGTGTCTTGTAACCACCGAGTGCTATTCTAGAACTAGGTGTTCTGATCTGGGGCTGAGAGATCCCTGAAGGGCTTGGCGGCGAGTTGTGTTTTGTCTTCGGCCCACTGCTTTCAAATTCTGTTGCTCCTTTGCTGCCTTGGGCTGACGGGACTGAGTCTAGTTTGTGACTCCTCAGCGAATGAATACTTCACATTCCTAAAGGCTCCTGGTGGGAAGAGACCCCCCTGCCTAACTGAACCCTCCCCTGGCCCGAAGCCCCCTCCTGCTGTCCAGTGTCGCTCCTGGCTAGCCCTGCAAGTGACAGTGGTAAGTCTGACGGTGGCCTCGCTGGTCACTGCTCAGAGCTTCCCAGGCACTGCCTTGTGTAATCCTGACAACAACCTGAGGTGGCTGGGGTCATGATGAACTCACATTATAAGTGGGGGACACGGAGATTTACAGAGTTGAGGTTTATTTCCCAAGGCCACACAGCACTTATGTGTAGAGCCAGAATTCCAGTCAGGGTCTGTCTAACTCCAGAGCTCTTTGCTGCCTCTCCATGCCTTCCCTGAGGGGCTTCGAGATGGGGTCTGCTGGCCCGGATGCCCCTGGTGTGAGGGAGCCCAGGAGAAGAAGCAGGCTGAATCTTTCCTAGACCTTCAGAGTTTGGTTCATGGTCAGGAGCTAGGGTAAGGCAGGCTCACTCTAGCCTCTTGGGACAAAGCCAGGACATAGTATCACCAGTTGAGACCCCAGAAGCCAAAAAGTTGGGTGAGCCTTGCCTGGGATGGAGGCTCAAATGACCTTCTCTGGTTGCAGAACCTGGGGGCCCACGGCATGGAAGCCACACAGGACCTTGTGGGATGGGGAGACCCCCACTTCTGAATCATGCACCACTGCCTGCCCGGGCATGCCCTGGATGAATCTTGGCCCCTTCTCCTCTCTCCAGTGTGGCAGGGCACAGGCTCAGAGAAAGCAAGGTCTCCTTCATATTAGCCTAAATAGAACAGGCTTAGGACGGCAGCTGTGCTTATGCTGCTGCAGACCCAGGGCCAAGGGCCAGCCAAGGTCAGGAAGAAATCCGCATCTCGCAGCGCAGCGGGACTCTCCGGGATCTGGGTGGTGTTTGTGTCGTGGATCTGCATTTCCATTGCCACAGATGGAAAGGGACTCGTTCAGTCTGGGTCCCGGGGGGCCCGTCCCAGCTGTCTCTAACTGCCAGTCCTCTCTGAGCCTAGATGCTCAAGTGGAGGGGGAGGGTTTGGGCCCAGTGATCTGGGAGTGCGCGGTGGCTGTTGCTGGGGAAATGCCACCATGGTTCCAAGGGCAGCTCCTCAAGGGCCCGTGCTACCCCGTTAGCAAACACATGCTTTTGTGTATGGCCTTGGTCACATCTCTGCACCCTGTCCGGTGACCCACACTTGGGCACGACCTAATTTTCATCCAGGTGTTTTGCATTATCTCCGATATCCCTCTGGGAGAGACGGGATGTTTTACAGAGGAGACGGAAGTTGCGAGAGGTCAAAGGACTTACTCAAGGTCACACAGCAAGGGGCTGTGCCGAGATCCTCACCCAGGTGTCCCGACTGCTAGCCTGGTCCGCTGGGCCCTGCTCCCCACCCCGAGAGTGCCGTCAGTAGCCTGCTGTGACTGTGGGGGAGGGGAAGGCAAGGACAGTCACAGGAGTGGGAGTGGAGACCGGGATGGTGGGCACGGCGGGTCATTCAGTTCACTCTTTGTCGCTGAGTGGCCTGCGCACTGGGTCTCAGGCACTGGCAGGGAGGAAGACAGAGCTACAGGCAGTGTGTGTGCGTGCGTGCGCACGCGCCTGGGTGGCTTCCCGTGTGCCCCCCATCTGTGTCCCTCTCTCACAGGTGGAAAGGCTCCCCGCTCTTACAGCCGGTAGGGCTGCTCCAGTGTCTGCAGGCGCCTGACTAAGGAGGCAGGGGCGCGGCCGCCCTGGCCGGTTGCCTGCGTGGCTTTGTCCCGTGTGCAGCTGTGCTTTCCCTGTGGTAGAGATCCTCTGGGGTAGGTGGGGGCTGCGTTCACCTCCCCCCTTCACTCTTGGAGGAAGGCTCCCATCAGAGCAGGGGGTGGACGCATGTCACACAAAGCTTTCTGCAGCTCACCTGCCTGTGGCTGCTGGGTGCAAGGGTGGAGGGTAAGGTTGGGCTTGGAGGGGAGGTGGCAGCTGCCGTTTCCTGTGGGGGATGAAGGGGAGGTGGGGGCAGTAATGAGGGGGTGAGGGTGGGGGGGGGCTGCCACTTACTGAGGACAGCCATGATGATGATGGTCGCCAGGCTCAGCAGTGCTGCGATGATGGGGATGCCAACCTTTTTGAAGGTTTCCAGGGGAGTGCGAGGTTTGCGCAGGGGGGTGACGTCTGTGAGGCGGAGGGAGAGAGCCTGCAGTCAGCACTTAGAGCCCGCCCCTGCCAAGGCCCACAGCCTCCCTGCCCTCTGGCCCTGGTGCTGAGCCGCAGAATGCTTTGGGTACAGTTTTGCTTAGCGCTGCGGTTTTATTCCTGCAGACTGGGCTTAGCTTCAACAGTGCATGGTCACCCCCCCCCCCTTCGCTTATCCAGGCTTATCCATCTTTCACCTGTGCCCCTCAAAGGAGACTCCAGACCATGGTGTCTTCTCCTTGTCTTGACTTAGCCTATTCTGCAGTGTTTCACCCTGTCGGGTCTGCCCTGCATCTGCCCCGGGGGAGGCAAGTACTCATTTACTTTACTGTCATTTATCCTCTTCTCTGACTTATCTTTTGGTTAAACTGTAAGCTTGAGGGCAGGGACCTCCAACGCATTCCATGCTTCGTAGAGCCCTGGTACATGCTTGTGAATGAACACATCCTAAGGGCCCCCATCTCCAGTTCAACTCAGCAGATGGTGAGTCCCTAGAATGGTCCTCATCTTTAAGGAGATGCCAGTTTGGGGGAGGAAGCACACAAGGGCAGAGTTGCCAGTACCACCAGACACCACCAAAACACTTAAATGGGCCTCTGTAGGCGGCGATGGGGTGGGGTGGGGCTGGACCAGCTGGGCAGAGGCCTGGGGGTGTTGACTGTGAGCTCCTCGTGTGCCTGAGATGTAACGTGAGCAAGTGCGTATTGTGGAGGGAGGACTGGCAGCGTCAGTCTGTGGAGAGTCTTGAACACCATGCCGGGAATTTGGATTTTACCGGGAAGGCAGTGTGGAGCCATGGGAAGCTTTGAGCAGTAGAGAGACGTGATCACCTTCATATTTAGAAAGGTGAATCTTTCATCAGGAAGGAGGTGGATGGGAACAAGAGTTTGGGTATAGGGAGACCAGGTAGGAGCCTAGAGATGCCTAAAACAGAGGTAATAATAACTATATTGTCTTTTTCATGTGGTTATCCAAGGAGATGGTACCAGGGCCAGGATTTGAAAAGTTAAATTCTCAGGAAGTACCCGAGATAGGTCCTCTTGCATCCCCTCTCCTTGCAGGTAATAAGCTGCGGCAGGTGCACGGAACTTCTCCAGGGCGAGCTAGGGCAGGAAGTCTGGCAGCCTTGAGTCCCTGGAAGGCGATAGGTCAGCTTTCTTTCCCTCACCTCCCCATGGCTTGGTCTGTCACCCTCCTTGTGAGGCCTTGTTGACCTCCCTTTTTAAAAGATAATCTTCCAGTATTTCCTGTCCTCTTTCCCCATTTTTAAAAACATCAGCTCTTAACATACTCTGTATTTTATATATTATATATATTTTCCATTTCCTCCCATCCCTGCCTGAAATGAAGACTCTATGAAGATAAGGAATTTTTCTCTTCTTCTTCTTTCTTCTTTCTTCTTCTTCTTCTTCTTCTTCTTCTTCTTCTTCTTCTTCTTCCTTCTTCCTTCTTCCTTCTTCCTTCTTCCTTCTTCTTCCTTCTTCTTCCTTCTTCTTCGTCTTCGTCTTCTTGTCACTGCTGAGTCCTAGGTGCTTCAGCAGGTATTTGTCGAGTGAATACATGCATCGCTCTTTGCTTGATCTCTTAAGCACCTCCTTTCCGTCTTTGTTACAGGTCTCATTTCCTGGCTTGAATGAGGGCTGGGTTATATGTCTGTCTCGATCGCTTTCCTCAGCTCTTCAAAAGCAGAGAATGGCATCCAGCCATAGACTGGTGCTCAGGAAGTGCTGGTATCATTGTTGAAAGGGAAAGCGTAGGAAATGTTTCGTCTCCTCAGGAGAGTTTAAGCCTCAGGCACAAAGCACAGGCCTGTGGGGTGTGGGCTGGTGTTGCCCATCAGGGGCAGGAGCAGGCACCAGGGAGCTTCTCAATCTTAGCAGGTACGGTTTGAAGGTTCTAGCAGTCAGTGTACAGAGCTGTCCTCTGTCCCGTGGCCGTGGACATGGCGACATTTTGTCCATTCCTCCTTCATGCATGATTTATTTATTGAGCACCTTCCGCTGGGGGTGTGAGGTGGGCTGGTTTTCTCAGAGGTGCATCACTTCTTGGGAGCCCCTCGAGGGGTTCCCCTGTCCAGGTCCCCATGTCTCTGCCTCCCTGATGTCCTCAGGGAGAATAGCATCAGGAAGGGTAGGGTTTTCTTGGTTTACGTTTCATACGTAAAGTTGACAAAGCCACCATGAG
The DNA here is from genome assembly GCF_011800145.1 of Mirounga leonina. NCBI lineage: Eukaryota > Metazoa > Chordata > Mammalia > Carnivora > Phocidae > Mirounga > Mirounga leonina. The sequence goes on along the minus strand of NW_023270387.1, from coordinate 14,138,703 downwards.
CTTTGTGAAGAGCCTCCCTGCCTGCCCCTGTTCCTTCCTCCAGCCGGTCCTGCCCACCACTGCAGGACAGAGCCTCCCAGCGTATTGCTGTCATCCTGTCACATCCCTGCCTGAGAACCCTCCGTGACTTCTGGATCTAGACCACACTCTTCTCCAGACTTGCAAAGCCAGTGGGATTTGGGGCCACGTGGACTTCCCACTGCTAATCCTCGCCGGTCCTCAGTGCCACACGGGCAGTTTCTGCCCTGGTCCTTGTGCACCTGCCTTCATTCCCGTCTTTGAACCTTTGCTCCTGCTCGTCCCTTCACCACTGAAACCCTCATTACTTCCTTCTGTTTCGTGATAGTTTACTCCTGTGGGGACTTTGTCAAAGCTTGCCTGACCCCGTGACGCTATTATCTCTGATTGCTTGGCACTGATCGCTCCTCGAGCTCCCTTCATGTTGGCATTGGTAGCAAATCTAACTTGTTTTCTGGTTTGGTGGTTCTCAGGCTTACTCAGGTGGTGGAGCTCTTGGATGTCTGGTGTTCTCTGGGGACACAGGGGTCTACTGGTCTATCGAATTCCAGAGCATAAACTAGGCACCATCTTACTTGCGGAAGATTACATTGTTTGTGATCATTATTAACGTGGGGCCCTGAAATTGTTGAAGTAAGTGGGATTGGTTATTTCCTTGTGGATCTGTCATATTAGTTTGTGCTTTGCTGATCCAGCAGGCTATCATCAGGAATAGCTCTCAGTGGTTTAACAAAATGGAATGGGAGGGGAAAAAAACCAAAACCTTAAATTTGGGAACACTTTATCTGTTAAATTATTCTTCTCCTGTAAATCAGGCAAACACTATCATTTTCTGGTCTACCAGGGAAAATACCTTTGTCCAGCATGTTCCATGGAAGTGGTCAGACTGGCAACTCCGTGAGGGCAGGGACTCTGGCTTTCTTACTTCCTGTTTTAGTCCAGTGTCTAACCCAGAACCTGGCATGTGGCGCACTCAGAGTTGTTGAATGAATAAGAAAGTGAGTAACTGAATGAATGAGTTGGAGAATCACTGCTCTTGGGGTTTTAGGTTTGTTGGTCCTATTTCCCTGGAGACCATGCTTCCTACTTCTAGAATTATCCTGGACCTTACAGTTGCTTAATACATTTTTGTTGAATGATGAATGGGTGGGTGGTTGGAGATCTTCCACAGCATTTAGCCCTCGGTGGTGGTGGTGAGGGCCATGCAAGAGGGATATAGTATCTATTTGGTAACTGGTTGAAACTTGGAGGCTGAGGTGGACAAGGCAGAGCTGGACCTGAGCTTACCAAGGCTGTTCAGAGGTTGATTGCTGTCAGGATCCTGTAATTGAAGGAAAAACAGTCAGTGAGTTGAGTGAGGGAACCTCTCAGGCTGGGGCTAAGGACCCAGGGGAGGCTCTTGGTTCTTATTTGCATCCCCTTCTCTCTGCTGAATCTAAGTTGGGGGGCTCAGTGATATCTCACTGGCTCAAAATATAAAATTCAGGGGCTCCTGGGTGGCTCAGTCATTAAGCGTCTGCCTTTGGCTCAGGTCATGATCCCAGGGTCCTGGGATCGAGCCCCACATTGGGCTCTCTGCTCAGCGGGAAGCCTGCTTCTCCCTCTCCCACTCCCCCTGCTTGTGTTCCCTCTTTCACTGTCTCTCTTTCTGTCAAATAATAAAATATGTGTATATATATATTACACACACACACACATATATATAAAATTCAGTTATGCATCTATATTACCTGGTACAAGTAGCTTACTAATTATAACAACTAGTTAGCAATTGTGGAAATGTTAGGCTGCTGGGTTGTTGTATTACTGAGTTTCTTAGAATGATTCTGCTCAGCCGTCTGTTTTGGTCAACTATTTGTCTACTTTTATAGATGTCTTAGTTCTGTAAAAACTTGGACACTTCACAAAAGGGGTACTTCAATGGCCAATCTGTGCCAAAAGATGCTCAGTATCATTGCTCATCAGGCAAATGCAAATTGACACCACAATGAGATATCTCTGTGTAGACACCTGAATGGCTAAAATTAAAAAGACTGACAATACTAAGTGCTGATGAGGCTGTGGAATATTGGAACTCTTATACACTGTTGTCAGGAGTATAAATTAGTACAGATACTTTGGGAAACGGCCTAGCTGAATCTGCTAAATCTAACTATGTGGCTATTCTAGGATTCTGTGACCCAGGAATTAGCCAGGAGAAATGAGTGCATGTGTCTAGTGAAATATCTGTACACAAATATTTGTAGTAACTGCATTCATAATAGCTAAAAATTGGAAAAACCCAAATGTCCATCACTGGTGGAGTAGATAAATTGTGGTATATTCATATGATGGAGTATATTTTAACAACAGACCAACATAACCTAGTGCTAAAGTGCAATGACCTATGGGGATGAATCTCATAGACATAATAATGAAGGAAAGAAAGTAGACACTAAAGAGTATGCTCTGTATGATTTCATATATATAGATTTTAAAAGGTAAAGTTAATCTATGGCGATGCAAGTCAGAATAGTGATTACCACTGGGGAAGTGGGGCAGTTATTGGAAGCAGCACGATGGAAACTTCTGGAATGTTGGAAAACTTATATATATATATCAAGTTGTCCTTGATCTAAGTGTTGGTTACATGGGGGTACATATGTTTAATATTCACTGGGGGGTACACTTTAGATTCGAGTGCTTTATTGAATGTATGTTATCCTTAACAGAGCAAACAAAGACAAAACCCTACCAGAGCACTATGGTACTTCTGCAGGTGTACTCTTAGGTCACCATGGACACACATACACAAACACAAGCCTCTGTTCTTCCAGTTACACCACTGCGTGTGTGTGCTCAGCACACAAACAGCCACATAGGGTCACAAACAGGAGCCGTGCACACAAGGCTCACATACGAAGTCCACTCGCCCCCTTGCCTGCAAAGCAAAGAGTAAGGGGAGGGGACTGCCAAGGCTCATGCCTCACTCTCGTGCCTCCCAGAAAGCTCTCTTCTCTTTGCTCCCTTTCCAGCTGCTACAGGAGCTGGAGTCCTGGGGCTGGGTGAGCGGCAGGCCTGCCTGGGGTCTGGGTCTCCATTCTGGGACTTGGCTGTCCGTGGTGCTGAGGTCACGATGGTGCCACTGGTAGGTGGAGGAGCTGCAGGACCCTGAACGTTTCCGCCTGGGAAGTTTTTGAGTCCCATTTGGGGGTGACAGGGCTTCTTCTAACCCCTGGGTGGGTGTCCCAGATTAGGTCTGGTTGGTGGCAGTGGGGAGTGGGGGCATCCCGGGGTGTTTGCTTCCATGGCTGAGTGTGGCAGACATAATCATTGGGAGAAGGAGCTCCTTCCTTTCCTCCCAAACTCTGTAATCCACTGGAGGGACGTGCCTGGCATTGTCCTTTGGTGGCATGAGGCCTTGGGCGGCTCGGGGATGTTCCAGAGACAGCGGGCCCTGGAGTCTCTGGGGGCTGAGTTGGAATACAGGTTCTGTGTCTTATTAATTGTGAGTCTTGGGTGTGAGAGGGTTAACCTCTCTGAGCTTCATGTTCTCCCTCTGTAAAGTGGGGAAGCTGGTACTTACCTCACAGTGCTACTGTGAGGTTTAAGTGAGCTATGTAGTGGGAAGGCCTGGCTCACATAGGCGAGCTCCCTTCCCTCCTGGGCCCCCCAGCATTTGCTGCAGAACTTTCTACTGCGCAGTTGTCCTTGTTTCTTGTGGCCTTTGAGTCCTCAGAGTTTTGCACTGGACTTTACTCAGGAAAGACCAGATAGATGCTGTTAAATGGAACGGGACTCTGGGCTCTGCCCTGTGGATCTTTCCTAGCCACCTGTCCTTTGCCATCTCCAGGGCCTGGAGGAGGGACTGTTTCCAGGGTAAAGATGAGAACAAGTCCTACAATACTGCGTTGCAGTGGCTGCCGAGTTAGGTAATAATAGTATCAACAGTATTTAATCTACACACAGTCATCGTGTAAGAGTTTACAAAATTCTTTTGTCTGACTCAGTCAGGTTCAAGGCTGAAAAGGATCCCAATTGTCTGATACCCAGTATGGTTAGCATTACGTAATTAAGTATTCAATGAACTATTTGACAAGGCCCTGCTCTAGGAGCTGTGGATTCAAAGACAAATAAGAAATAAGTGCAGTAGGATGGGAGAGGTGCCCAGACAGGCCAGGTCAGGCCCTGCCCTCACCTCTGATGGGTGTGGAGTGGGGGGAAGGAGGGGAGGACAGGTGTGAGCAGATAAAGCTGGAGCGATGAGTGCCATGCAGGGTGAAGTGGGTGATGGGAGCCAGTGCCTGCTGGATACTTAGAGCCAGAGGCCTAGGGACGGGGTCAGGGTGGTTAGGGACAGCTCCTGGGCTGAGATATGAATGCCAGGGGGGAAGGAGCAAGCTTGGTGTTGGGGAGAGAGAACAAAGAGCGGCAAGGACAAGAGGAAGGAGAAGGGGGCTGGTGGTGGGAAAAGATACCCGTGCTTGGAAGGTCAAAGCAGCAGGCCTCATAAGCTGACTGGATGCTCTTAGGCCTTCAGGGAGCGGGTAGGAGGGTATTTGCCAAGATGTGAAGGCTGCAGGAGGGGCAGGTTGGAGGGGTGTCAGGAGCATCCACTGAGTGGCCCTTCCCTGTCAATTCATTCTTTCTCACTAAGTCTGCTGTGGTCATGTGCCTCATTAGTTGAGGTAGGTAGGGCAAGTCTCTTGTTTATTATTAATTCAGCAAATATTGACTGCCTTTGATGGGCCTGGCATTATGCTGGAGGCCGAGACGCAGAGGCAACAAAAGAGGCTTACAGCCTGCACTTTCTTGATTCCTCATCTGTAAACAGAAGTGACCTCAGTACCCCTTTAGCTAATATGTTTTCGATTGCAACCCACTGAATAGTGCTTATACAGAAAACATCCCACACCTGAAAACAGAGAAAATGAACTAAATCAAAACTACAAGCTAGAATGACAGAGACTGTGACTAATTGGTAATTAGGGCATCCCTGGTGTCTCCTACAATACCTGGCATAGAGTGAGTATTTATATATTTTTAAAAAGATTTATTTGAGAGAGAGCATGAGAGAGAGAGCAGGAGCATGAGTGGGGGGGAGGGGCAAAGGGAGAAGGAGAAGCAGATTCCCTGCCGAGCAGGGAGCCTGACACGGCTCGATCCCAGGACCCTGAGATCATGACCTGAGCTGAAGTCAGACGCTTAACTAACTGAGCCACCCAGGTGCCCCTAGAGTGGGTATTTAATATTTGTTGAGTGAAAGAATTAAGGAAAATATCTTGGTTGGTCAGCCTTGAAGAAGCTGACTCTGGCACATTCACACATTGGAATATTATGCTGCAGTCAAAACAAATGAACCACGGCACCACAGAATCACATGGATGGGGCATTAGTAATTTAACATTAAGGTAAAAAGTAAATCCCCCAAAGATTACATGTAACACAGAATCTTTTTCATAAGGAAGCAAGGAAATGATAAACATGGGGTTTGGGTTGAGGCTTACTTTCCAGGGGGCTTCTAGCACATTTCCTGGCCTGGCAAAGACGTAGAATCAGTATCTGTTGAATTCTTAAACATAAGAGACTTGCCCAGCTACCTCGGCAGGGGGAGGGAATGTAGGTGTGAGGGCAGGGGATCTCCTGGTCAGATGCAGCGTTTGTCTGGGGTGGTGAATTATGGGGGCTTACTACATTGTTAAAGCCATCTAACTAGCTGGAGTTACAAGGTGGCCCCCTGTGGGCCAGTGGTGGAAAATGTCATGGATCCAGGATTACGATTCATCCGGTGCTGCGCACCTGAGGTTCAAAGAGGAAAAAAGAAAAAAAGCAGTCTCCCGGCTGTGCTGAGGGGTCCAAGGAGTCAAGCTCCTATCCTCCCATCCTCCTGTGCTCCACTCTTTCAGGCTGCCAGAGTTCTTCCATCCAGTGGCCTGCTCCTTGGCTTTCTTGCAGCCTCTCTGACAAACATCTCCAACACAGTGAGATTAGAGATGATGGGTTGCCAAACTTCTGGGAAGGGGAGCTGCAGAAGGTCACAAGCCTTCAGGGTAATGGGCAGGGAGGTGGGCACATTGAGGTTTATGAGCAGTGACTGGGGAATATCAACATCAATTACCTTCCTGAGCAGGGTGGAGACGGAAATGCACAGCAGCTGTGTTGCCTTTCGGCCCAGAATCCATCCTGAGTCGGGGCTGGGAAGTGGGGGAGAGATGGGGCTGAGAGATGAGGTGAGAGTCTTACCAGGTAAGATCCAGGAACCTGGCCACCCCCTGTCGCTGGGTGAGTCTGTGCTGTGATCACAGGATGCAAAGCCGGATTGGTCTCTGGGGACCATTCCAGGCAACTCCCTAGTTCCCTAGACCAGGGAAATGTCTAGCCCTGGAGTTGGTGGAGGGAAGGTGCTTGAGAGGCCACGAAACACCTACTGTGCTGCCTTCTGCTTTGTTGGAGGTGTCCCAGTTTATCCCCAACTTGAACTCAGCCCTTGGCCCCAGCTGCCACAGCCCAGGCCCAGCCCAGGTCCCGCAAAGGCACCAGCCTTTCCTGTGTTATTGGGTTGCTGGCTGGGTCAGGCCTGTCTGCTGTGTTGATTCAGTCTGCTCTGGGGCTCTGACTCATGGGCCCAGCCCAACCAGTGTCTGACCTAAGGGTTCATCTGGGAAGGAAGCTCCTGGATTACAGTGGGAGGGCAGGAATGCCTGGGCCCCCAGAGCCCAGAAGGGCCCAGCTGGAAGAGGTGGGGGTGGGGTGTGGAAGAGGAAGTTAGAAGGTGGGTGTTAGAAGGCTGACAATCACCTATTGATTGCCTGGTTCGCTCAGAGAATCATCTCTCCCTGCTTTTCAAAGTCGCTGGTCACAGAAAGACATTAATCCGAGACCATGTGTAGAGGCAGAACAATTAACTACTGCATTTGGGGGTTAGTACAGAGCTTACCATATCTTGCATAAATGCTGTCCCATTTAATCTTCAGAACCACCCTAAGAAATTATCCCCATTTTCCAGAAGAGAAGACCAAGCCTCCTGTAGATTAAGTGGCCTCAGAGCAAGTCAGGAGCAGATCCAGCTCTTGGGGGGCCGGGGTTTTGGGCTCTGTGGACTATTGTTTTCATCCCCTCCTCGCCCGTCCCCATCGATATGCAGGGATTACCCCCAGCATCTCCCCAGCTCTCCCCAGCTCCCCAGGCAAACCCATCTCTGCTTGGTTCCTGGCTCTGCCAAGTCTTCCATCAGCAAGGGTAAGCTCTCCTCCCTCCCAGAGTCTGTCTGGGGAAGGGCCTAGGGCAGTGCTGGGCCTAGCAGGGGCTTCATTGTTATTAGCATCCCTTCTTCCTCCCTCTGCCATTAGGTCTGCACGTTTCTCATCTCTTCTCCTCCTTCCTTTATTTACCCTCAGTCTCTGGTGTTTCAGATTTTGGAGAATCCCGTTGGGTTTAGCACAGCTCCTAGCTCAGAGGTGATGAACCCAGGCACCAGGCGCTCTTCTTTTTAAATGAGGATGAAGATCAAGCGTGCTGCAGAGAAGACACGAAGAACCATCCTGGGGAGTGTAAGTTCTCACATTGCCTTGTCTTTTGACTTGCGGGGTGCCTTTGGGCCCACACCTCAACCTCTCTGAACTTCAAGGTCCCTAGGGTAATTAGAAACTCTCTTTCAGAGATGGTAAAGCAGATAAGAGAGTTAATAACCCCACACTGAAACAGGAGGTGCTCCACCAGGCAAAGAGGCCAATGGAACAGAAGGCCTTGCCAGCTCTTTTGTCTGCTTTTCTTGCCACGCAGCCTGCCCCTGGGCCTTATTTTTCTTTTCCTCTCTGCATTGCTGACTCTGAGCTTCCTTGTTCTGGAAAGAAGTCAGTAGGGGCAGAGCTCGGATGATTGGGGTGCAGAGGAAGGGAGAAAAGCAGGGGCTCTCAGTAAGGGGGCTTTCTGGCTCTGCTCTGGTGTGCGGCAGTTTCAGGCTCCTCTGGGGGCTTCCCGTGGTCCCTCAGGGAAAACTTAGAGGCAGAGATGCTACTGTTGCTCGGTGATGGGATAAACCGGTCCTTGGTGGCTCTGGCAGGTGGCAGCTAGGTTGCCTAGGCCAGGGACACAGCCAGGGGGAAACCCAGGGGAATGGGTGGGGAAAGTTCTCCGGTGAGCCAGGAGACCCGGAGGCTGCTCCTAGTCGGAGCTCAGAGCAGGGCTCGGCCACTGGCTGGCTCAGGTGCTCAGGGCTGCTCTGAGGGTGCCTCCCGCTTCTCTGACCCTGAACCTGCATTCCACTCCCTGACCCAACAGCAGGCGGCTGTGAGCTCTCCACCTGCAGCGGGGGATAGGGCAGTTTGATGCCTTTACCAGGCTGGGGCAAGTACCGTCTGTCTTGGGTGCTTCAGCCATGACAGGTAAGTGAGGAGAGGGGCGTGAGGGTTTGGTGGTTGTGAGTCAGCAGAGGGCAAGGTGTGAGTTCACCCAAGATTGGTCTGGCTGTGATGCAGTGGCCCTGAGTGCATGGAAAGTTCTGGGAGATGGCAAATCATGCTGGCTCGCAAGGATGCTCTGAACGATTAGCCTGTCTCCAGACAGGTCCGGGCCGCTCACCGGTGGGTGCCCCAGCTCTCACATGCTGGGGTCTCAGCGAACGTTCGCCCTGCTCTGCTTTATGCGAGGTGGCCACACAGCAGCACGTTTTCCTTCAGGACTGACCTCCGCCTCGACTGCTGCATTAGAAACCACCGGGCCTTGTTCTGAGCCACGTAGGCGCTGACCTGGTGGCAGTTTGAGCGGAGCACCTTGACCCCCATCGCTGCACGCAGTGGCTCCAGGGCAGGGCCTGGGGCGGCCGGGAGGTGTCAGGGGGTCTGCCGTTGTCCCGCTGCCAGCCTACTGTTCGGCTGCCCTGCCCTCCGTTAAGGATCAACCTTTGGGTCTAGGCCCACCTCTCCACTCCAGGCAGGGCCACGGGAGAGGGCGCCGGTGTAACTGTTCCTATTTCGCAAATGGGGAAACCGAGGCACGGAGTCGCCACGCTCTCTGGCCCCAGGTCACATGGCGAGACCACGTGAAGGGCAGGCGTGAGGTATTAGTACATGGCCGTGGGGTTGAGTTGAACTTGCCTCCGGGTGGCACCGCAGTTAACTGTAACTCATACAGATCCCGCAGACGTGCTTCTCTCGGTGCCCGGAGGAAGCCGCCTGTTCTCTGCAGCCTGAGCTTTCCGCAGTTCGACTTCACTCAGCTTTCTTTTTGCCCTAGGGTGGTGGGTCGATGCAGCCCCCTCCCTCCCAGGAGGGTCTGTTGGAAGGGAAGATGCTCCCACCTTTGCGCAGCGGAGGGTGTTGTGTGGGCAGTGGCTGAAGGGGACACGAGAGAGCCATCGGGAGTCCCGCCACTCGGACCGACGGCGACCTGTAGGGGTTTGCCTTTAGGAGGGGCTGATGGATCTTACAGCTTGGGGGTGGGGAGGCGATCTCTAAACACTGCAGTTTACTTGAGCTAAAGAGCTGCCACCCAAGGCGTGGTCTGATGTTTATAAAAGAATCCTACAGAGTTTGTCCTGCCTCATGCTCTCTTTTGCTTGCTCTGAATTGTCCTTTAAACTTTGAGGAGGGAGGTGGTGCGGAGGGAAGAGGGGCTCTGGTGTTCTGAAGTTGAACTCTACAATTTACCTGCTGAGCAACCATGAGCAAATCGCTTAACATCTCTGGGACCCAGTTTCTGCCTTTGGAAGCGGGTGTGACAAGTCCAGGATAAAACCAGAGAGTGCGAAAAGTTCTGGGAAGGGCTCCAGCTGCCACTGACACCGCGCCTTTTAAAGGCTACGGGAACCCTGTCTGGTCCTCTCCTGATTTTACAGGCTTGTTCATGGTCCCCTTGGTTGGTCTTTGCCGTTCGAGGGGTCGCAGCTGCTCTGGTCAGACGAGGATTGCCCCTGTCCCTGTTTGTGCTGAGCTCTGTGTCAGGAGCTCTGGCCTGAATCCAGCTCTGCCCCTTATGAGCTATGTGTTTCTGGTGGCAAGTGACTTAGTTTCCTCATCTGTAAAACGGGTTGAGTGTGATCCGCCTCCTGGGGTTGTGGGTGCGGATGATCTAGATGACGCAGGCGGCGCACCTGACTGGTGCTCGGCAGATAGAGGAGTTGAGTACTCGAACATTCGCGCCTTCAGCTCCAGTTACCCTGCAGGCTTGGGGAGCAGAGCTGCACACGGCGTTCGAGGAGGGTGTGCGCGGCAGTGCTGTTCAAGGGCAGGACTGAGTGTCCTCACTTGTTCCAGACCCCCCCGGGGAAGCAGCCTCTGGGGGGCTGGCTCGGCTGCCGCAGCAAAGATCCGCCATCTCCTGGCGAGCGTCTGCAGTGACTCCCGGGTCTCTCGTGAACTCCGGACTCGGGGTCCCGTAGGAGTGCCGCCGCCCTGCCCAGTGGCTCTGACGCTTGCCAGGCACATCACTGAAGCTCCCTTTGCCCGCTTTCCTGCCCACTCAGGAACTCCGTGGGGCCGCGCCAGTTCTTCCCCTCCGGGCTGTGGTTGGCTAGGGGAGGCTGTGGACCGAGCGCAGGCCTCAGGCCAGGTGTTCAACCACCGGGAGCCTCGAGTTCCTGTGTGTGTGTGTGTGTGTGTGTGTGTGTGACAGACAGATCGATTCTGAGGCTTCTTAATGAGACCAGAATATGCATAGCCTCTAGCAATTGCCTGGTATACAGTAAGAATGCACTAAATGCCAATGATAAAAACCACCACCACAACAATAATAAGACTGTTGTATCCATTTGGTGAAGCCCTGTTCTTGGGGCTGGTTATACAGCAGTGAATGAAAAAGGCAAAGTCCTTGTGCCCATGAAGCATATATGCTACTATTTCTTAGTAGTAATTAGTAACTATTATTATAGAACCTAGTAAGTGCTTGGCTTAGTGCACACTCAAGAATCCTCCGTTATCCGTGGGAAGAGCCTGGCAGAGGTCCTCACACACCCCTACCAGGCACTGCACAAATGCCATTGCTGTGATTTCCTGGGGCCCGCGGGCTGCCCACAGGAGGGAATTGGGCCCTGGAGTGCACTGGACAGAGAGGGGTTCTGAGATGATGTCACGTGACCTCTGCGACCTCTCTATGAACACAGGGAGGAGGCTGCAGGCCAGAGAAGCAAAGACCTTTGGGAGCACAAACATGGTCCTTTAAAATGGGTAGGGCCGTCTCAAGGAAGTGGCAAAGGGGATGTTCAGGATCAGTGGAGGACATTACAGAAAGACCTTTCTCTCTCTCTCTCAGTGAAGGGAAGGTCATCTGAGCAACAGAAGGGGTGTGAGTAGAAGCTGGATGGTGTAGATGTCCACAGTAGACCAGGGCAGGGCCAGAGAAGGGCTCTCTGGCATGCCGGGGGACTCGGTGGAGACTGAAGTTGCTGCAAGAGCAGGGAGGCAGGGCAGGAATGGGTAGGGGGTCCCAGGCTGTTTTCCACGTGGGGGTTCTATGTTAGATTTTGGTGGGCATTGGGCTCTGAGGCTGAAACAGATTTGGGGGAAAACACCGACCTCTACTTTGAGGAGACCTCTAAGGTCCTTTCCTGAGGGCCTGTGACTTGGAAGAGCTTGTTTGTTGTTAGCCTGGAGCTTCTGTTGCCCCCTCCCACAGAGGAGACTAGTCCTAGGCCTGATTTAGTTATAATTTCCTCTCTCCAAATCAGTTTTCTATCCTTAATGATTTCATGGCAACTTGGGTTTTTTTTCTAAGCAGCACTGGGTATGAAACTTCCTCTTAGTCTTCTTGAGAAAAGTCTAAGTTAATTCTGCCCACTAGTTTCCCTTGTCTGTGTGTTCACTTCCTCCTTGTGACCTTTGGTAGAGTAGTGAGGGATGAAGTCTCCTGGCAGAAAGGGCATCATCTTTCCTCCACTTGGGCCGTGTCAGCTGGTACATTCTTCACTCAACACACGCTTTATATTATAAAGTAGACCAACTTCTAGGTAGGGAGGTGGTTCTGCAGTTAATAGTGCAAGTTCAAGTTCAAGGTCTAGTCTCCAGTCCAGGTCTATGGAGTCACATCTTGAAGGAGGAGGAGGGCATAATGGAAACTCTGGGCACTTGATATTGAAGTCCCAGAGCTTAGAGATCCTGCCGTGACTCTTATCGGCAGAGTGACCCTTTCAAGTCCTCAACCTCTTGAGCCTTGGGATTTCCTCATTTGTAGAATGAGAGCACGATGTCTCCGAGAGTTGATGTAAGATTCAAGGAGATTTGTGCTTCTCAAGCTGCAAAATGCTGCACTTGCTGCATTCAGGTAGGGACGAGATGTTTCTGTTGTTCTTCTCTTTAGACCACCAGGGAGTCCTACCCACCAAGAGAGGTGCTCCCGACAGCCTGGCCGTGCCCTCCTCCCTGGTGATCAGAGATGTGATAATGAACGAAGGCCCCAGTGTCAGGGTGGGAATGGGACAGAGGTGAGGAGGGGTGACCTCAGCTGCATTACCCTCTTTGTGTCGACATCCGTGGGTGAACAAGTGGCCTGCTCTGGCCAGGGTGGGGGAAGCACTTTACCCTGCCTCTGTTCTGTCTGTGGAGTATACGGAACTGAGAACTTTGATTGTGCGTGTTCTTCTCTGAATCTTAAGGCGTCTTGCCAATGCCTGGCATGTAGTTTATGCTTAGGGAACACATGCTGAAAGAATGAGTGAATGCATATTATAGAGAAGAAATTGAGACCACAGGAAATGCCTGAAGCTATGGTGGGCTCGGTCAGACCCATGTGCAGGACATGTGATGGGAGACTGCCGTCACACTGGACCAGGTGCCTCCTGTCTCTCACGCTCTCCCTCAAGCATTCCATTCGCCCGCTACCCTGTGAGAGTTTCTGCTTGCATGTCGATTATGCCAGGGAACTGGGAGCTGCTTTGGGAGGGAGTGGTAGGGGAAGGGTGTTGTGGTTTTGAGCCTTGTTTACAAATTTCTCTGCTGCAGTTGTGATAGAGCTGCAGGCTGGGAGGTGGAGGGAAGCACGTCACAGGGGGATTGCCACATCGGTTCTGCTCAGACTTTCTCTCCACTCCCTGGGGTTTCCAGGCAGGCTGGGGTGTGTCCCTCCCTCACCCCACCTTGGTAACACCTCTGCTAGAATCTGGCATCTTTTGCAGTCAGACTTAGCTAACTTTTTTATCAGTGTCCGGTAAATCGGCTGGTTATGGGAATTCAGTCTTTCGTCATTTAGTTGTCATTCACTCACAAACATTTACCCTCTGCTTGCTGTGTGCCAGGTCCTGTGTTAGGTTTGGGGCCAACAGGTGGAAAAGACCCGGCCCTCAAGGAGCTCGCCATCTGGTGGCAACAGGTTTGAACAGATGAACGCATTTTAGGTTATGGGGGGTTCACTGTCCTGGGGAATCACTGCATGGGAATTTGAGGGGCTTTACTGAGTAGATGTTTTCATCCGAGCAAGAGGGAAGGCTGTGGAAGCTGCTGGGAACTCTGAAATGCAGATTCTCAGGCCTGAGAGCGTCTGTCTCCTGCCTCCCCAGGTTGGAAAGTTTGTTCAGAGTTCCTGAGTCCTGTTTTTCGTCTCTTTCCCCATCTTCCCTCTTCCTACAGCCCTTCCCCTCCCACCCCCCTTGAGATCAGCTCCTCAGATCCTCTTAGGCTGTGCCAGAGAACCAGGCTAGGGAGTGCAGGGTGGTTGTTGCCCGTGACTGCTGGCCTTCACAGCTGCGCACAAGGAAAGCTGGAGGGAGAGAGGCCAGGGGTGCGGAGGAGACCTGAGTTCTAGACACTTCCCCCTGTCAGGAGCCAGGACAGAACTCTACCCAAAGGCTGCAGGGGAAGAGCCCTGGGAGATGGAAGGGGGCTGGGAGAAGCAGGGCTTTTGTACCTGCTGTTGGCTCTGCCTGAATGGCCCCTTCTCCCCACCCTCCGCACTCCTGTGCGGCCCAGGCTCCCCTGACCCCTGACCCATGTCCCTGCCTGAGCTCTCTCAGTTCCCAGCGCGTCAGCACACCATGTGTGTCTGTTGTTAGCTAACTGTGAGTTTGTGTGACTGTCCCTTCCTGCGCTCCACCCCCTCTGCACTCTGAGCTCTGGGATGGCAGGACCCAGTCTGCTTTCCCTTCCCAGCAAGGCTAGAGCCAGCACAGAGGAGGCCCGCCGCCCATTTTGTGGAATGAACGAATGCAGCTGGATGCCTGCTGCCCTTTCGGACGTGGCTTGGCCAGGAGTGTGAGCCTCCCCGGCAGCCGCTGGGGCACCTTCCCTCTCCCGGCCCCACTGAGCTCGTGGCTCAGCGGGGACCCTGAACCCAAGCTCCGTGTCAGGGGCTGGATGACCGCCCTGGGGGATCCAGCCCTCAGCTGTGTTCCGCTCTGCCACCTGTGCCTGTCGCTCCAGCCACAGCGCCTCCCCCCCGCAAAATGTCACTCTTACTGTTCACATGCCGGTCACTCTGCCTGGAATACCCTTCCCGCTGTCTCTGTCCAGGGAGAGCCTGCTCATCCTTCAAGGTCCAGTGCAAATGCTCTTCTGAGACAGCTTCCTGACCACCCTCGAGAGAATTCCCTGCCTTCTCTGCTCTAGGAGTACCTTGCAGTCACCCTGGTATTGGACTTGCCACATTCTCTCACTGTCCTTTGCTTAAGGAGCTGTCCTTCCTCTGGATTTTGGGAAGCTGCAGGGCAGATGTAGGCATTGCACCCTTTAGCCCCGCTTCCTGCCATCTGGAGGCTGGCCAGTTACAGGGGCTGATTCAGTGGTTAGGTGGACGGAGCTACTTTGCAGGTCACAGCATCAAGCCCCCCACCCAGGTAGTGAGGGGACTGTGGGAGCAGGCAGGGGCCTAGCCCTTCCTTGCCCATCTTGCCCTCGGGGTCTTTCCAGAGCCCAGTGGGCTGCCGACTCAGCCTGTCTGAGGTGGGCCTGTCTGTGCTCCCAGACCCAGGCGGGCCTGGTGACCTGCCACGTTCCTGAGCCCCAGCCAAGCCTAGCAAACCCTGTGGGCTGAACCAGTTGGCAAGGAGAGGCGGGGAGGGTAAGGAGGGCCTGCTTCCTCTGGAGCAGCTGGGCCAGGACCGACCTCAGGTGTTGAACACGCTGCTCTGGTGGCTCCTGGTATGTTTGGGGCCTCGTGCGCAGTAAGGAGTCAAGACCAGGCTTCCCTCCAGGGCTCAGCTGCAGCCGAGATAACGAGGGACACGTTGCCCTTGGGGACAGAGCTCGGGCTCAGACCTCTGCCCAGGGCCTTCCTCAGCTCCTGCTCTCACTGGGCCCACCCAGTCCTGCCCAGTTCTCAAGGGAGAAGCACTGCTATGAGGTAGCAACCACGCAGAACTGGAGTCTGTCCAGGGCGGGGGCCGGCAGGGGTGAGAGGAGGCAGGGAGGGGCAGGGGAAGGGAGGGCCGGGCCTGGGCATGAGTTGTTTCACTGCTCCCCAGGGCTGGGAGCTGTGGTTGTCCTAGCCTCATTAGAGGGAATGACTGGGTTATTAGGCATAGCTGGTTTAATGGCTAGCTCAGGGGCCAGAAGCTCCCTGGTCCTACCCGGGATCCTAGCCACGCTGCTGCCTTGCCTTTGGGGCCTCAGCCCTGGCCCCCCAGCACAGTGTGCCCACCTGCCCTGCCTCCTTCCCTGGCTGGTGAAGCTCCATGTTGGCCTTGCCACCCACATGTCATTTCCTGGACTGGATTCCTCTTGAGTCCCATGTCCTTAATTCTGTATGGGGCTTCACGGTTCACACAGCTATTCACGTTCTTAGCCCATTCTTTCTGCCAACCGTGTTTGTGCTCCAGTTAACTGCCTTAGAAACTACCTCGTCCTACATCACCCCCTCAGGAGACACCCAGGCCTCCTCAGTGCCACCAACAAGCAGCTCACAGTGGGGCAGGCAGGCAGGCACTGCTTTCTCTTCTCTCTCGAGAGCCCAGCAGGATGGAGCTTCTCTGCACACAGGCTCGGCTTCTAGGTGCTTCCTTGGATGGGGCTGGGGGAAGCTGGCGCTTCGGTCCTGGCTGAATTACAGAGTAGAGCAGGCAAGCCCTTTCCCTTCCTGACCCTCAGCTGCACCAGCACTAGGGCTAGAGTTTTGCCAGACTTTTCAGAGGAGCGTCATGGGAAGAGCTCGGGCTGGGAGTCAGGAGACCGCCACATGTGGGGCCTCAGCCCGTCACCTCTGTTCCCCTTGGATGGAAGCTTCCCCTTCCTTCCCCTTCCCTCCCCTTCATTGTTGTGTTGGGTTTCCGGCAGCTGCAGCACCTTCACCAGGAATCAGAGAAGGAGGATTCCCCGAGTTCCACCTCAGACCCAGCTATTATTTCTTCCCCTCCCTGGCCTCAGTTGTCCTCGAAAGATGGGATTGAGTCTCTTTGTCCCGAGACAGCGAAAGAAGCTCTAGGTGTTCAGAGGAGGAGGAGAGAGGGCAGGGCCCAGAAAGAGACCAGCCGGTCTCCACAGACACCTTGGACTGTTTTGAGGCAGCTGTCCATTGTTTGCTTTAAGAAGAAAAGGAGTCAGTTTCCCAGGGAGGTGGCAGAGGGCCGTCGTAACAGCCCCTCGCCCTTGGCAAAACAGTGCCAGTCTCCAGCCAGCAGACCAGGAGACTGGACGAAAGAACAGGCAGGATTTAGGAGGGCGATAGTCAGAGAGGGGAGGCCTGGCCTCTGTGTCCCAGCTTCCTTGGCATTGGTGCAGGGGCTGTTGGCCAAGGGGGGTAGAGGAGGGCAGGGGAGCACTGAGGCTTGTAAGAGCCGGAATGTGGGGGTGATGCGGTGTGACCTCTTTTTTAACTGGGAAGGTGTTACAAAATTCTCAGGCTACTGGCAGGGCCCTTTATGGGGAGACCTGCCCTCCCCCAGAACTCAGAGCCAGAAGGCCCCCACACTCACCATGCTGGCTCTGCGATCTTCTGGATTTCTCTACGGGCTGGAGCTGAGGTCGGCGGCCCGTCAGAAGGTGGGCCTCCTTGGATGGGGCCGTGGCTGGCCAGCAGGTCAGAGGCCCCTGGGCAACGCGGGCCGGCAGAGACCTAAGTGCAGGGCAGGCCTTGGTCCCGCATGTCTGGCATCCCTCTCCGCTTAGCGCCCTGGTCGCCTCCACCGCTGTATTCCAGGAGTGATCTGGGGACTGTGGGGCCAGTTGATTAAAACAACATCATGGATGAAGTGGCCAAACTGGAATGATTATGTGTCTTGTAATCTGACACCTGTCCTAGGGGCTGGCACACACCTGCAGTCATTCATGGCCCTTTGGCCTCAGAACAGGGGACACGCCCAAGGTGTTGCAAAAGCAGCCTTCCCACCTGAATGACTTCCACCCAGCCAGAG
Organism: Mirounga leonina; assembly: GCF_011800145.1. NCBI lineage: Eukaryota > Metazoa > Chordata > Mammalia > Carnivora > Phocidae > Mirounga > Mirounga leonina. Next base: position 14,121,437 of record NW_023270387.1, on the reverse strand, counting down.
ATATCAGGAGGCGCTCTCTTTCTCTCCTCGCTGCGGGACTTCGCAGTGTGTGGGTGCTTCTGATTGGGGTTGTGGGAAGGTGCTCCGTAGAACCTGTTTGTTGCTACGTGGGGAGCAACAGGATTGGAAAGCTCACGGAGCGGTTTAGCTACGCGCCCTTCCCTGGCCCTCAGGTGTAGAGCTGGCCTGTGAGGGGCTCATGCACAGTGCACCTGCCAGCATCCCTTCCGAGTGTTTCTTGCCTGTCCTCCTTGGTGCTTACAGATTTGAATATCTTGGCCTGAGTTGCCCCCTGCTCAGGGGATGGACAAGGTGACATCTTGAACCACAGAACCAGAGAGCTGGAAGGAACCCGTGTAGCTGTCTTCTCCCATTCCTTCATGTTGTGGGCGAGGAAATGAAATTCCAGAGAGGCAAAGCCACGTATCCAAGATCACGCAGTACATTCGTGTCAGATTCTGAACAAATCCAGATCTTCAGTTCCTTGGCTTTGAAACCCTCCCGGAGGGCGCCTGGGTGGCTCAGTTGGTTAAGCGACTGCCTTCAGCTCAGGTCATGATCCTGGAGTCCCTGGATCGAGTCCCGCATCGGGCTCCCTGCTCGGCAGGGAGTCTGCTTCTCCCTCTCCCACTCCCCGTTTGTGTTCCCTCTCTTGCTGTGTCTTTCTCTGTCAAATAAATAAATAAAATCTTTAAAAAAAAAAAAGAAACCCTCCCGGAGACCAGCCTGGGGTAGACGCGTGCCAGATGGAGATTATCTCATTTAAACCTCATAACAACTTTGTGACATAACTTTGTGAGGGGCTCATGCACAGTGTCCACACTGTGGCCCCTTTGTGCCCGCCATCTCTTTAATTCCCGCGCAACCGTGTGAGGAAACACTTTGTTCCCATTGGACAGTCGAGGAAATCAGAGCTCGTGGACATGAAGTGACTGGCCCCTAAATCTTTAATACCGACTTTTTGGCAGAGTTGGGACTTGAATCTGGTTCTCCATGTGCATGGGCTGAATACTGTGCAGGTGTCTGAAGCCCCAGGTCTGTGGTGTGGGGGAACATGGCCTGTAGAAGACTGTGGTGGCGTCTGAGCAGAAGGGGTACAGATTTAACTGATGGCTGGCCCCGTCTCAGCTACTCAGTATGGTGTGGCCTTGGACTCGTCTCTGAGCAGCAGAGACCCGAGGCGGGTCTGGAGGCTCTCTTGAGCCAACATGGCAGTGGGCTTTAGAACTGGAAGTCTGGGACAGAGCAGGTGAGTTCGGGGGACAGGCTGCAAAGACCTGGGCAGGTGCCTCCCTTTTAAGGAGGACTCTCCCAGTCAGACAGTGAGAGGCCAGTGGGCCACCCTGCACCAGCCTTTCCCTAGCCTTGGTTCCTCTCTGTGCCCCAGGTTTGAATTTCCTCGCTGGGCGCTCAGGTGATGAACCAGGAAAGAGAGGTAGCCGTGTCCACAAGAGCGCTGCTGGGAGTGCCGTGTTGGAGGGGTGATTCCTCGACCCTTCTGGCTCCGCTCCGGATCCCGCTCCTAGGTGGGTCTGGGAGCCCGGGGAGAGGCAGGGCTTGCTGCGGGGCCTGTGGCCGAGGCTGCAGAATCTACAGGTGGGGGCACGGAGGACCCACACCTCCCAGGGGCCAGGTGCAAACTACTGCTGGGCCCCCCGTTCATCCAGGGGCAGCCTTAGCTCCCCACTCCACCTCCTCCTGTCCCCCCTCTGACCACTCTCGCTCTCTTCCACCCATCTCTTTAGAGTCCCATCCTGGTTCCCCTCCCCCCTTCCTTTTGCTTTCCTCTGATCTCTTCCTCTTTCTCTTCCTTTCATTTCCAGCATACGGGTCAAGGTCAGAGGCAGTTTTGCCATGAAGCTAACGCAGCCTGAGCTGTAGACGTCCCCCCACTGCCCCCGGCTGCCATCTCCCTTGCATAGCCTGTCCAAGGCCAGGAAGGGTCCCAGCGATTTGTCCACACGGACATATGTTACTGGAAATCGTGCAGCAGTTTTTTGGTATGCTTTTTCTCAAAAAGCATCAGGCCTCACAAAACCTGGCTCTCCCTCGATCAAGAGCACAGGCTCCGGGAGCCTGGCGTCCTGCGTCCTCATCCCAACCACTGACTGGGTGCCTGGCCGTTTTGGTCAATCCTCCTGAGCTTTGTGTTCCTCCTCTGTGAAGTGCAGATGGTGATAGTACTGACCTCACAAAGTTGTTATGAGGTTTAAATGAGATAATCTCCATCTGGCACCTAAAAAACACACATACACAGAAAACACAAAAGCTTCGTGAATGGAGCAGTTATCCTTATTTGTTCCACAAAAGACGTATTTGGGGAGCTCCTGCGAGAGCCGGCTCTTATGCTAGGTGCCAGGGATTCAGAGACGAGAGACACGGGCCGAGCACACAAGCATATCGAGTTCCACAGGTGTCCTAGTGGAGGTAGAGAGAAGACTCTTGGGGGCTTCAGAGATCCTTTTTCATCATTTATTGCCCTCCCCTTAATTTCCTTCTTTCCTCTTCTTCCCTCTGCCTTCATTTTCCCCCTAGGACATTTTTACTTAGGTCATTTTTAGGGCAGTGTATTAACTGCCAGTTGTTTTGATCATACACTTGTGTTCGTATCAGCACCCATCTGCTCCTCCACCCAACAATTAATTTTCTGTGGTGGTAAAGGCACGGTGGTGGGACGCCTGGGTGGCTCAGTTGGTTAAGCACCTGCCTTTGGCTCAGGTCATGATCTTAGGGTCCTGGGATCGAGCCCCGCCTAGGGCTCCCTGCTCCATGGGGAGTCTGCTTCTCCTTCTCCCTCAGTTCTCCCCCCCGCCTCTCCGTTCACTCTCTCTCTCTCTCTCTCGCTCTCAAATAAATAAATAAATAAAATCTTAGAAAAAAATAAAAGCGCTGCGGTTAGAACTGTGGTTGGGAAAAATAAATAGCTTGTATCTTAGAGAGCCCAGTCTGCCCACATACTGCATTTCTCCTGTGAAAGCAGGAGCTTCTGAGGGCAGCAAGCCTTCTAGATCTTTCCTGCTCCAGGTGTGTCTTTGGAGCTCCCAGCATTCATGAATCGCCTTGAGCTTGTCAGAAATGGACACATTTCAGAAATTCACATTTCTGTGAATTGGGCACATTCATTAACCTCCCTCTGCCTCACTTACCTCATCTGTAAAATGGGCGATAGTAAAAAGACCCACCTTCTAGGGCTGTTGTGAGAATCAAGTGACTTAACATTTGGGGAGTGCTTACTGGTACATGGTGCATGGTAAGTGCCGCGGAAATACTGCCAGAAAGGTGAACATGAGGATTATTTCAGTCACAGGTTAAATGAGTCATTACCTTCAGAATGTGTTTCTGGATTACCTACCGAATCAGAATCTGTATTACAAGATCCCCGGGTGGTTCGTATGTATCTCAGGGTTTCAGAAATGCGGTTCTAGATCTCTTCCCACACTCAGGAGTGGGTGAAGCCTGTTATTTCTGGAGTGAGCTGAATTTAGAGACTGGAGCTTGCCATAGATGAACCTTTAGGGTTCCTTCCAGCCAGCAGAGTCTATGGTTCTTTCCTCTGAGCCCAAGTAATCTGAGCTCAGTTTCAGTGATAGACCCTTCTGTTGGGGCCCCTCCCGGGAAGTTCCAAGGAGAAGGACCCAGACGGTGGGCATGTGCTGGCAACAGCCTGTACCATCCAAGCCAACGGCTCTGAAATGCAGCGTGTAGGGGATGCAGTACGCATCTGTGGGGACAGAAGGGGCGCCTTGGCTCACTGTGAGGTATGCAAGCGTAGCTTTCTGTTGATTCGCTAACTTTCTGGAGAGGATTTTCACTGCTAACCAGCCCCTCTCCCAAGACATGGTTTCGGCCCAGAAGCTGTGGAATTAAGCGTCACCTATCCGCACCAAGGGGGACCTGGGGACGTTGAGAAAGCCTGATCCTGGCGATCTCTGTCAGGTGGGAGCTGACCTTCCTTTTGTGGCCCTCACTGGGGCGAATTCCACTCAGGCTGGGAGTGTGGGGGTGGGGGCAGATAGGCATATCTGACAGAAGGACAGGGCACTTTTGCTTCAATAGGCCACAGAAGTGAAACCTTGCTGACACATCTAATGGGTTCCTGCGTGCCAGGCTTTTGTATCTCTGCAAAGAAATGCATTACCTCAGTTAGACCTCAGGGCCACCCTAGAATGTGAATGCTGTTATTACCTCCATTTACAGAGGGGCAAACTGAGGCTCAGAGAGTGCTGGGCCCCAGGTTTGTGTAACCTAAGACTCCTGGGCCTTTTCCACTTCATGGGGTGTGGGTACATTGTGCAGGGAGAGGGTCCACAGTGGCCTCTGAGTCCTCCAGAGACCTCGAAAAGCCACGCAGACCCCCATAGCTCCAGAGCCCTGTGTGGGCCTGCCTGGGCCCTGGGGGCAGTTTCCACATTGCCCATGTAATTTGAAATTGGTCTCCGAAAAACACCTCGTCATTCGGCCTTTTCCCCGCAACTTAGGCAAAGAATGAATTTCAGATTATTGCTGAGTCCAGCCTTTCTTTCCATCTGTCTCCAGAAGATGTTCTTCACTCCACCCTGGAGCAGCAGGTGGTTGAAAGAAATAGGGAGGGCAGTGGAGCTGGGAGACATTGCCTTTCATCCTAACTGTGCTGTAGATCTGAGACTATGAGCATATAGGACTTCGATGAGTTTTTCTTTTAAGAACCTGGCTAGAAATTAAATTGTATAGATGAACACTTTGTTACATTTATATTCTCAGGATCAATAGCGTGTCCATGGCATAATCACCATGCACAGCTTTAAATCTGGACTATAAGGGCTCTGTCACTTACTGGCTCTTTCACCTTGGGCACATTCATTAACCTCTCTCTGCCTCACTTACCTCATCTGTAAAATGGGCGATAGTAAAAAGACCCACCTTCTAGGGCTGTTGTGAGAATCAAGTGACTTAACATTTGGGGAGTGCTTACTGGTACATGGTGCATGGTAAGTGCTGCGGAAATACTGCCAGAAAGGTGAACATGAGGGTTATTTCAGTCACAGGTTAAATGAGTCATTACCTTCAGAATGTGTTTCTGGATTACCGTGTGCCGTGTATTCACACATGTCATTCATTCTTTAATGCTTCGTCAGCACGGCATGTTTGTAATTCCGGTTCCAGCACCACCCTTTGCCAGTTGTGTGCGGGGAGGGCAGGACCCTTACCCTTCTGGGCCTCAGTTACCTGCAGGGTACAAAGAGCTGCACAGTCTGCCTCACGGGCTGGCGGGGAGTGTGGGGGAGGAACGTGGCGGGGAGGCTCTGCCCTCCCCCACAGTGCTGTCAAGGTAAGGGGCTAGCTGTTGCTTGCAGATCGGGACTTGCCCGAGAATTTCCAGGGCCCGGATGGCATCCCTCCGCCTGCTCTGGGAAGGGCTGGACCGTCCTGCACCTGTGCTCCTTCTAGGTTCTTAGAGCTGCACTGAGTTTTGTTCACCATGTGCTGGGCTCATTCTGTTGGCCCATTCTGCATCTCACGACCCTTGCAGGAGGTGTCCAGCCCCCACATCTCATTTCCGGCACTCTACTTTTACCCCTCTCCAGGGATGGGATTATAGGCTGATCCCTGGAGAGATGCAAAAGCAGAATGCCTGGTGTAAGCTGGGGCCGAACCAGCGGAGAAGGTGAGCTAGTCAGAGGCTTAACAGGACAACTCCCCTCTCCCCCTTTTGGCCCAGCTACTTAAGGGTGCCATCTAAGAGTCGTAAATCCCAAAATGACGCAGCTTTGACTTTCTGCAAAGGTACGTGGGTGAATGCTGGTTGATGTGATCCGTGCAGCTCCTGGTTCACCCAGGGAGCCGACAGGTGCAGAGGGCATTGTAGCAGAATCCGTGCGTCCGGCAAGGAGGCAGCGAGAGTAGCAGTGTTTTCTCTGGCGTTGTTGGGGGAGAATGTGCATGAATTGGTGAGGAAATATCACACGTGTTTATGTCCAGAGCTTTACAGGGACAAAGCACTTTTTCTTCTGTGACCTTCAAAATGACCTTGGGCACTTCACCAAAGAACGGAGGCTCAGAGATGCTGACTGACTTGTCCATGGCCATCTCGAAGTGACCAGTCCCCAACCCCTTCACATGGTACTTTCTTCTACCTTCTTTTGACAACTGGGCAGGGCAGCTTTCTGCTGGGTGGTAGGTGTCTATACTGGGTTGAATGGCATCCTCTAAGAATTCATATTCACCTGAATCCTCAGGCTGTGACCATACTTGGAAACAGGGTTGGCGTAGCTGTAGTTAGTTAAGATTAGGTCATGTTGGAGTAGGATGGGCCCTTCATCCAACAGGACGGGGGAGAAGCGGCAGGGACGGACACGCACAGAGGAGGGACGAGGTGAAGACCCAGAGGGAGGGACCGTGCGAAGACGGGGGGCAGAGGCGGTGAGAGGCAGCCGCAAAGCCAAGGGACCCCTGGGGTGACCAGAAGCTGGATGAGGGAAGGCAGGATCCTCCCCTGGAGGCTTCAGAGCGAGCCTGGCCCTGCCAGCACCCTGATTTCAGACCTCCAGACTCCGGAACTGTGGGACAATAGGTCTCTGCTGTCTAAGCCACCTAGTTTGTGGGCCTTCGTCACTGTAGCCCCAGGACACGAATGTAGTGGCAGTTGTCCGAGTTCTATCTTCTTCTCTGTGTTCTTCCTCTTTCCTCTAGAGTTGCCCTGTCCTTCCTCCTCCTTGATGGTTATACACAGAAAGCAGCTAAATCCTGGTAGCTTGTGCCCGACGTAGATGGGAGTTTTTTATTTTTATTTTTATTTTTTTTATTTTTTTATTTTTAAATTTATTTGAGACAGAGAGAATGAGAGAGAGAGAGCACATGATAGGGGGGAGGGTCAGAGGCAGAAGCAGGCTCCCTGCCGAGCAGGGAGCCGGATGCGGGACTCGATCCAGGGACTCCAGGATCATGACCTGAGCCGAAGGCAGTCGCTTAACCAACTGAGCCACCCAGGCGCCCCTAGATGGGAGTTTTGATCCTTGACCTCGATTATATTTACTGTGGCAAATTCCCTTGTGTATTCCTGTTTGGCTCTGGCTTTTTTTCAGAGTCCCTTCTACCACCTCAGCTCCACCAAGGGTGCCCTGTTCTGCATCATGGTGTGATGGTGTCTGGGAGGGGAGGTAGGAGGTGACATGGCCATCCCAAGGCTTTTTTCTTGCAGCCTGGGACTGGTGGTCTTAGGCTGGAAGCATGGGGTCGTGCTGGATCTTGCTCTTGGCCTTCCAGTTCAGGCCGGACCAACACTGCCCAAGGATGGAAGGATGGGTGGAAGCCTGGTGCCGTGGGCTTGTGTCTTGTGGGGGTGGAGGTGCTGGGTTTTCTGCTTTTGTAAGTGACCCCCCCCCCCCGCCAAGGCATTTCCTTCACCAGAGCCATGAGCCAGATGGTTGGAGATGTTTGAGTCGTGATGGTTGCCTGGTCACTGTTTCGGTCACTGCCCCTGGACAGTCTCTTTATGCTGGACTTCCTGCTACCTGTCCTTGTGCCGAGGGTGGGCTGGGAGGGAAGGGGGTCGATGGAGATGGGATGGTGAACTGGAAAGACCAGTGGTTCCATTCGAGTCCTAGCTTAGTGACCTGCTAGCTAAAACAGGCTGAAGTACTTACGGACCCCGTGCCGGGCTTCCTGGGAGGGACCACGGTTTTCTACCTGCGGTCTCCGTGCAGTGCCTGCCACACAAAAGGGGCTTCAGCATTGCTTTTGGGTAAATGTAGCTTAAAACACAGGTCCTGCCACAGAGGACGATGGTTCTGGCAGGGGTGCAGGGGAGAGGACAGAGACAGGGAAGAGGCAGTAGTTCAGGGGAAGGATGGAGGAAGCCTTCATCAGTGCGTGGTCCACAGGGCTGGGGAGGAGGAAGAAAAGGAAAAGGCACGTTCTGACTTTCCACTCTGTTTGGCCCGCTGCTGCCTGCGGGGCGCACTGGGACTGCTTCTGTCCTGATAGGCTTGTAGACTCCGTCTTTCTGTTCCCATGATGACTGCGGGAACAGAGGTAACTGGCCCAGCACCCCACAGCCTGTACTGGGCAGGCTGACCTGGAACACAGGCAGGTGGGCAGCTGGAGTGTAGACCTCCAGACACAGAACCAAAAGGACCCACTGAGGGAAGGATTGGGGGTGGCTGAGACTGTGGGTGGTGGTGTTGGTGGCAGGCCGTTAACAAATGAGTTCATTGGGTTGACCCTGTTGGAAGAGGGAATGCTTTTAGATTGTCTGTGTCCAGGCCTTGCCAAATCCCATGGATGATCATTTATTGGTAACGCTGGTGCCTCTCGCTTGACTGAGTGCTTTTGGCCACAGAGCGATGCTTGACGGGGGAGGCGGCTTGGCTCCTTGAGGCTACTTGGCCTCCCTGAGGTTGCCAGGATGCCAACACAGTGCTGTCGTGTGCTAGGAGCTCACTCCCTCACCTGGGGCCCTGCTCCGCCTCCAAGTAGGTTTCACGTCTGGCTTGAAAGGCCATCAGTGAGCAGCACTTCAAGAATTTCAACGTGCAGACATGATCCTGGATGCCCCTCACACCATCTCCCATGGCCTTCATCCTCTCCCTGCCCGTTACCCTGAACCAAAGTTCTTGAGCCTGATAGTCTCTGGCCCAGGCCATCCCTTGTCCTCATTCTTGCCTCTGTGAATCTCTGATTCATCAGATGTTTACTGAACAGCTACAGGGTGCTGGGGACACGCAGATGAATGAAGTGTCTTTCTTGCCTCTGCAGTTCTTTGGTGGGGGATAGCAGGGTGGGTGAGGGTGGCCTGGCCCAGACATCGCACTCTGATCTCCTGGTGCGTGCTGTGCTGAAAGAGCAAACAGAGCCAGAGGTCAGGGCTGCCTCCCCAGAGGAGGTAACATTTGAACTGAGCTTATGAAGATGAACAGGACTTGCTCAGGTGGAGAAGTAGGGGCCCTAAGGGGGAAAAGAAGACTCAGCACAGAGAGGAGGCTGAGTGTGTTTGGGGAGCCAGCTATTAATTCCGCAAATATTTACTGAGCACCTGCTCCCGGCCAGCCTTGTGCTGGGCCTGGGAGCATAAGTAATACATGGCCTCGAATACGAGAAATTTACAAGACATCTTCTTTTGTGGGACCTGTACACAGAATGAGGAATTTGGACACAGACCCTGTATACACACTAGAAGTTCCCAAGCTAGGGTTCTTGAGCCCTGGGATTATGCAAGAGGATCCATTGGGATAAGAGAAAAAATATCAAAACCTCTATGTGTATTTTTTAAACTTAAAATAAGAATTTGAGCTTCTCTAAAATTTACTGTACGAGTAGACCCTGGTGCCTGCACTCAGCCCCCGTGTCACGCATGTTGCCTGCAACAGAGAGGGTCTGAGGGGTTCCATGAAACGGGCAGGGGCTCCTCACATCATCATTCAGTTTTAGCATATTGCAACATATTTACACCTGCTCCTGCAGTGGATTTATGGGTGATCTCATCTGGCTTTAACTAGATTGACCCTCACACAATGGATAAGGGCTCAGCAAGTGGCAAGACATTTGGGGACTGGAGGGAAGGTGGTTATGCAAGCACAAGTGGACAGCAAGAACATGGCAAGGTGGTTGCTCCCCCACTCTTAAAGGGCTCCTTGTTGTCTTTCCAGCTCGAGTTAAAAATGGTAACAATCTGATTGTAGTCAGTGGAAGCTGACCAGAAATATTTCAAGTTACCAAGGTAAATTTTGCAACATAGATTCAAATTTCCTGATGTCAGTAATATTCTTTCGCTAAAGGTTTATTGTCTTTTAGATACGCCATACACCAGGTATTTCCCTATACCACCATATAATGATGGTGGTACATGGAAATGCAATATACGCATATGTACATAAAAATACATATGTTAGGGATGGGTACCAACATTTTTTGGTTACTGACAGTGATCAAAGAGGTTTGGACATACTAACTCTAGGCAATCAGGAGCCAGTGGAAGTTTTTAAGCAGGAGGTGACTTGTTAATTTCAGAAGCCCCCCCTGGCAGTCGTGGAGTGTGAGACTGGGGTACAGAGAATAATAGGGCTCTTGTAGGAGTTCAGGTGAGTGAGGATGAGGTCCTGAACCCAGGTTAGGGGGACAGGAGAGGAGAGAGCAATTTTACATATGAATTAGACTCCAGCGACTGATAAGTTTGGAAAACAAGGCGGGGGGAGGATCCAGGGTGAGTCCTGGTTCTCTGAGTGAGCAGATAGTGGTAGCATTTACCACGGTGGCAGATAGAAGCAATGGGTAGGTTTGGGGAGGGAGATGAAGAGTCTGAATTTGAGCAGGTTGAGTTAGAGATGCCAGGGAGAGCCTTGGGTGGAGCTCTCCTGCTTGGTGAGGCTTCTGGAGGTCTTGGGCTGCAGGCGCCCCTTCCTCAGGCAGGGCCCCGGTGAGGGAGTGTTGAAGGAAATGAAATGAGTTAATAAGGCAGCAGCGCTGTCTTCTCTCCAGTCTTGTTGCCTTCCCAAGGATCAGACCCAGGCTACTCCCCATATTGTACTTCTGGGAACCACCCAGAATGTGGGTACCCCTTGTTTTCTTCCTCTGAGCCATCTTGGGTTGTGATCAGACTCCTTACAAGACTTCAGGCCAAAGTAATTAAGAAAGTCTGATGAGGCCGGGTGTGTCCTTGCTCTCATCTTGGGGTGCTAAGATAAGCAAGCGGAGGTCAGGGAAGGTGCTGGGTGGGGCAGGATGGGGTGTGGGTGCCGTGCAGATGCCAAGGCAGGGACAGGTGTTGGATCACTAAGGCTCCACGGGGGGCCATGCTCTAGCACAGAAACATTTCATTATGTCCTGGTCTGGTCATTTCTGAGTTGAAATTTCCATGCTGCCCCAGTTCAGGATGTGCTTGTCTGAGAGTCCACCTGGGGCTTGATGTGGAGAAGGCGAGCAGCTATATTGGTGATGCCTCTGAAGATGGTACCCAGAACCACCAGCGTGCCCTTCTGGCGGGATCCTGGGCTCTGTGTGTGTGTGGGGAGGGGAGTGGGGCAGGGCGTGTGATGCTGATGGGAGGCTGGTGGCTATCTTCTCCCACTTTATTTTATTTAAAATTAAGTGGTTTTTTTTTTAAGATTTTATTTATTTATTTCACAGAGAGAGACACACAGCGCAAGAGGGAACACAAGCAGGGGGAGTGGGAGAGGGAGAAGCAGGCTTCCCGCGGAGGAGGGAGCCTGATGCGGGGCTTGATCCCAGGATGCTGGGATCATGACCTGAGCCGAAGGCAGACGCTTAACGACTGAGCCACCCAGGCGCCCCAATCTTCTCCCATTTTACTGTTTTTCTTTGGAAGAGAAAAGAAGAGAGGTAGAGATAGACCAAAAAAAAAGGGGGGGGGCTTAAGAGAATGGAGTAGATTTAGAAATAAAGACAGAAAAATGATGCTGAGAGGAGAGAAGAGACAGAAAATAGGAGAGAAGCAAGGTTATCTAGAGAATCACCTGCTGGCAGAAACAGAAGAGTGAAATTGAGACCGGCGAAAGGAACACAGAGGGCATGAGGAGGCAGAGGGCAGGGGGGGTCAGGGGCGTGAGACCTGCTTGGATGAAGCACTCGCCCCACCTTCCTTCTTTCCCCACCCATCTGCCCCATTTCCCTGATTGCAAAGTCGGAAGGGGCCGGAGCTGGGCTGCGCGCAGAGTCCCAGCCACCTGCCTGCCTTTATTCCTGACACCCAGCTGGGCTGCAGGAAGAGGTGAGAGCCAGTGTCACCTTTGCTGCTGCTGGGGGCAGGGGGCCCTCAAGCAGGGTCTGGAGAGGAGCCAGGCTGACCTGTGGTCCTGGCCCCCCTGAGCCTGTCTTGATGTCGTAGCTCTGGCTGCTTCTCTTGATTTGCTTTTCGTTGTGATGGAAGAGAATTGAAAGCCCATGTGATGGGTGGTCACACAGGACCTTACAGTTCAGGAGGGAGGACTGGGTTGTCCTACCCTGGGACCGAGGCCGTGCGTGGGGTGGAAGTGCCTTGTAACCGTCATGCTGTGTGCATAGTGAGCGGCAAGCTTGCACACCAGCAGCCCGGCTGTGGGCTGCAAAAGCGGGGATCCTCAGCGTAGTGAGGGTTGGTTTTTTGAAGTTAACTCATAATAGGAAGAGAAATGGCATCTCAGAGGCCCAGAGAACAGGGGCCTGACTCTGGCTTTGTCAGTGACACTAACACGTCTAGACAGAGAAAGTGTCCTCAAAGGGGTATCCTGGGTGTAGAGGAAGCAGGTGCATGGATCCAGACAAGCCCAGGTCAGAGGCCAGGGCCTGGGGAGAGGGAGGGGGAGGGGTGCCCTAGTGGAGGCCTAGTGGAGTTCATGGGGCCTTTTCAGAGCTCAGGTGACATTGTCCCTCCCACCCTCCCACTTCCCTTGATCTGATTGTGTGTTCATTTGGTACCTAGTCACTGATTCGGCTTCCGTGGGACATGGATGCCTAGAAGAAGACAACCTGGGGTGGGCACTCATCACGCTGGTCCCTGGAATAATTTACTATTAAAAAAATCAATACATTGGCATAATCGTAGCAAGAAATGCCACTTACAGAGTGAGCACTTACCAGACTCCGCTAAATGCTTTACGTGAATGTGTCATCCGATGCTGCCAACAATCTTGGGAGGTGGGCATTCTTTCCTCTGCTTCGTAGATGGGAAGACAGGCCCAGATCTGGGGTTTGCAGCAAACTTTCGGAGGCCAAAGCCTGGTCTCATCACCCTTGTCTTCTTGGAGGAGCTGGGGTTGGGGGTGATGCTGGGCTCCGAGCCCAGGCCCAGTGCAGCCTGAGTCATCCCCACCGAATGTGGCAGTGTCTGTCTGCCACTGAGAAGGTGGTACAGAGAGCCCCATCTCTGGACACGCAGGGCTGGGGCCAGATGCTAGAACCAGTGACTCAGCAAGAGTGGCTTCTCTGGGAGGCTCTGCTGGCCCGGGGGCCTCCCCACGGGAGGCCCCCAAACCTGTCGCCAGGACCACTGTGACGGCAGGACACAGGGCTGGACTTGCAGCACCAAGTGCTTACTCTGTCCCTTAATCTTGGATCAATAAGGAATAATTAAGGACCAGCATGAATGTCTGCCTAGGGATCCAAAGAATAAGGGCAGCTAAGCAGAAGGGGAGGTGCTGTGAGGGCCAGTGTCTGTCCTCAAGGCTGGCTGAAAAGAGATTTTGAAGTCAGAGTGGAGCCAGCATTCCAGGGGGCCTGGGGCTGGCAGGGAACCAGAGGAAGAGAGGGGAGAAGGGGATTGCTAGAGGTAAAGAAGAGGGGCCCCTGTAGACTCTGGCTGTGTAGAAAGGGGCTCTAGCCAGCCAGTGGCGGCTGCTTTCATCCCACCTGGGAGGCAGGGGCACACAGGATCCTAAGCTGGGAAGGGAAGCGAGGCAGCCTGCTCTGGGTCTCCACCAGGAATCCTTCCCAGCCCACCTGCTCCCTGTCCAGCCTCCACCGGCGGCCGGGGAAGGGAAGTTGGTGACGGCATTGGCTGCAGCAGAACCCTGACTCATGCCTTCCAGAACCAACAGATCTGATTTTCCTATTTTCCAGGGCTGTCATTGGCACCCAGGGTTCATCGCAAGAGGGCTGTGGGAGAGGTGGGAGAGGGCGTTCACACTCAGAGCACGGAAAGGGGCTGGGACTCCTGTTGCTGAAGGAACACACCTGGGCTTCCCTCTGCATCCCTGCTCATCAGGGCGGTCATGAGATGAGTTGTTGTCTAAGCTCTGGGTGGAGACTCCAGGCAGGCTCCCCGGGGAGAGGCACTGGAGTGGGGGTGGCCCTGGCGGCCTGTGAGGGCCCCCGCTGCTCCCCTCCTCCTTGTCCCACACAGGTGGGTGTACAGGTGTGTCTGCCGGGGCCGGGCAGCCTCCTCTGCTCCCTAGGCTCCCAGGCTCTGGGGCGCAGAGATAAAATGCTAATCAAATTCTTCTGGGCCTGCAGGTTCTTAGCTTGCTGCACACAGCAAGTATTCTCCTTCCAAGCTCCCTGCCTTACAGGGAGTGGGGGGCGGGGTACTGATCCTCTTATCTAGCAGGGTTGAGTACCTCACCCCATGCCCCCAAATCTGGGGGCTCCCAACGGCACTCCAAGGTTTCATCTGGGCCCAGAGTGAGTAGGGGAATCCAGATTGTTTTTCCAGGCAAAGCAGCAAAAGAATGGAGACAGAGCTATATCTAGAAGGCCTGCTGAGACTGGGGGATCCTGATGGGACCCAGTGCATCCAAAGGCGCATCATATTGCTTGTCTTGGTGTTGGAGCTCCCATGACTTATTTTTTTTGTATTTTTATCAATGGCAGCAAACATTTGTGCAGTGCTTTGCAGTGGGCTAAATTCTTCCACGGGTGTTCTGCTGGAATCCTTAAAGCAATCCATGAGCTAGGTCATATAAGGCTGGTCATTGCCCCACATGAGAGGTGACCCCTCGGTAAGTGCCCGAGCCAGGACCCAAACAGGTCTGAGGGTCCCACGCTGGGAGGACCCCGCCTTGGCAGATAAGGGCTAGGCCTGGTGGGAGGAGCCAGTGGGGTCCCCCCCTCCCCCCAGGCCTGAGAGCAGCTCAGCTATGAGCCCCAGCTATGCCAGGGGCCCTGGTACATGTCTGTTCAATTTGAAACTTGCCCTATTTTGACCTCTGCTGCTTCCCTAGAGTTACCAGCGAACCCTCAGAAGCACAGTGCTTGGCTTGAGGGACAGGGAAGTGGGGGAGATCCTGTGAAACCACAGCCCACCCCCTCTGTAGAAGGCTGCCTCCCACCCTATTTTTAAAGCATTCACAAAGATTGTACCGTGGAGCAGGCCTTATGGGGGATGACTGGAAGAAGGGAAATCGGAGTGACTTTGGGCCTGATTCACATTTGACTCCCGTCCAACAGGTTGGCCCCTTCCAATGGACTGTTGGTATCAATGCATATGGCTCCCGCACCAACGGATTCCTGCTTGTGTAGGCCTTGCCTTTAAGTTGTAGGTGCTTCAGGTCTCTGTGCCTGGAGCCGTTATTCATCAGGCAGGAGGCCTCAGCCCTGTGCAGCTGTGGTGAGTGCTCGGCACACTTTCCTCTTGTTATGGTTAATCATTCTAGTGATAGCGTCCCCTCAGACTGCTAGGAGGGAAGGAGGTGGGGAGAGGTTGGTGCCGAGCAGATTGTAGAGCGTGTCTATGTGCATGTGTGTGCATGCATGAGGTTGGGTGGGGAGGAATAGGGTAGAGAGAGTCAAGATTCCATGCAGCTTGGAGGTTGTTGGGGAGTGATTGGGAGTCCGCTCCCTTGGATGGACAAGCCAGCTGGGCAACAGCTGTTTTTCCTGGAGAGGCCTGGGTGGCCCCAGGCACTTCATCTGCTGGTCTTTTATGGCTCTAGGCATGGGGGGCCTGCCACCTGGCTGGTCCCGTGACCCGGGACTGGGATTTCTTGGGGAGGTGGGTGCTCTACTCTCACCCACATTCAGTTTAGAAGCCCATGGGAAGGGTGTGCTGTCCGGCCGGCATTCCTAGGCCTCTTTCCCCAGGGGCCTCAGTCTGTTCTGAAGTGCTGGGCAGTTCATCCCTGGCCTCCTGACCCTGTCACCTGTGTGGACGTGCTAGATGCAGGCCGACTCCGGCTCTGTCCTCTCCATTCTGCTCTGAGCTTCTCATCCCCTTCCTCCTCCTCTCCAGTGCTCCGATTCTGGGAGAAAGACTCCTCTGTGATCTCAACATGAGTCTGAAAGGCCCCTTTCCTTTCCTAAATCCACACCCGAGGACCCTTGGTTTCTTTCCATTCACAGCAGCAGGAGTTAGTCTTCCACGGCCCGTGTGCAAGGAGGTAGGAGGAGAGAGGAAGGGGCAGCATTATTCCAGCTCACCATTGTCACTGCCTAAACACTCCACCTCCAAGTTCACGTGAAAGAAAACCCTCTCACCTCTGGGACGCAAGCCTTTGGGCAGTACCATCTGTGACCCCTTCTGTTGTGGTTCTCACTGCTGACCCCGTCACTCTTCCAGGGAAGAGTCTGGCATCTCCTCTAAGTCCAGCCCCCCTCCCTGGGTGACAGGAACAGATGCTTCCTTGACCAGCATCTTAACTTTCTATTTCTTGACCAACCTTCACCCAGACCCCAGCCCAGCCGCCCACCCTGATGCCCGTGGCTTGGTGTTCTCTTGGCCTTATAAAACTCTGGCTCCAGTTGTTCTCCCTCCAGCCATGCTCTCCTGTCCTCCCACCTTCCCACTCCCTTGCCTTCATCACGCCTGCTCTCAGTGCCCTAAAGATCCAGCTCCCGGACCGGCCGGTATCTCTCCATCCGGCAGCCGCTTCTTGGCTTTGCCCTCTGTCCTCTCCCACCCAGCCCCCAGGGCCAGTGCCCTCAGCATACCTCGCTCTCGCCAACACCCACGTCTTTGTCCTTCTGCCGCACCCGGCCAGCCAAACGCCAACCCTCCAGCTACCCATGCCTGCACCTGGGATGCTGGAAAACTTCAGCCTCATGGCTCTGATCCCAGCAACGGCATTGTCTCCGACCCCCAGCTGACCTGTGCCCGCTCCCCATGGATCCATGGTCCGCACTCTCCCTGTATTCTCTGCCACGCACATGGTCCGGCACAGCTCCCTTCCTTCTGCAGGGACCGCTCCCGCCGAGGCCCGGTGTCCTTGGTGTGACCCACTGCCAAGTGTGTGATGGCCTCATGGGACTTCTCCGCAGAGTTCACCTGTCCCCCTGGAGCCTTTCTGCCACCGTGACTGCCGCCGCCTCCTGGTTGCATCTTCTCTGTTCCCTCCATCTCATGGTCGGCATTCCTCGGAGCTCCCGCTGTGGCCCTCTCTTTTTCTTGCTTATATTTTCTCCCTGGGGACTTTGTCCACGTCCAAGGTTGCACCTGTCACCTGGGGGCTGCAATCTCCCAGATGAAGTTGTCTAGTCCAGAGAACTCTCCAAGTGATAAATCTGTATATCCGTTGCCTGGGAGATATCTCCTCTTGAGGGTCCAAAGATACCTGGACTCCAACAGGGCAAAATGAAATTGCCTTCTCCTGTGACCTCCTTTAGCTCAGTGGCACTGCCATCCACCCTGTTGCCCACATCTGCATCCCAGGAGTCAGCAGGGTCCCCCCTTCCTAACTCAGTGCATATGGCTGATCACCAGACTGGGCTGCCTCCCCAGCACCCTTGCCCCACACCGGGCTCCCCACGTCCATCTTCAGGATGGCATCTCTGGCTCCTGAGGGTCTCCTTAGCTGTCCCCACACTGTGGCCGCAGTGGCCCTTGTGAGCAGCCAGTGTGATCACGGTCTCCTTGATAGGCAGCAAGGCCCCTGGTGACCTGCCCGTGGCCACCACTTGACACTCCCAGCCTCTGACCACACAGAACCTCCAGTGCCATCTCTCCTGCCTTCAGCCCGGAGCGCCTTCTTCCTTGAGCACCTCCTCTGCACAGCACCTGACTACCTAGTCATCCTTTGCGACTCAATGCATATGTCCCCTCATCCAGGAACACTTCTGTGACACCTCTCTCAAATCTGGGGTCTCTGCAGCCCCCGGTGCTCTCAGAGCCCCCATACTCACCTCTTAAAGTACCCGTGCCCTATAACAACCACTGTAATAATATATCAGCTCCTCTGTCTCCCCCTGCAGAGATCTGGGGCTTGTATGCATGGCCTGTTCATCAAAACAATGCTTAGTGATTATTGAATAAATAGTCAAGGTGGACTTCTAGGAGAGGCAATTATTAAGTGGCATTTTGTAGGCAGCTATGAAATGGTGTGAAAAGGAGGATATGAATGAATGGGTAGAGTGGGGGGTGGGGGTGGTCTTTGATTTCTTCAGGATTGGGGGGACAGGGAAATGACTATTTGGTAAGAGGCAGGGACAGCAGCAGAAGGCATGCCTCACTGACAGACATCACAGCACAGGCTGAACAAAGCACAGTGGTTTGCTCTCCTGGATTCCAGGTGGCAGGGCTGGGGCTCTGTGCACTGCGGAGTGAGAAAGGCAGTTGGAGTAGAGTAGCAGGTGCGCTCCTTTAGAGACCCGGAGGTAGGGTGCGACTTTGCCATGCTCACGGTCCCCAGAGCTCATCCTGGCCCTGGCACCAATCCCAGGCGTCTCGGAAGGCCCTAGGATTTGAGGTGCTCACTCACAGGCTGCCAGGCCGGCGTTGGAAGCCACAGGCGGGAATGTTGGGCCAGAGACACAGGAAGCAGGGACAGCCTTCTCTTTTCTCTGAGATCTGAACAGATGTGGAGACTACCAACCATCCCTGTCAGGGGAACCAGGTCTGGAGTGGGGTGTTTGGAACCACGGATGAGATGAGCCCTCCTAGTCCCTTCCAGGCCAGGGAATTACAGACTTGAGCCTCCACGTGAATAAGACCCTGGTTAAACACATTGCTGTGGGTGGGCATCAAACATCTTTGTAGGATGTCCAGGGACTGTTGCCTCTGGTTCGAAGGTGCTGGTGGCCGCTTCAGCCACATGAGGGCGCACAGACTCCAGGAATGGTTTCTTAGGGCTGGGCTTCCCGGCAGGGGCTGAGTAAGGTATCCCAGGAGGGGTGGCCAGAGTGTGAGAGCAATGACTGCCGACGGGACACCAGGACTGCACTCTGACCTTTCAGAATCACTCTGTCGTTGTCCCCAGCACTAGGGCCATTCACTGATTCATTCACTGATTTATTTATTTTTACATAGGCTCCATGCCCAGCGTGGAGCCCCATGTGGGGCTTGAACTCAGGACCCCGAGATCAAGACCTGAGCTGAGATCAAGAGTCGGACACTTAACTGACTGAACCACCCAGGCGCCCCTCATCAATTCATTGATTTAAGAAACATTTGCCCAGCACCTGGGAGGGGCCGGCTCTGAGTTGGCAGGCTCTGTGGATACAGAATCAGATAAGCCCGCCAGGATGTTGGGGAAACACACAGCCTGGCATGGAGGCTGACCCTCCAAACTGAAGTTTCCAGGTGACATATATGTGCTGTGAGGGGGCACCCTTGAGGAATGTTGATTCTGCTTGGGTCTTGGGAAAAGGCTTCCTCCTGTCGGGAGTATTTGCTATGGGTTTTGCAGAGTGAGTAGGAGTTCAGTAGGCCAAAACGTTAGAGAAGAGGCCATCCCAGCAGTGGAAAGTCTTGAGCCCAGGCCTGGAGGCAGGAACCCACTGGCCTGTCCAAGCTGGCTGGACAGGTGAATGTCTGGTGGGAGGAGGCTGGCTGGCAGAGGGTGTTGGCTATCAGATTGAGGGGAGAGATGGGGAGAGAGGAGTCAGGGCAGATTCAGGTTTTACGAGGCCAGAAGCTTCTAAGGTTTTGGAGGCTTCTTAGAACAAGAATACAAAACTAGGTAGAGGGGCTTGGAAGGGTCCATGTACGTGGGAGGCCTGAAGCTTCAGCTTATTAGCTGCCTGGAAACTCCCCTGTGCATGGGAGGCATCTTTCACGTCTTCTCTCCTTCCTTTTAGATTTCCTGCTGGCCCTTCAACAGCTAGCTTCCCATGGGCAGCAGAGAGCTTCTGCTTTCTCCCTCCCTTCCTGGGTGCCCTGGAGCCTCAAGCAGTGGTATGAGGCTGGATTCAGGGAACCGGAGTCCGGGCCTCTTTTGGAGGCAGGGAGGCAGCGCTGCTCGGCTGGGGGTGGGGGTTGGGAGGTGGGTGGGGATGACTTTTCACACTGAGTCTATGCAAATAGTGGCCTGCCATTTTTCCATGGGGCGCCTGTGTATCTGTCCAGCAAACTGCTGTGAACACCTGAAATAATTCACAGGTGCGGAGGATTTTCTGTTTGTCAAGCACTTTTCACACTTCACCACATCCCAGTGAGGCAGATTAACTGTTCCCTCTCCACAGAAGGCTCATGATTGGCCCCCGGGTACCTGGCACACTGAACCATGGCAGGTGGACTGCACACTTCATACTTTCCCTGGTTCACCCTGCTGCCTCTTTTCGCTGTCAGCTCGCCAATATTTCAACCCGAGATGGCCTTCCTTGGGCACCTGCACGGGGCCGTGATTCACCATAGAAGTGAAACCACAAATGATGCGGCTGGCCTTGATACCCTCCTGTCCTGCGGGGTGTTCTGATGGTAAAGGCATGCACAGGTAGGGTGGCGCTGATGGCCTTTTTGACCCTGTCTGTGTCTGCGGTGTGGTGAGAGAGTTCTCGCCTTTACCCCTTTCCTGGGCTGATGGGAGAGCTCACACTTGGGTAAAATCTCCCTCTCAGCCTGTCACCTGTGCAACGGATTTCTGAGACCCAGCACTAGATTTGCAAGATCTTCTAGGTTGCCTGAAGCCTGTGTTCAATTTGAAGGTCTTAGCGAGGGCAGGGCGAAGAGAGGGGAGGGGCCGCTAATCCCAGCAGCTTTGATCAAATAAGCAGTACTGAGCATCTGCTGTGTTAGACACTGTGCTAGCCCCGTAAGGATGGAGCTGAATCAGCCATGCCCTTGTCCTTGAGGCTTACTTCAGCATCTACCTGTGCCGGGCATGGAGCTGGGCGGGGACACGTGGAGATGGATGAGCATCCGTGTGCCTGTGTGTGAGCAGCTCAGTCTCTTTCAGGATGTCAGCAGAGAATAGGAAAAGGCATAACATAGTCTGTACAAGATTGGGAAGGACAATTTCTCTGCTTCTCATGCCACCAACTTTAGTGAAAACAATGGCTTTGACCTCCCTTGATTCTTTCTTGGCCCCAGACACGGGCAAAGATGAGCCTCCTGCCATGCTCACAGAAGTGTGCAGTAGACCCTCCTCTCTCTCTCTCTCCTGCTTCCCCTAATGGCAAAAGCATATTTCTGCTCTTGGAGAAGTTCTTTTGCAGGGACTTGCAGGAAATACATGGGATGGAAATGGATCGGGGAGGTCAGTGGAGACATTTCCTCTGAAGGGTACACAAAGCTTTGGGAGCCTCTGGTCTGGGGTTCAGTACACATCAGGGTGATTAGGACAACAAGGGGGAGAAAAGGGGGGAACCACCCAAGGGTTCAGGTGTTTCTAGATGCATCAAGGCCATATCCAGAAAACCCCAAAGCCTCTGAACCTCAACCACACAAACAGCCCTGGTTTATCGTGTTTTCTATAATCTGCACGAATCAGCCTGTGCTGTGGCTTGGGTGAAAAGGATGCTGTGAGGCAGGAGGACCCCAGGGGTGCTCAGAACAAGTACCTGCCACTGGATGTGTGTGTGTGTGTGTGTGTGTCTGTGTCTCCCCTTGTCCCCCTAAAGGTCTGGCAGACATCAACAAGAAGAGTGCAAGAGTGAAAGCCTCCTTGCCCCTGAACTTCCCCAGCAGCTGCAGGAGCCTGGAGACAGCGGAGGTGGCTGATGGTTGGTGTGGGTGGTTGGCTCCACACTGGCTCCCAGTGCCCCAGCTCGCCTGGGCTGTGCATGACTTCTGGTCCACTTGAGCCGAGGCCTGGCTTTGTCTGGGGGGGCTGGTGCTCAGCACAGGTACTCCTGGCTGGCCCTGGGGCATTTGTTCCTTGCAAGCTTTGGAGTCTCTGGGGCCACCCCATGCCTGGGACATTAGCTGGGGGAAGGAAGATGCTCTGTGATTCCCCAAAGCCCTTTTGTCTTAACCTCGTGTGAGTCTCACAACGATGCCGTAAGGTATATATCATTCTTTAGCTCTTCATTTGACAGAAGATGAGCTTGAAGTTCAGAATGGCTCGCCCAAGACTGCACAGCTGGTGTGAGCTAGGGCTGGGGCTCCATTGCACATCCCTCTGAAGGCAAGCCCTGAGCTCCTTCCAGGACTCTGAATAGACTTTACAAAGCCTCCCTGTAACCTTCTCCTCCTGAGAAGCCTGGGCCCTCCAGCCCCTGATGCAGCATGGGGTGGGATGAACTCCATGGCAGAGGTGCTCCTCAAACCCTCCTGCCTCAGCATCCAGCAGGAGTGGTACAGTTGACACAGACTGAGTGTTGACAGCCATCCGGGCAGGTGTAGTGAGTGACTAACGTGGACCTGGAGTTGCCCAACTTTCTTGATCCTGCCTCCCATCTGTCAACAACTTTGAGTGTACAGTTTTGAGTGATATCTGTGTATTTATTTATTTATTTATTATTATTTTTTTAATTTATTTATTCATTTGATAGAGTGAGAATGAGAGAGAGTACATGAGAGGGGGGAGGGTCAGAGGGAGAAGCAGACTCCCCGCCGAGCAGGGAGCCCGACGCGGGACTCGATCCCGGGACTCCAGGATCATGACCTGAGCCGAAGGCAGTCGCTTAACCAACTGAGCCACCCAGGCGCCCGTTGAGTGATATCTGTGTATTTATAAATTATATTTGTATTGTGCTCTAGTACATATGACCATTAGTAAAGCACAGATCAATTAAAGAGGAGAAGGAGGGAACCAACATGCAAGAATACGGGAATACCGCTGCTTTTGAAACATTCCCAGAGGGCGTCTTAGCTTCTCTCTCTGCACCAGCTTTCTTGGCCAGCCCTTGGCAGAGCCATCCCCCGCCTCTGGCTCACCGTGGCATTGTCCCCCATTGCTGTGTCAGAGCCGTGGTCACGCTGCTGCCCTTGGGGGAGGGCCCTCGTGCCTGCAGACCTCTCCTGTCCTCCGTGTCAAGGGACCACTGTCTCCTGTTGCTATGACAGCTCATGCTTGCCATGCCCCATGGAAGGTTTTGTGAAATAGCCCCCCCGCCTTCTTTTAGCTAAGATATATTTGTTACAAAAGTAGCATGTTAGGATTATTAACAAAGCTGTTGTGGTTTTTACTTGTTCTTTTTTGCAGCTCTTCAGTTTGGCGGTAGGCATGAGGTTGTGGGCGGAAGGAAATATGAGGGGTGGTTTCCACTGCTCCCCCTTCCCCCCTCTCGGCTCAGGGGCCCCTGGCATTTTGTTCCTTTAGGACATTTTCCTTTCCAGAAGGCATCTCCGTCTTTTCTGGGATGGCCTGGTGTTTGGCTGTTACTCATATGCTTAATCCAGACCTGTGTCTCACCCTCAAACCACATGTACTATTATTTAATATTTTTCTTAAACCTGAGTTACTTCTTGAAATTAAATTTCTTGTTTCTTTAAACTTGTCCTAAGCAACGAAGTCCACAAAATCCAGATGCAATGTGCTAATTGCTCTTCTTAAATGTGTTGAAATAAATGCCTGACTATTGAACAGAAACATGACTCTCCACTATAATCACCTTCGATTACCAGCGGGTGCACCCACGCTCTGGGGAGCACTGATGTGGAGGGCTCGAGGGAGAGTCCTTGGCCAGGTTCCATCTGAGCCCGAGGGCCACCTCCTAAAAGACCATTGACAAGACTTGAAACACTCAGGGATGTTTTCTCCATTCCATACCTGCCGAGACACAGACCCTGTCCAGCAAACCTTAGGCACTCAGACTGGGGCCCTGGGGTGGGGGCGGCAGGTTACAGTGATTCCCCCCAGGTTACAGTGATTCCCCCCAGCCCACAGCAGCCATTTGCTTAAGCGAATGTAAAGGAAACGTGGCTTGACTCTCCCCCAAGGTGAGTGACCACAGCTTACACTCCAAACTGGTGGCCGCTGAAGTGTTTTTATTTGCTTCCCTTGTTCATGGGGACTGGGCTCTGCAGACAGAGACAGGATCTTCCCCATCTCTCCCAGCCCTTGGTATCTGAGTAGGACAGTCCAAGGTCGGGGGGAGGGGCGGATTTCTGAGATGACTGGGACTGGCTGCGGGATATATTATATATGCCTCCCCTTGGATGATGTCTTGGCTCTACTGGGACACCACCAAGACTTTGTTCAGGGAACTAGAGCTTCCGGGTGTTATTTGTCAGGAAGGCTCTAGAATGCTAGCCTCTGCACCCTGACTCAGGGCCAGGGCTCTGTCTTTGTAGGTTTTTTCTGTCTCTGTCGTCAGACACCCATTGATTGGATCACTTCGCTCAAGATCACCACAGCAACGGGGTTGCTAACACTCAGCAGTCAACTTACCCCTAAGGCTCACTTATTAGAAATGAGGATTGCTTCTAATTTTCTCATTGACCTTTTCTTGCTCAGAGGGGTATTAAAACGAAGTATTCTTAGGACTGGGACCTACCAAGAAATCTAAAATGTTTGTTTATCTTCACGTCTTACTCAAAACAATACATTTCCAAACCTAAACATCTTTGTGTCTAATCTTAAGTATATTCAGTATGACTCTTACTTTCTTCCTCTTTAGTGTAGATACCCGGAACTATTTCTTTGGGAAACTCCCTATACTGACTCTCCTAGAAGAGACTTTGGTGGACCCATTGCCCTGTCCTGCAGACCCAAATGGTGGCAGAGAGTCCCCTTGGGGGCTTATTGAAAATTACAGATTCCTGGGCTCCCACTCTGCAGAGTTGGAGGAGACAGATCTGGAATGGCTTCCAGGTAGCTCTCTTCTTGGAAAGATCCTTAGGGGACTCTGAAGTATTTGGGACCACCTGGTCTACAACTGTTCCAACTTGCCTAAATTGCAGGGAAAACTTGACTCAAGCTGGGGCCTGTGATACACAGGGGTGTGTTGAGGCACAGGGCTGAGTAGGCAGGGAAGCAGCTGATGTCAAGATTGCATTTCTTCCTGGGCGGTTGGTTGCCAGGACCAAGAGGTTCTTGAGGTCTCCTACTCCATAAACCCTACCATGAGCGTCAAGTGTGATGCTTATCTTCCTGTGTAAGGAGACTGTATTCGTCTAATCTAAACGTGGCATCAGATCATGTGGTATTACTTAAAGATCAAGGGGCCCGACAGTCAGCCTTGTTTTATGTCATGTGCGATCGTGATCTACGTGGAGACCATTTCTGCCCACCGTCATTCTTTTTTTTTTTTTTTAAGATTTTATTTATTTATTTGACAGAGAGAGAGCGAGAGCAGGAACACAAGCAGGGGGAGTGGGAGAGGGAGAAGCAGGCTTCCCGCCGAGCAGGGAGCCCAACGCGGGGCCCGATCCCAGGACCCTGGGATCATGTCCCGAGCTGAAGGCAGACACCCAACCGACTGAGCCACCCAGGCGCCCCTAAAAAAATAATTTTTAAGAGCAGTTTTAGATTTACAGCAAAACTGAGAGGAAGATAGAGAGATTGCTCATAAACTGCTGCCCCCCCATGCACAGTCTCCCACATCAGTGCCCCCATCAGAATGCTACATTCGTTAACAACCAATGAAGCTACACTGACATCATTGTCACACAAAGTCCATAGTTTATATTACATAAACATTCATGTTGCAAACATGAATTGCTGATGAAATTGCTGATATGTTTTGACTTACAAAAATGGCAATTTTATAGGGTTCAATTAATACAAAGGTAAAATTTGAAAATCCTTCTTTACTCCTACCCTACTCCCACACAATTACACTGTCCTTTATGTGTGTGGGCTCGCCTGTGCATGCATATATATATATATATATGGCATCCCTCTTGCAATTTGGATTCATCTCTTTTTTTTTATTCTTATGTTAATCCCCATACATTACATCATTAGTTTTAGATGAAGTGTTCCATGCTCATGGATTGGAAGAACAAATATTGTGAAGATGTCAATGCTACCTAGAGCAATCTACACATTCAATGCAATCCCCATCAAAATTGGATAGCCACATGCAGAAGAATGAAAATGGAACCAGAAAAGACCCCGCATAGCCAGAGGAATATTGAAAAAGAAAAAATCTGCGTATAAGTGGATCCAGACAGTTCAAACCTGTGTTATTCAAGGGTCAACTGTATTTTTTTTTTACTTCAATTAACTCCTCAGTTATAAGCCAAATTAAAACATAGTCAATTCCATTTTTAAAAGATGAATCCAATAAAATCAATGCACAGAAGTCAGTGTTCCATGATTCATTGTTTGTGCACAACACCCAGTGCTCCATGCAGAATGTGCCCTCCTCAATACCCACCACCAGGCTAACCCATCCTCCCACCCCCCTCCCCTCTAGAGCCCTGTTTGTTTTTCAGAGTCCATCGTCTCTCATGGTTCGTCTACCCCTCCGATTTCCCCCGCTTCATTCTTCCCCTCCCACTACCTTCTTCTTCTTCTTTTTTTTTTCTTAACATATATTGCATTATTTGTTTCAGAGGTACAGATCTGAGATTCAACAGTCTTGCACAATATCTTATGGTTTTGGGTGCAATTGTAAATGGGATGGACTCCTTAATTTCTCTTTCTTCTGTCTTGTTGGTGTATAGGAAAGCCACTGACTTCTGTGCATTGATTTTATTGGATTCATCTTTTAAAAATGGAATTGACTATGTTTTAATTTGGCTTATAACTGAGGAGTTAATTGAAGTAAAAAAAAAATATAGTTGACCCTTGAATAACACAGGTTTGAACTGTCTGGATCCACTTATACGCAGATTTTTTCTTTTTTTTCTTTTTTCCTGCAAAGAGCTATACTCTTTCCACTTGCTTTCGGGTTTGGTCAAGGTTTTATTTATTTATTTTTTTTAAAGATTTTATTTATTTATTTGAGAGAGAGAGAATGAGAGAGAGAGAACACACGAGAGGGGATAGGGTCAGAGGATGAAGCAGACTCCCTGCCGAGCAGGGAGCCCGATGCGGGACTCGATCCAGGGTCTCCAGGATCATGACCTGAGCCGAAAGCAGTCGCCCAACCAACTGAGCCACCCAGGCGCCCCATTGGTCAAGGTTTTAAAAGCTGCCTCGGGGCTGCAGGGAGAGGCTCAGGCAGAAGCCCCGACAGCAGGGGGTGCAGAGGGACCCCTCAAAGGCCTGGGCCCCGGGGGCTGCCCGTCTGCTGGAGGGTGAGCCCCTGGAAGCAAGGCTGCGCAGCCCAGCCCGCCGAGCTCAGACAGGTGCGCCCCATCTTCCTGCTGAGCTTCACCTGCTCCTCTAGGACGCGGTTCTCCAGCAGGTCCCGGCGTCTGCGCGGGCACCGCCCGGGGCTTGCAGATCCAGAAGGGCCTGCTTCAGGTTCTTCTCTGGGCGGAGCGGCTTCCACGGAGTTCAGGGGTTTGCCCGGTCAGTCCTGGGAGGCTTCTGTTTGTTCTGGAGGAGGGCGCGGCCAGGGTCTCGGTTTTGCACCCCAGGATCCCAGTGCCTTGGCGCTGGTCCCCGGCCCACCCCTGGGGGAAGTGCCCTCGCAGTCCAGAAACACAGCGTCGCAGTGGAATTAGAAGCCCAGAAAGAGGGAAGGTTGGAGGCCCGAAGGTGCAGGCTGACCAGGCGGCTGGCCACGGCCTCCACGTGGGTGGAATCATTCTGGCAAATCTGGGAGCTCGTAGCTAGTGGGCAGTGGGGGCTAAGCTCGAAAGCTGGTGATGGCTGGTCCCCGAGGCAGGGGGTGGTCGCTGCTACAGAGGGGTTGGAGGGTGGTCGGAGGCTGGAAGAAGGGGCTCCCTGGGTCTGTTCCTCCAAACACTGTTGCAGCGAGAGAGGGACCTCAGGGCACACTGTCTATATGGGGATTTGTTTGCAGTGTAGTTCTGCAAATGTATTTTCTCTATGGTTTTCTTAACATTTCCTTTTCCCTAGCTGACTTTATTGTTAGAATACAGTACAGAATACATAGAACATACAAGATATGTGTATATCGACTGTTTATGTTATCAGTGAGGGTTCCGGTAAACAGGCTATTAAGTTTTTGGGGAGTCGAAAATTATACTTGGTGCCCCTAACCCTGTGGTTGTTCATGGGTCAAGTGTAAATTTTAGGGTTCACAATTCAGAATGAGTGTAAACAGTTTGAGAAAAAAAGAACTGAATTTTGCATCAGCATCATTTGATGAAATGAACAATAAAAAAAGGGAACCCTGGGTTCCAGCTGCAGAGAAGCGTGGGCTCCATAAAACTTGATGGATTGGGGACCAAAGGGAATCAGATTTACCAGAAGTTCACGGAGGTCAAAACATCTGCTTTTCTATAGCCAGAGCTGGCCCCCGGGCCCTGTGGTCTCCAAGTCAGCCTTCACCAGTATTAATCCTAACACTTAAACCTCCCGCTTTCCACTAGGGTTGATTATACTGAAATTTTGAATTTTAACACTTTTTTCTGATTTTATTTGATGTATTTGCTAATTTTGTTTGTTTTTAAGCCCCCTGGCAGTATGGAGCTAGAAGTTAGAGAGATCCAACCACTTGTTAGAGGTTCCCTCTAAGTGAGAGGGGGTCAGAGTGGTTTTTGGTTTTGTTTTTGTCAAAATAAACTGGTAAATGGGAGTTGGAGGGGCATCTGGAGGGAGGTCATGGTGTAGGTGGATGGGCTGACCATTTGGAAACTTTCCTGGTTTTAGGAAACATTGTGTTGCATGAAGGGTAATACCTGCATTTTCCCAAACCTGGCAGATTTGCCGGTGACTAAGACTTCTTTTCTGGAATGTGAGCAGATGGGACCCTAACTGTAAGGATTTTGGTACCTCAGCTTTTTGCATGGGTTTTAAACATTATATCTGCACAATACTTGGATCATACAAAATACATTTCAGTGCATTTCTTTGACTTTAAGGATTTAGGGACCTCTTCTTTCCAGCTGCAAGTGGGGATAGAGATAAAAATAGGCTGGCATTTTATTTTTTTAAAAACAGCTTTATTTAGGTATAATTCACATAATACATAATTCACCCATTTGAAGTATATAATTCAGTGATTTTTAGTGTATTCACACATATCTGCAACCATCATCACAATTTTAGAAGATACTCATCACCTCAAAAAAAATCCCCACCTAATCCCATGCCCTTTATCTATAAACCCCCTTAACTTCCCATCCCTCCCACCTCTTACCCTTAAGCAACCAATAACTGCTTTTTATCTCCGTAGATTTTCCTATTCAAGACTTGTGTGTGAATGGAAGCATATAATATGCAGACTTTTGTGACTGATTTCTTTCACTTAGCATAATGTTTTCAAGGTTTATCTGAGTAGTAGCATGTATCAGAACTTCATTTCTTTTGGGGCCAAATAGTATTCTGTCGTCTGGATATATACCACCTTTTGTTCATTTCTTTGTTTGTTGATGGACATTTGGGTTGTTTCTGTCTTTCAGCTATTATAAACAATGCTGCTATAAACATTCGCATACATATTTTTCTGTGGGCATGTTTTCATTTCTTTTGTGCGCATACTTAGGAGTGGAATTGCTGGGTCATATGGTAACTCTGAGGAACTGACACTTTTCCAAAGCGGCTGCACCATTTTATTCCCATTAGCATTGTATGAGATTTTTAATTTCTCTACATACTCACCAACACTTACCTCACTTTTTAAGTCTAGCTCTCCTAGTGGATGTGAAGTGGTATCTCACTATGGTTTTGATTTGTATCTCCCTAATGACTAATGATGTCAGAAGCATCTTTTCATGTACTTATTGGCCATGCGTATATCTTCATTATAGAAATTTTTATTTGGATCATTCACTCATTTTAAAATTGGTTTGTCTTTTTGAATTTGAGTGTAAGAATTCTTTATATTTTGGATACAAGTCCCTTATCAGATACATGATTTGTAAATAATTGCTCCCTTTCTGTGGGGAGTGTCACTTTATCGATGGTGTCCTTTGAAGCCCAAAAGTTTTACTTTTTTTTTTTTTTTTAAGATTTTATTTATTTATTTGAGAGAGGGAATGAGAGACAGACAGCAGGAGAGGGAGGAGGGTCAGAGGGAGAAGCAGACTCCCCGCCAAGCAGGGAGCCCGATGCGGGACTTGATCCCGGGACTTCAGGATCATGACCTGAGCTGAAGGCAGTCGCTTAACCAACTGAGCCACCCAGGCGCCCCCAAAAGTTTTACATTTTGATGAAATCTGATTTTTTTCTTTCATTGCTCATGCTTTGGGTGTCTTATGTAAGAATCTTTAACCAAATCCAGGGTCATATTTACCCCTTCATTTTGTTGGAAAGGTTTTATAGTTTTAGCTCTTACAGTTAGGTCTTTGACCTATTTTGAGTTAATTTTTATATATGGTGTGAGGTAAGGGTCCAACTGCATTATTTTGCATGTGGCTATCCAGTTGTCCCAGCACAATTTGTTGAAAAGACAGTTCTTTTCCCATTAAATAGTCTTGGCCTCGCTGTAAAAAAATCAGTTGATTATAGTTGCATGGATTTATTTCTGGATCCTTAGTTATATTCCATTGATCTATATCAATGATTGATTACCATTGCTTTGCAGTAAGTTTTAAAATTGGGAAGTATGGATCCTATATTTTTCTTCTTTTTCAGGACTGTTTTAGCTCTTCTGGGTCCCTTGCAATCCTGTGTGAATATTAAAATCCACTTGTCAATTTCTACAAAGAGGTCATCTGGAAATCTGATGGGGTTGTGTTGAATCTGTAGATAAGTTTGGGGAGTATTGCCATCTTAACAATATTAATTAAGTCTTCTGATCCTTGAACATGAGATGTTTCCCCATCTATTTAGATCTTCCTTATTTTTTTCAACAATGATTTGTAATATTCAGAGTATAAGTTTTACACTACTTTTATTAAGTTTCTCCCTGTGTTACTCTTTTTGATGCTATTGTGAATGACTGTTTTGTAATTTCATTTTTGGATTGTTCGTTGCAAAAATACAACACAGTTTTATATATTGATCTTGGATCCTGGAACCTTGCTGTGGGTTTCTCATAAAGGCTTTTTATCAAGTTGAGGAAGTTCCCTTCTATTCGTAGTTTTTTGAGTGCTTTTATCATGAAAGGGTGTTGGATTTTTCAAATGCTTTTTTAATTAACATATAATGTATTATTTGTTTCAGGGGTACAGGTCTGTGATTCATCAGTCTTACAGAATTCACAGCGCTCACCATAGCACATACCCTCCCCGATATCCATCACCCAGCTACCCCATCCCTCCCACCCCCCTCCACTCCAGCAACCCTCAGTTTGTTTCCTGAGATTAAGAGTCTCTTATGGTTTGTTTCCCTCTCTGGTTTCATCTTGTTTCATTTTTCCCTCCCTTCCCCTTGATCCTCTGCCTTGTTTCTCAAATTCCACGTATCAGTGAGATCATATGATAATTATCTTTCTCTGATTTACTTATTTCCCTTAGCATAATACCCTCTAGTTCCATCCACATTGTTGCAAATGGCAAGATTTCATTTTTTTGATGACTGCATAATATTCTGTTGTATATATATACCACATCTTCTTTATCCATTCATCTGTTGATGGACATCTAGGTTCTTTCCATAGTTTGGCTATTGTGGACATTGCTGCTATAAACATTGGGGTGCACGTGCCCCTTCGGATTACTACATTTGTATCTTTGGGGTAAATACCCAGTAGTGCAAGTTCTGGATCATATGGTAGCTCTATTTTCAACTTTTTGAGGAACCTCCATACTGTTTTCCAGAGTGGCTGCACCAGCTTGCATTCCCACCAACAGTGCAGGAGTGTTCCCCATTCTCCACATCCCCGCCAACATCTGTCGTTTCCTGACTTGTTAATTTTAGCCATTCTGACTGGTGTGAGGTGGTATCTCACTGAGGTTTTGATTTGTATTTCCCTGATGCAGAATGATGTTGAGCACTTTTTCATGTGTCTGTTGGCCATTTGGATGTCGTCTTTGCAGAAATGTCTGTTCATGTCTTCTGCCCATTTCTTGACTGGATTATTTGTTCTTTGGGTGTTGAGTTTGATAAGTTCTTTATAAATTTCGGATACTAGCCCTTTATCTGATATGTCACTTGCAAATATCTTCTCCCATTCTGTTGGTTGTCTTTTGGTTTTGTTGACTGTTTCTTTGCTGTGCAAAAGCTTTTTATCTTGGTGAAGTCCCAATAGTTCATTTTTGCCCTTGCTTCCCTTGCCTTTGGCGATGTTTCTAGGAAGAAGTTGCTGTAGCTGAGGTTGAAGAGGTTGCTGCCTATGTTCTCAAGGATTTTGAGGGATTCCTGTCTCACATTTCGGTCTTTCATCCATTTTGAGTCTATTTTTGTGTGCGGTGTAAGAAAATGGTCCAGTTTCATTCTTCTGCATGTGGCTGTCCAATTTTCCCAACACCATTTGTTGAAGAGACTATCTTTTTTCCATTGGACATTCTTTCCTGCTTTGTCAAAGATTAGTTGACCATAGAGTTGAGGGTCCATTTCTGGGCTCTCTATTCTGTTCCATTGATCTATGGCAAATGCTTTTTCTGCATCTATTGGGTAATCATGTAATTTTAAAAATTCTATTGATATGATGTATTATATTAATTGATTTTCAGATGTTGAGCCAACTTTGCATTTCTGGGATAATTCTCACTTGGATATGGCATATAATCCTTTTTATATGTTGCTGGATCCAGTTTACTAGTATTTTATTGAGGATTTTTGTGTCCCAAGTTCATAAGAAATATTTGTAATTTTCTTAGGATATCTTTGTCTGGTTTTGCTATTAAGGTAATACTGGCCTTAAAAAATGAGTTGGGAGTATTCCCTCCTCTTCTGTTTTTTTGGAAGAGTTGTTGAAGAACTGGTATTAACTCAGTAGTGAAGATATTTGGACTTGGGCTTTTCTTTGTGTGTAGGTTTTTGATTACTAATTTAATCTCTTCACTTGTTATGTCTACTTGGATAGTCTATTTCTTTTTGAGCCAGTTTTAGAAGTTTGCATCTTTGGGAATTTGTCCATTTCATCAACGTTATCTAATATGTTGGTGTACAATTGTTCATAGGACTCCTTTTTATTTCTGTAAGGTCAGTAGTAATGTCCCTTTGTTCATTTCTGATTTTAGTAATTTGAGTTTTCTTTTTGTTTCTTGGTTAATCTAGCTAAAGGTTTGTCAGTTTTGTTGAACTTCTCAGAAAACAAACTTCTGGTTTCCTTTATAGTCTCTATTGTTTTTCTGTTTTCTATTTATTTCACTAATTTCCTTCCTTCTGCTTGCCCTAGGTTTGGTTTGTCCTTCATTTTCCAGTGTCTTAAAGTGGAACATTAAGCTATTGAGATCTTTTTTCTGTCTTAAAGTGTGCATTTACAACTACAAAATTCCCTCTAATCACTGATTCAGGTGCACCCCATAAGTTTTGGTATGTTGTGTCTTTATTTTCATGCATCTGAAAGTGTTTTCTGATTTCTCTTTTGATTTCTTATTTGACTTGTTGGTTATGGGTCATATTTAGGAGTTCGTTGTTTAATTTTCACATACTTGTGAGCTTCTTAAATTTTTTCCTGCTGTTGGTTTCTAATTTCATTCCATTGTGGTCAGAGAAAATACTTGGCGTTACTCTATCTTTTTAAATTTATTGAAGTTTGTTTTATGCCTAGCATATATGGTTTATCCTGGAGAATGTTCAGTGCGCACTTGAGAAGAATATATATTTTATTGTTGTTGACTAGAGATGTCTTTTAGGTTGAGTTGATTTATAGTGTTGTTCAAGTCTTCTGTTTCCTTGTTAATCTTTTATTTAATTGTTCTAGCCAATCCTGGAAGTAGGACATTGAAATTTTCAACTATTGTTGAGTTTTCTGTTTCTCCCTTCATTTCTGCCAGTTTTTACTTTATGTATCTTGGTGCTCTGTTATAATTACTATACGTCCCTGATGGAGTGACCCTTTTATCATTATGAAATGTCCCTCTTTATCTCTAGTAACATTTTTTTAAGAAAGGGAGGGGGAGGAGGAGGAGAGGGAGAGAGAGAATCTTAAGCAGGCTCCACATTCAGCGTGAGTCTGATGCATGGCTCGATCTCACAACCCTGAGTTCATGACCTGAGCCAGAATCAAGAGTCAGACATTTAACTGACTGAGCCACCCAGGTGCCTCTCTAGTAATTTTTTTTTTTTTTAAGATTTTATTTATTTATTTCACAGAAAGAGACAGCGAGAGAGAGAACACAAGCAGGGGGAGTGGGAGAGAGAGAAGCAGGCTTCCCACGGAGCAGGGAGCCTGATGCGGGGCTAGATCCCAGGACCCCGGGATCATGACCTGAGCCGAAGGCAGACGCTTAATGACTGAGCCACCCAGGCGCCCCTCTCTAGTAATATTTTTTAAAAGTCTACTTTATCTGATATAAGTGAAGCCACTCCAGCTTTCTTTTAGTTGCTGTTTGCACGATGTTACCTACTTCTGTCCTTTTATAGTCAACTGTTTGTTTTTTTGAATCTAAATTGTATCTCCTGCAGACAGCATATAGTTGATCCACGTTTTTTTTTTTTTTTTTTTTTTTTTTAAGATTTTATTTATTTGACAGAGAGAGACACAGCGAGAGGGGACCACAAGCAGAGGGAGTGGGAGAGGGAGAAACAGGCTTCCCACGGACAAGGGAGCCCAATGCAGGGCTTGATCCCAGGACCCTGAGATCATGACCTGGGCCAAAGGCAGATGCTTAATGACTGAGCCACCCAGGCGCCCCGATCCATGTTGTTTTTTTAACCCAGTCTGACAATTTCTGCCTTTTTATTTGATTGTTTAATCCATTCATATTTAATGCTGTTATTGATATAGTTGGATTTATATCTGTCATTTTATTTTCTGTTTTCTGTATGGCTTGTGTCTTTTTTTGTTTATCTAGTCCTCCTTTACTGCTTTCTTTTGCATCAAGTGGATATTTTTCTAATGTAGCACTTTAGTTTCTTTAATTTTTTTTCAGTTTTTTAAAGTGGTTGCTCTAGGGTTTATCATATACATTTTCATTTACCAGAATCAGCTTTAGATTTTTACTAGCTTAATTCCAGTGATGTATGGAAACATTATTTCTATATAGCTCTATTCAGTTTTCCCCACTTTTGTGTATTATTGTTATATACATCACATCTATTAACGTTACAAACCCACCTGTGCATTATGTTACTTTACTAACTGCAGTTATTTCCTTAGCCCAGTATAGCTTTGTTCCCACCCACCTCCTTTGTGTTGTTATTGACCAATATTACATTTTTCTGTTATAGGTCCAACATTACATTATATACATATTATTTATACATTGGCTTTTTAATTAGTTATAAGAAGGAAGGAGAGAAATATGCATTTATACTTTAAAATAATTACATAATTACCTTTATTGATACATAATTACCTTTGTTTTCTTTGTGTGGATTCAAATAATCATCTAGGATCATTTGTTTGTAGCCTGAAGAAAAACCTTTAGTAGTCTTATAAGGTGGGTTTGCTAGCAACAAATTGTCCTAGTTTTTGTTCATCTGGGAAAATCCTTATTTCAACTTCATTTTTGAAAGAGATTTGCTGAATATGGGATTCTTGGTTGATTTTTTTTTCTTTGAACAATTTGAATTTTGTTATTCCACTGCTTCTGGGTTTCATTGCCTCTGCTGGGAAGCTAGCTGCTAATCTTATTGGGGGTCCTTTGTAAGTGACCAGTCCTTTTTTCTCTTGATGCTTTCAAGATTTTCTCTTTGTCTTTGACTTCTGGCCTTTTTTACCATGACATATTTGTTTGTGGATCTCTTCATGTTTATCATATTGGGGTTTATTGAGTTTCCTGGATGTGTAGGTTATTTTTCAATAAATTTGGGAAGTTTTCTGCCATTATTTAAAAAATTATTTTCTCTGCTATTTCTCTCCTCTCATTCTGGTACTTCCATTATATGTATGTTGGCACACTTTTTTGGTGTGAAATGGTGCACCGTTTCTCTGGGCTTAGTTCACTTTTCTTCATTCTTTTTTTCTCTGTTTTTCAGCTTGCATAATCTCTTCCAATCTAGTGATTCAAGTTCTTTAATTCTTTCTTCTGCTGGTTTAAATCTACTGATGAGCCCTTCTAATGAAATTTTTATTTCGGTTATTGTACTTTTCAACTCCAGAATTTCCATTTGAGTCTTTTTTATAATTTCTATTGCCTTATTGATATTCTTTGTATTATGTGACATTGTTATCATATCTTCCTTTACGTCTTTAACCACGCTTTCCTTTAGTTCTCTGAAGGGACTCTTAATGAGTATTTTGAAGTTTTTTTTTCTGTTAAATCCAACATCTTGTTACTCTCCCAGACAATTCATGTTACCTCCTTTTCTTTCTGGAGTATATTTTATACTTTCGATTTCTTTGCATGTGTCATAGATTTATTTTTGTTGGCAACTGGTCCCAGGCATGTTATTATTTCTTGTTTATTTTTTAGTGATTGGCTGGATTATTTTAGTGAAGTCTGCTTTTCCCCACAGTGTTTGGCCTCTGATGCTGTTTGCTCCTGAGGGAGATGCAGCTTTGAATATGCCCACAGTTGCCCTGGGATGACATTGGTATTTGCAGTGCTCTCTTCCTTGCTTTTCTTGACCACACCCAGCTGTTAAACTCCATTAATTGCTGGTGGATTGCTCTGTTGTTTTCAGCAAGCTTTAGGGTATTAATTGCTTTACAAATGAATCTAATCAAATTGTGGCTCCTTTGAAGGAATCGTTTCTGAGATCTCTGTTTGACATGTGTTTTGGCCGCCAAAGGTTTCTCCCAGCTGTCTTATTCCCTGGTTCTCTCCTACAAACTAGCTAGCCTACAATTGAGCTGTGTCTTCATTAAATCCCTGAATCTCACTTCAATTGCTTTTCTCTACAGCCTCCACTCTGCTGAGAGCAAAGCTTCGGTTTGAACTTCTCCGTGTTCTGTTGCAAAGGAAGTCAGTTTTCCTGTGGGAAGATATTATGAGCTGTTTTATGGCCTGCTCCCCCCCCCCCCCCCCGAAAAAAAACTGAGCCCGGGCTATGGAGCTGGGGGTGGAGACAATGGCAGATCCCTCTCTGAGAGCCTTCTCTAGGACCTGAGCACTCAGTGGGTGGGGAGCAGCAGCCTGAGGTCCTCTTGGTTTGCCTCTCCTGGTGTGGAAGCTCATCCTCATAAGCTGAGGCAAGGGTAATCAGGGCACCCAGTATTCTCAGCATGCCTTGCCCAAGGGAGTTGCCCCCATCCAATGAAAGGGGGCTGGGAGGAAGAGAAAGCCCCACTTCTCAACTGCACTCTCCTGGAGCTTAGCCTTAGCAACACTAGCTAGGGGCGGGATGAGAACTGCTGAGGCCCCAGTCCTCCTGGGAAGAAAGCCCTCTAACTGGGCGAGATGGGAGTGGGAGCATTGTGTTCCTGGATGCAGCAGTCTGGAGTGGAGTCTCTGCTGGGCTGAGTGAGGGGAGGGGGACAGTGGTCTTGGTTCAAATAGCACATATTCTTGCCTTTCTTACCAGATTTTCATAGGTTTTGTTGCATAGATATTTCTTTAGTTGCTGTTTGCCCTTAGAACCATTTCCAGAGCTTTAAATGTTTGTTGTTGTTGTTGTTGTTGTTTTCATTTTTCACCAGTTTCGTTGGAGAAGGATCTTCTCCTGCTGCCATGCTAGCATTTCCTCTCTCTCTCTCTTTTTTAAAGATTTTATTTCTTTGTCAGAGAGAAAGAGAGAGCGCGCAGGCACAAGCAGAGGGAGAAGCAGGCAGAGGGAGAAGCAGGCTTCCCCTCGAGCAGGGAGCCAGATGTGGGACTCGATCCCAGGATCCCGGGATCATGACCTGAGTTGAAGGCACACGCTTAACCGACTGAGGCACCCAGGCATTCTGCATTTTATCTGACTCCTTTATTCTTTTTTTTTTTTTTTAGTTTTTTTTTTTTTTTTAAAGATTTTATTTATTTACTTGACAGAGAGAGACACAGCGAGAGAGGAAACACAAGCAGGGGGAGTGGGAGAGGGAGAAGCAGGCTCCCCGCAGAGCAGGGAGCCCGATGCGGGACTCGATCCCAGGACCCTGGGATCATGACCTGAGCTGAAGGCAGTCGCTTAACCAACTGAGCCACCCAGGCGCCCCTGACTCCTTTATTCTTGAACAACCTTAAAGAGGCTGTTACAGAGCTCGTGGACCAAGGCAGTAAAATCCTGTTTTGGCCTGAGCTAGTTTCCTAATTAACTGAATATAAGCCTTAATACTATAATACTCTAGCCCTTCCACCAAAGTTACCTGTTCAGCTGCTGGAGGTTTGGATACTGATTCCATGTATTCCGTAGCCAAGATGATAATTACCCAAGTTCAGGTCACTCTCTTCCTGCCTCCCAGGTGGTCTGCCTGCCTCTCTATTGGCTCTCCCCTAATTTATTCTACACACATGTCAGAGTGGTGCTGAGAACACATTTGGTCACAACATTACACTGCTTAAATGGTTTGATTGGTTTCCCATTGCTCTGACAATAAAGTTCAGAATCCCTGACATGTACTCTAAGACGCCATTTATCTCTTCCATTTCCTCCCGTGCCCCTTTCTCTCTGTGCCCACTTCCTGCTCCTTCTCCCCCCATCCCACAGCAGCACATACTCTGGTCTCACACTCGTCTTTGCACTTTTTATTGCGCATGTCCCATGCTCTGTCCTATTTCAGGCCCTTTGCACACATAGTTCTGTTTGCCTTAAATGCTGCTCTTAACTTCTGATTCAGGTTTTACTTAAATGTCACCTCCTCTGAGGAGGCTTCCCTAACCTCCCAGAATGGCTCAAGTTCCCCTGTTCTAAAGGCACTCTGACACACCACACTTCCTAGAATGTGTGTTTTTGATCAACTGATTACTAGGATGATTATTTAACATGCCTCTTCCCCATAGAGCATGAGTTCATGAAAGCAGGGAGCTTGTCTGCCTTGATCACTCTATGCCCAGTTCTAGTGCAGGACCTGGCACGGAGTAGGGACCCCATGAATACTGTCCAGTGTACGGGAGTGTGGGAATGAATGCCATGTGGAGCATAGAATGCCAAGGATAGGAGGCTGGTCCTGGGGCTCTACTTAGAGCTGATAGGGAACCAGAGGAAAAGTTCAGAAGAAAACTCCTCACCACCTAATATTCATAACTACAACCTGGTACCAACCAGCAGCCTAATGGACACATATTCCAATTCTTGTGACGAATATCTTGATGCATATAGAAAGTAGTCATTTCCCTCTTCCTTCTATCCTTGTCACTGTGGTCCCTGAGCCTGTTTTAACCCATATGTGAAATTGTGAGGTTGGGAATGTAGATTGAGACAGTGATGATATTTTTAAAAAGTGATCAACAGGGCGCCTGGGTGGCTCAGTCAGTTAAGCGACTGCCTTCAGCTCAGGTCATGATCCCAGGGTCCTGGGATCGAGTCCCACATCAGGCTCCCTGCTCCGCAGGAAGCCTGCTTCTCCCTCTCCCACTCCCCCTGCTTGTGTTCCC